>NC_072832.1:2823750-3140000 GCF_027744805.1 Dunckerocampus dactyliophorus | reverse complement strand
AACATACAGATGCATCAACACGGCCTAAACACTCTTTTCGCTGTTTTCCCGAGCATTAACCCTTATGAGAAATGCAAACAAAGTTGCATACATATTATCTGATTGATTACGAAGAATGACTTCTTTTCTCCTCAAAGTGACTTAAATATATCCCCACAATGACAAGCCTCCACAGACACTCACTTATGCAATTTCCATACGAGGACACTTCCCACATAAGTCAAGGTAAATCTCTTTTATTGTGGCGTGCATCTGCTGCCGCTTTTGCGCCTTGCAGCCCATTTGGGAAATCGAAATGACACATACATATAATCAAATCCTTTCGGCACTTACATGCTTTAGCGGGTGTACGTATGCAGATAACAGGCCTGGCTGATGTATATGCCAGATATGCTGCATGGGAGGAAATCATCTGTTGTTCCAGGCATGCAGGCGGTTGATGACAATCTTATCAACCATCACACTTCAGTTCAAAGCAAAAGGTGGAAAAGGCTGGAGTAGCTGAATGCGTAATAGCGCCACGTTTGCCCTGTGACCTTATATATTTTCTACCCACGCACCAAACACATGTTTATGCATAAATAAGCAGAAGTACATATAAAACAAGGGAGATAAATATTCCCTGAAAGACTGCGTCTGCTCACCACATGAGCAAATGCAGCTCTGTGATGATTTTTAATTGGAGTATTTTGTTGAAGAAATTATACTGGCTTCTTTTGAGAGCACAAAAGATGCTTTTTGTTGTTGTTGCGCCATTGTTGAAGTGGTTTGAAAACAAATGCCCAGGCTAAATAGCGACTCAAAGGAGCCCGAAACATAAACGTTTCATCTGACTAATTACTAATAAAAAAAAAAAAATATGAAAAACTTTGAGTTAATGAATATGTATTTTTAGACAAAAGCCAATTAATAAAAAGAACAGAAAATACAAATAACAAAATAAGTCCATGTATTTATTTTTTATGTAATTTTTTTGCATGTATTTTATTTTATTTTATTTTATTTTATTTTATTTATTATTTAATTGTATTGTTTTTATTAACTTGGGTTCTTGTGGAAACATTTAATGAACTAATTTTTAAGAATAAAAATACTGAAGTATTAAGAATACCGTATTACAAATACTGATTTTTTTTCCCCTTAAAAATGTGTTGACACACAACGGTTAAAAAGAAAGGATTATAAAATTGACTTACTGCAGGTAAGATCACTACAGTTATGAGCAAACCGAAGATTTAGTTTGGCAAATTCTCATTCAAGTTAAATAAAACAAAAGTAATGTTTGGGAATCAGAGAACTAACGTGCACATACAAATGGGTGCAGGTAGAAAGGATTGACAGAAATACATTTCTCGGGGTAGATGGAAAAAATCAGTCGGAAGCCACACATTAGACACGTGCAAAGCAAACTATCAAGAAGCATTTCACTTGAACTCATTCAATCCCAGCCATTTTTCAAAAGACAACCCCTTCAGTACCGGACTATTTTGACTGATTTTTCAAGGCACACAGAATGTTGTGTTCTCTGGCTATACAAACATGGAACCTACCAAAAGAAACATTAGACTCCTGTCTTTCATCAGAAAAAAAAGTTTGTTTCTACCTTTTTCCGTTCTTTATTAATCAGCAGTAGAACATAGGTAAGTTTCAGGGAAATATCAGCTCCCAACTAGAAAAGGGAGAAAACCAGCTTTTTGTGAAAAGATACATTTCAAGCATAACTTTCACTTTGACACAAATGTTTTTTGCTTTTGTGGCAGCTCAAATATCTAAACAACTATACCAACATAAACAACACAATAAAGGAGTTGTTTTACATCTAAATCATTTATTTACAAATAAAACACCATCAACTATTTACAATTTTCACATTTGGAATTGAACTATGTGTGTGCATGTGTGTGTACGCGTGTGTGAGCATGCGGTAAAATTTCCCTACAATGCGTAACCTTCTGCACGCTACACTCCTCCACGCTGTCCCACTTCCTCCTTCCTGTCTTGTGTGTTTTTTCCGTCCACTTGATCTCTGCCCAGCTCTTATCAAATGCACTTCTACCACCTTTTTTACCACCGTTTTTATGACTTAAAATTGCTCTGAAGTGAAATCCATTTGTGGAGAGTTGCGTCCTCACCTCTTTTTGTCTAATGTCTAAACGTAACGTCTAAGTATTGCTTTGGTATTGAATGAGATAAACAAAGCAAAGCAGGTTGTGTAACATCATCCACTCTGCATCCTGCACTGCTCCTTAGTCTCACAATATTTCAGTTACTGTGCAGAGATTGGGGGGGGTAATAACTGCATAAAGTCAGTCAGTTCACTAACAACTTCACAAAAATGGGCAACACGGATCATCCACAAAGTCCGCCATCTGGATCACACCCACTCACTCTTCTCACAGTCAAAATGTTTCAAATCGGGATTTTCCAAATGGCGCAAATCATGCACAAAGCTTGTAATCATCTTTTTGCAAACACAAAAACAAATGGTAAAAAAAACATAAAATATTAGACATCACTTTTCTGCAGAACTTTGACACAGAAAGCTCAGTGTCTCCCATACATTCATTTATTTGTGGTGGCCCTCCACTAATTTTGTGGTGCTCCATGAATGCTCCATGTTTACGCACCTTTATGTGGAGACTCTTATTTGGAAACCTTGTACTGAAAGTGTTGGGCTTCTTTCTATCAAAGCCCGGAGCTGCTGTGACACAGTCCCTATGATTACCGTAAATCCTAATAAAAAATAATAATTTGTCCAGTAAGACGGATTCAAACGCTTCATGGGCCATAGTTCGTCCATGCCAGGTCTAGGTAGTGAGATGTGCAGAGGATCCATCCATCTATCCATCCATCATTTTCCACTCATTCGAGGTCGGGTCGTGGGGGCAACAGCCCAAGCAGGATAGCCCAGACTTCCCTCTCCCCGGCTACTTCATCCAAACCTCCTAGCGCTCCCAGGCCAGTTGAGAGACATAGTCTCTCCAACATGTCCTGGGTCATCCCCGATGCCTCCTACCAGTCGGACGTGCCCTGAACACCTCCCCAGGGAGGCGTCTGGGAGGCATCCTGACTAGATGGCCGAGCCATCTCATCTGGGTCCACTAAATGTGGAGGAGCAGTGGTTCTACTCCATGTTTCTCACCTTATCTCGAAGAGCCCAGCCACCCTACAGGGAAAACTCATTCCGACCGCTTGTACCCGCGACCATAGGCCGCCTGGAAAAGGATGGAGCGCCATCTCTGGGTTGGGGATGAGATCCTGCCCCAAGTGGAGGAGTTTAAGTACCTCGGTGTCTTGTTCATGGGTGCGTTGTGGTGAAGAGGGAGCTGAGCCAATCGGCAAAGCCCTCAATTTACCAGTTGGCCCACGTTCCTGCCCTCCCGGTCATGTGCAGAGGAATCTGATCTACTCGAAATCAGAATAAAGTTGCTAGCCATTAAAGAAGCCCCTGAGGAGTTATTGTTGAGCGCGCATCAAAACGCGGACAGATGGAAGGATGCTATTGTCAGATCAAGCCCAGAAAAGGCCAACTTGTTACATCAACGTTTGTTGTGGCAGATCTGACGATACGTCCGACTCGCCACTTAATGGTCAGATAATCCGCCAAAGATCAAGATCAATAGTCGTCATGTTGAGGCAGAGTCCTAACCAGTCGACATCGTTAGGGGAGAGCGAGCTGTCAGGCGGCCTGTCGGACATGTTTTATCCAAATGAGGGCTTTGAAAGAAACATGTGCTCCCAGCTAAGGAGCTGCCGAGGAAGGCACACATCTCGTTGCATTATGGAAATGGTGGGATCAAGTGTGCCCACTTCAGATATTCCCCTCACCTAACCCCTTATTTCCTGCAATGGCAATCGGGAGACAAAATGTAGCAAAGATATTTCAACTGAAAATGAATTGGATGAAACTCGAGCCTGGAAAAGACAGCATTTTCCCACCCTTTTTCTGGAAAGGTACGCCGTCAGCAGGGAGTAGCGGATGCGTAGCACAGGCGGGACAGTGCCTGTGTGGAAGGCTGTTCCGCTTTGTTGGCTTCAGGAAGTGAAGTTTACACCCACTTCCTGCGCCATGTTGTGTTGAAAACGATGGTCGCTGTCGGGGAAGTATTTTATAAGAAGAAGAAGAGAGCTATGAAAATGTCATGTATTATTACTATTATGACATATTTTTAAGCAGTTTTCAAAGTCCGAGACAATGAGGGCGCCAGGCGACTCCAAGGGAGGCGCAGAAGCTTGAGAAAAAAAAAATCAAGAAAAACAATGAAAACTTTTGGGCTGTCAAAGTTAACGGGCGGAAATTTCCTTTAACGCCACTACGTTTTTTATACGCACAGGTTAACGTGCACACGTCCTGTTTGACCCTCGGCCCACACCGTAGTTTGAGGAAATGCAGCGGTGTGGCAGTTGATGTGGAGCCACAAGCGGGAGCAAATATTGAGCCGAAATGTACGAAGAAAAGGTAAGTTTAGCTTCCAAGCTCTGGCTTCCAAGATCGAAGTTATTTTTGATCTACTGTCGCTGTGAGTTGAGTTGCCACCGAGTACGCAAATGCCAGAGAAAAGTTACTGGAGCAATGCAGGTATTGTTTATTGTCATTTATACACTGGTACATCGGCATACGAGTGTTTTTTTATTTATTTACAAGCCGTGTCTCGGCTGATCTTGAACTGCGAGCTAAAATTTGGGTTAGAAGCTGCTAGTTAGGCGTAGCCGAGGACAGCTATTTGGGGGCTGGTGTCAATGTGACAAAGACGGAAGCGAGCGAGCATTTTGTATTATTATATGAGGATTTTCATATTTTTGAAGCTGTTTTCAAAGTGTGAGACTTCAAGGGAGGTGCAGCAGCTTGAGAAAAATAAAGACCCCACATAATTGTTTTTAACGAAGTAATGCTAAGGAAATGCACAACGTAAGTACAAAGTAACTGGCAAGTGGTGTCACAGCTACGCCAAGTCAACAGCAGAATAGCAAACCAGGCCGTCTTTGGTGGAGAAAATGAAGGCGACTTGCCTCGTCTCCTTCTCTGCATTTATAAAAGTAATAAATATAATCTAAGCAGATATATTCCAAGAAGGGGAGCAGCTCAATAACGCCGTCCAGATCTTCAGGGAGACATCGTCCCAGCCCAGCCCTAGCTTGAGGCTCCATGTTTAGTGTTAGTGGAAAAGGGAGAAAACAAAAGAAAAAAAAGAAACGTATGCATAGTCTGTCATGTCATTAGACTGCACCTCTTCGCCGGTGGCGCTGCTTCTCTGTCACAGATGGATGCTAATGCGGTCTCTGTAATATAGCGGCCCTCGGATGAAGGCTAGGTTGAATCCCTTGACAGCAAAAGGCACAGTTACACCTTACAGGGTGCAAAGAATTGGCTTAGTTTGATGATTTATCACTTCTTATTACATTAGGTTCAGTCACTACTGTATGTTTCTTATCAGACGATGGTATCAGTACCTTTTATCTGGCAGCCAATCCGATAATAATAATTACAATGCACGTTGTTGTTTCACTTTGTATTTCCAGGACTTCTCGTGGTGGCTAATGTAATGTAGCTTTCTTATAGAGTCACACAGAGTCTTGATGTTCTTTTAAAGCTTTATTGCCAACCTTACTTTAAGTTAGCATCTTAGCATTTAGGCTTTTTTTGATAGGTTATAAACTTACATAAAGACAGAGCACTATCATGCTAGGTGTTAGCATGGTAACACCTAGCATGTTAGTTTTTTTTTCAAAGGTATAAACTTAGTATTTTCATGTTAGATGTTAGCATGCTAACAGCATGTTAATATTTTTAGTATGCTAATGTTAGCCATTACATGTTAAGCCGTTTTCATAGATAAAAACTTACACAAAAACTGACATAGGTTTTAGCATGTAAACAGCGAGCATGTTAGCATTGCTAGTATGCTAACATTGCATGTTAGCTTTTTTGCTATTTTCAAAGGTAAAAACTTAAATACAGTGTTTTCATTTTGCATGTTAGCAGGCTAGCATTGTTAACATGAGTGTAACATTAGTGGCGCCTAGTGACCAGAATACTACATATAACTGCAGTGGCTCAGGAGGCACAGCAGGTCGTCCAGAAACTGGAAGGGTGGTGGTTCGACCCGGTCACTGTCATTGTGTCCCCGTCCCCCACCTTGCCTCCAGTGCTGCCCACACTGGTGTATGAATGTTTGGTCAGCCGTGTTTCCGTCAGACTACCCCAGGGCAGCTGTGTCTACAGATGTACTTTACCCCCACCAGTGTGTGTGCATGAATAATGGGTTCACTTCATTGTGAAGCACTTTGGGTGCCATGAAAAGCGCTATAAAAATCGAATCCATCATTATTATTCAATATTTTAATAGGCCATAGTCAACCATGAAACAGCGGTCACTTACAGTATTTATTAATTCTTGTTTTTGGAGTGAGGCGAGGGACGACTGTGGTTTCCATAGCCGGTCTTGCGTTCCTGGGGTTCACTTTCTATGTAAACGTCAACGTTACGCGACCGCTCGGCTCTGCAGCGTGGCTGATGTCAAATCAATAGTCTTGATGTTGAATGTAGTCATTGGTCACAGCAGGACCAGGCGAGCGCACATCTCTCCCTTCCTTAGTTTGCTTTATATTTTCTAAAAAAATGACCCGTCAATGACTTAATGACCTTTTGCGTTGCATAAAACCCCTCCCCCCGCCCACCGTTTCGCTGCAGTGCTTTTCACTGGAACCTACACATCATGCCCGACGGAAAATCAATAGGACATTAGTTTTTATTTTATCCAGCGGGCATGCATCTGAGTAATAATGTAAAAGTTTTAAGAGCGCGTTGCTACTGTGGCGGTCTTTACATTCAGAGCACATGACCGCTCCACTTAACGTCATTTTTACCCGACTTTAATGGTCACCTGCGCTGCTTCTCATTTACTTCATCCCCCGCGCGACGTATGAAGATATACACTTTTAGAGAGCGCCGTGTATATCCGGCCTGAATAGAAATGAGGCTCGGCCCGAGTGTTTGTTGCCGTAATTAACTCCAGTGTTCTTCCTGCCGGAGCCCAGGCAGCAGTAATGCAGGGCACGCCGTGTTCCCTGCAGAGGTTACAGAGGAGACTTGGCCGTGACGATCCAATGAACTTCCTTTTCATGCCTGAAGGTCACGGAAACATTTTGTCCGCTCGTCGCTCGATAAATAAACCGAGGAGAAAAAAGAACTGCAGAGAATGGAGTAAATATTTATAGTGAAATGAAATACAGTACAATTAAATATGGGATTTTCATGTGTGCAGGGAAGCAGGAGGGGCTCCGACAAGCGGCTATTAAGTCACAGGTGCAATCTCGTATTTGCATTCAGCCCTTGTAGTTTGTCACAGTGAGCACATGCCTCACAATTCATCTTCTTGAGGCACAATACTACAGGAAGTACACTTTGGATTTGTATAAAATGGACTATTTTTGTAGTTAGAGCATACAAAAACCCGTTTCCAACCTTCTAAATACGTTTTTTAACAAATAATTGAATTAGAGCCCTGTAGACATGAAACAACACCCCTATAGTCACCCTTGCACTCGCGTTACCCAGGATAGCAGACATAAGAACAGAAATGAAGACAGTTCTTCCTGCAGTGGTTGTTGCCTCATCAATGTAAGATGACCTAACAGTCCTGACAGCGAGTGACCAGCGTAGAATGCTAACATCACAACGTGTGCTTCAATGCGCATTTGCGTTCATTTAGCCATTCAGCATGAAAGCGCTTAATTTAAGCCCAAAGTACTTAAAAATTGCTTAAATAAGTGTTTTTTTTAACTAATAATAGGCCATAGTCAACCACGAAACGGCAATGATTCATTAATTTAATATATTTTTAAAAACCGTGATGGCGTGAAGCCGCAAAATTTGAAGCGAGAGGCGGCGAGGGACGACTGTACAGCAGTATAGATTCACTAGCCACTGAAAATGAGTCAACGCGCGGCCTTTATTGTCGTGAGGAGCAGGATAATTGTGTGGCGGGTGTCCCAGTCTGGGTTTGCATGAGCGCTGCCGGCGCTGGGGAAGCTGCGGTTCCTTGACGGGGACATGAATTCCAACATGTGAAGCAGAGCATGAGTCCTTCCCTTGGGAAACTGTTGTTGTTGCAGTATCTCTTCTCAAGGGACAATATGACAGAAATGAAACTTGGATGTCATTTAGAGTAGTCAGTGTACAGCTTGTATGGCAGTATAGACTTAACGTCCACTGAAAATGCATCTACACACAACCATTAATGTCCTCAACCACCAGTCCGTGGGTGGGGCCGAACCAGGCCACGGGAAACTTTCAGGCACAATGATTTAAAAAAATACACTTAAAAAAATGTAAATAAATTTGTAAATAACTTTTAAATGTTTTATTTAATGTAACTGGATATCCATTTTGGAACTATGTGCCATGATTTTATTTTAAAAATAATACACAGTTAGAAATCCCACAGTTTTTGCACGTTGTTTGTTGCAAGTGGCAACCCGTCCCACTTTGTCCCACGGTCCTTGAACGCATCTAACTCTCGCCCATGCTGCACAGATAGACTACTATACTGTGTTTTTCTTCCCCTCATGTTTGGTCCCAAATGTGGATACCATGTGGGAATGCATAAAGGTTAGCTTAGTAGACTTTACTGAGAGTTTATTATCGACTTTTGCGGTTCACAACCTCAAGTTCATTCATACCAGCACACTTCCTGTTTGCACACACATCCAACAGCGACATCCAATCCCGTCTGTGGAAAAACAAACCAGGCTTGTACGGGTGGATGTTTGGACGTAAGACACCTTGTTTGGGCTAACGATTATTTTTACAACCAATTCATCAGTCGATTATTTTTTTGATAAAAAAAAAACCCCAGCACATTTAAAATTTCCGCCTCTTAAATTCAGAAATAGAAGATTTGAAGTGACAGAGCAAATAAGTGCACAAACACCAGGTTGCCGCTTGAGTATTCTGTTAAAATAATGTTGAATAATAACGGATCTAAATGTTTGTCAGACAGCTTCAGTAAAACAAGAAATGTGCACAAAAATGCAATCATGATCATTTCCTTCGTCGATTAATCTGAAGCTTGTTGTTTCCGTTAACGGAGTGATCGGTCAGGCCATAGATGAACCAGATGAACATGAAGCACACACACGCAGTTAGTGGTTGGGCCCGCAGCACAGCAGAAAAGAGACGAAAATGCCCATCACTGTGTTCCAAAGTCAAAGCCGATACGTGTGAATGTCTTGTTTTGGCTAAAACACAAAGATAATAGGTCTGCTTTCATGGATGACGAAGGAAACTAAAAAAATATCCACATTTGAGAGGCTGAAATCAGAGGATGTTTACATATTTAAATCAAGAAACGATTAACCGATAACCAAAATAGTTGTCAATTAATTGGGTAATCGGTGAACCATTGATTAATCGATGAATTGTTGCGGCGCTACGTCTTGTCTCCTCCACCTTCTGTCCTTCATGTGCTCAATCAGGTTCAGGTGTGGAGGAGACATACTTGGCCACTCACTCAGTGAACCATAGCTCCTAAATGTCGGCAGCACTCATGCACACTACCACCACCATGCTTGACTGTAGGGACGAAACAATGATCGTGCTACTCGTGTCTTACCAAGCTATTTAGACAATAACGGCTGTGCGTTGACTCATTTTCTGCAGATAGTAATTCTATACTGCCTTACAAGCTGTACGCTGACTACTCTAAGTTTACATTCTATAGTATTGTCCCATGACAAGACATTTACGGCCATGAAAATGCCTTATAAAGAATGTCTATGTGAAATGTTTGAGCTTCATTTATGAAGCACTAACAACCTTGCTCGTATTTGACAGCAAACACTTTTTGCAATATTTGTTACTGGCAAATAAATCCGGCACGGAATAAAAGTCTCCTTGCACCGCCAAGCTCATTTGTCCCCGGCCTGAAGACGTGCTCCTTAATACATAATTTCATTTCCAGAAAGACAAAATGGTTTCATGAAACAGTTAGCAATGTGTATCAATAATTTAGTACATAAGTGCTCATTAGTTTTGGGACAACGTGGGAAGACGCTTTCAGGGAGCTTGAAGCGGCAACAAACAAAGCGTCCTTATTAAAACGATGTCTGCCGTGCATCCTACTCTTGCTTAATGTTTGCCATAAAGTGCCCGCAGGCGTACAAAAACACCTGCATCATCATCTTGCATCCTTAAATGGGAGAAAAAACAACCTCCCCTCTCTGCAGTGTTTTGACTGACAGCACCCGCCTGTTGTTCTCGCTGTTTAAAAAAAAAAAAAATGTCCACTTGAAGATAATTTGGTAACGGAGAGCACACGAGTGCTGCTGTGTGATTATTCACCTGCACAACAACCTCACTTAATTGAACACCATTGAGAGTAAAGGTCACAAAGGTTGACAACTGCGTCGATGCTACGGCAGATTTGCTTCTCTGCCGTTGCCATGGCGACCCCAGCTCAACCACTTTGGTGCTCCGTAGTATTGGTGGACCACGCGTGTTGTAAAATAATCATGCAACATGATGATAAAGCACATTCAAAACTGCAGCTGAAGGAATCAAATGAGGGGATAATACTGGTTGATATATGTAGATTCCGTGTAGATATGCCCCCTAGTGAGTATAAACAGGTATTACCTCATTGTTTTTACTCATGTTTGATCTGTTTCGCAGAAAAAGCCCAATATTTTGGGTTCCTTTGCAACCACAGGTGTCACCATACGTGCCTTCTAGCCTTTTAGTTCTAGGCTTTTTTCTTGTTTTGTTGTTTTAGTGGCAAAATGCACCAATTGTTCCGGTTTGTGCTTTACAGTACACACTAGCCCCCTGGATGACAATGAAAAATGGAATTTGGTATATTTTACAAAGTTGAGTCACCTTGTATTTCCTCGCAGAAAAAGCCCAATATTTTAGAATCAAAAAGCACCGGCCTTTTAGCTCGATTAAGACAAAAAGTCGCACTACTTGAGCGACTGCAGCACAGCCTCCCTCCCTTTTATGCTTTATTTGTCTCCAGCGTGTCTTGTGTTATTATTTGACGTGAGGGTGAACTTTGTTGCGTTCAGAAGCCTGGGGCAACACTTTCAAGAGGTCTCCCACTCTTCATATCTGCCTCAAAATGCCCCCCCCAAACACACACACACACACACACACACACACACGCACACACAATAATAAATATATGTATTCCTTTTCTTCCATGACGGACCTTTCTTCAAAGTGTGGCGCAGCAGTCGCACGTCTTGATGCGCCTCATGAGAGCGAGGATGAAGGAGACATCATTTTCGCTTCATTTGCTTTGACTGCCGAACTCTAACACGAGAAGGAGCTGCTACGGGATTGTTTTTGGAAATGATTACTGTATTTACAACAGCAGCAAGGAGGATTCTGAAGAACACGGCTAATTGCTGAAATAGCGCTGTAAAGGTGCACTGTGCTCATTGACCCATGAAGCTTTTGGTGGTGTCTTCCTCGTGGATGCACGAGTCAATCATTGTGCATCACGTTCACGCTTTTCACTCTGCTCGCTTTGGCAAAAATAATGAACATTTATTTTTGTGTTTTTAAGTTACGCCAACGTTTCCTCGCTGCTGAGTACTTTCAGTCGTCAAACATGATTTAAAGGTCTTTCACGTTTGTAGTTGATGCACAGCTATCTCTAATTTAATAGGAACACACATAAATGACGGAATGGTGGTCGTAGATCAGCATTTTGGCTGTGGTTTGTTTGTGTCAGACATGCTTAACAGGTTGCATTAAGGAACATCACGTGGTCTCTTCATATTTCTTACTGATGATTCATTCACACCGTCACTTTTGTGTGTATGCTAGCAGCAAGGGCCACATAGTGAAAAATGAAGGGATGCAAGGACCACTTAGATATTCTGTAAGAAAGAAAAAATGCATCTGAGCTTTGTAATACAGGTGAAAAATGCATTATTAGTATCAACTTTCATCTTTGCTCTTTTTTTCCCATTTTTACTGTTTTTTTTAATTTTTCAAATATAATCTTTATAAATATTATGATAATATTTCTTTTTAGATAATCTTAGTAAATGTACTTCTCGTAATGTTATGACTTTATTGCCACAATATTTTGGCTTTATTCCCATATTGTCACTTTTTCCCCAACCTAATTTTACAAAAATGACAACTTTATTTTTTTTTTATTTTTTTTGTTTTTTTTATCATATCACAGCTTTTAAAAAGTAAATATAATATATAAAAATAGAATATAAAAAATGAATAAAAACAATTGTTTGTCTTTATTTCAATTTTATGCTACTAAAATGACATTATTCTTCCTTATAATATTACAACATTATTCTCGTAAAATTACAACTTTTTCTCGTTTGATTACAGCTTTTTTTGTTAATATTTTGACTTTGTTATTGTAAAATTACTGCTGATTTTTTAAATTTTTGCTTCTGTTGTTTTTTTTATTTTCTTGTGTTTCTTATCATTTTAGAATGTGCCGCAGGCCGCAAATGGCCCCCAAGCCACACTTTGGACAGCCCTGGTTTCGGTGCTGAACCGATGCCGAGTGAACCCCCTTCTTGGCTGTTTGGAGAGGAAGAAGAAAAAATATTCCAGTTCATTTTCACTTATCGTGCAATTAATTAATTTATTTATTATTGCGAGACAGTTTTTTTCCGAACGAGAAATCTCCTCACATTTGGACTTTTTTCTTAAACTTTGAACCCTGAGGCTTATAGAGCGGTGCTGCTAGTTTATGGCGCTTATCTCCTTTACTTCAGAACTAGAACCTGTCGTTTAAATACTGTGCTGCTTGCAAGTGAGGAAACGGCAGCTCTTTCCTTGGCAGGAGCCAATCACGAGCTGTCAGTGCACTCATGACGAGCTGGTCAACCCCCTGGAAATCAGTATGAGAGTCTGACTCACGGTGTCATCTTTCCAAGAACACTAAACCCATCACACAGCAACTTAACTCTCAAAATGTATAGAAATATGCAAAAAAGTACCAATACGAATTAAAAATGGAAAAAACCCAACTACTTTAATGTTTTAATCATGCATTGTCCATGCAAAGCAGTCATTGGTGCCTGACAGGGCACTGCAATGATGTCAGCCTCCCTCTGGGCTCTTCTGGTTCCCTCTGGTGGACAGAGGCAGCATTTCCACGCCATCCATCTATCAATCCATTTCCTATGCCGCTTGTCCTCCAATGAAATGCTTTGCTCAGACGAAATGCATTGTTGTAAAACGTTAAAATAGTTCTTTTTTTTCATTGGTACTTGTTTGTATATTTTTTAGGTATACGTTTTGAGTGTTAAGTTGCTGTGTGGTGATTTTAGCCTTCTTTGTAAGATGACGTCGTGAGTCAGACTGTTGTATTGAGTAATGGCCTCCTCCAATTTCCGATGGGTTGACGAGCTCATCGTGAGTATTTTTCACAGCTCATGATTGGCTCCTGTCAAATAAAGAGCTGCTCGGTCCTCACAGACTCGTGCGTGCCACAATATGCCATTTTGTGACGTAGACACATGCGGCTTATAGTCCAGTGCGGCTTATATATGTACAAATCTGTTTTTTCCTCGAAACGTAGTGGGTGCGGCTTATACACCGGAACTTACGGTAAATGTATTAGCACGTCATCTGTTGCTAAATTAGTTTTGTTATTTTTAGCTTGTTTAATCAGATGTACTTAAACATGGGGTATACATTGACGCTTGACAATATGATGACTTGCTCTTGTACAAACTATTATAGGGACGGCATCGCCACGATGTTAATAAAAGGGAGTGGATCCATTTTTGCACCAGGAGACTAATAAATGAGACGACACAGACGATTAGTTTGAAAGGATTCACTTTCATGATGGCGCACGCTTCCAGTAGCTTTGGCAAGGACTGCAGCTGCTGAACTGAACTGACCTTGTTGTTGTTGTTCCTCGTAGTTCCAGTACAGCAGGAGTTAAAAACAATCTTCGGCATTAGATTACCTTTTCATAAAGAGCCCGTGCGCTTCTCCCTGCCGCCATCCGTCCTGTTTTGTCGCCCATCCTCGTCTAATTCCCAGCGGACTGCATATTAATTTCGGCCTTATCAGTTTCTTGCAAGACGCCATGGTGTCAGATTGCATTAGAGGAAGAGGTTCTTCTCCAGCGGCTCGACAAAGACCATGTTTCACGTATTAGTTTGGCTCATTCTAATTGAGGCTTTTCATTTCGTTTCCTCACTGATGAATAATGTTCGTGTTTAGCGGGGGTTAAGACTGGATCAACAGCACCTCTGCTGCCTGCAGCCAAGTGCTGCAGCCCAATCAGGCCACACAACCGGCAGAATTCTTGTACCCTGCGATACATGTGATGTATATTGTGTGCACATGTAATCCCTCAGTCTTTTCCAGTTTTATTCCACTTGATTGTACTTGTAGCAATAAGAAATATTGCCGTTGCGGATACAGATATATGGATAGATATGTAATTAGTCCCACGGGTTGACTGATTAAGGAGCAACATGATTTTCAAGCTCCACAGTGACGCGCCAAGGCCAAAAGTGCTTTATTGACGCCTGTGTGGAAAAAAATTACTTTTGCGTGGTCTGCCTTGGCAGGTCAGAGCTCCTCCTCCTCTAAATAACAGCAGCAGCGGCGTGAATAGATTCAGTGGTGCGCTGAAGGCCAAGGAGGCACTTTTCAACTCACCATATGAACTTCTGAGAACACATCGACCCCACGAATCCACCATACAACTTACTAGAAGTATCGACATGCAGTGGGAGAACAAGCCATGCTCGGAATTGGTGTTTTTTTCCCTTTTGGCTACCGCAGGAGCTTACAACCTAGGGATTTGGCTTCGGACTAGAGGGTCGGTCCAAAATTGCTTTGCAGCAACGTTTTGTCAACAAATAGGAAACTTTTTATGTGTTCTTTCACCCTCCTCAGAATACGTAGTGTTAAAGTAGTAGCACATCTACCCCAAAATGTCAAGGACTGAGCAGCGTGCTAGTCTCCCAGGTTCTTTCTATACTTTGTTTTTCAAAACACGTAAATAGACCTGAAGCCAACCTAAAACCTTTATTCACTCTACAAGTTTGGATAAATATTATAACAACCGTCATACAAGTCTACAGTCTAGTTGAGTCTAAATTTTGCAACAATTGTTAGTCGTTACACAAGTGTAAAAATAATAAAATGACAAGCTCAGTGAAGGTAAACGTTACCTCAAATGTCCATTTATCACTTTCATTCGTTGTTTATATGCATCTAAAATTGTTTTATGCATGTAAAGCTAGAATTGTAAAACAATAAAAATGTGTTTTGCGTTAACATTTTTTAAAGTTAACTTTTGGGGGTTTCCATTTTTCGTTTTTTGATTATTTTTGTTTTTGTTTTACATTTTTTGATTTACTGTGTACTTATTACATGCCACACAACACTCATACTGATTCCAGCAAGATGATTTTCCTGCTTTTTACAACCCTTCAGAGGTTTTTTAAGGTTGTTTTTAGAATTTCATGACGGTCAAACAATCCAACGCCCAAGCGTGCATGGGCTGCAGGTTTCCCACCCATGCTTTACCCCATAAGGCATTAAAAACACAATCATTGCCATCCATTTAGATTTGTATTATTAGTAGTATTATTTTAAAATACATGATTTTATTTCATTGGAATATTTAATTATATAAAAAAATCCTAATTTGTTTTTTTCCCATTTACTCATGACTTTAGCATTAAAATAAAATATAAGAAAAAATTCCATAAAAATACAAAAAAGGAGCTAATAGGAGCACCACCCCGTCTGCAGCAAAAGGATGGCATCATGTCGTCTCTCATACTTTATGAAGTATGAAACTCCGTGGCATTTTCATTTGACGTGCCTAAATAAATATACACGTCGCATGTTTTTAAGTGACTAAAGGATTATGGCAAGCAGTCAGGCAGGCTGCGTGCAATCATGAACATCCTAAAAAATAGTCATCTGTCACAGGCAATTAGATGCAAGTCGGCGTCTTGGCACTGTCACAAAGTAGTGACGCTTGAAATGAATGAGCACAGCACACGGAAAAATGTTTAAAGACACTTACAGATGGCACCGCTTTATGTCCCTACACGTCGTAGGAGATATTAAGAACAAAAATGGACTTTTCACTTATGCTTTGCTCCGTTAGGCTTCAACCCTCGGGGTGTTTCTTCTATCGCGTCTTCATTTAGGAGCTCTAAAAACAGGCGGCACGCTCGGCTGCACTGAATGATCACTTCTAAAAGAAAAAAACAATCAATGAGCTTTGTTTTGTGTATGGCCAAGTCATCTTTGTCCCTTTTCCCCAGTCTAACGCCTCTAATGGAGTGATTTGGAGAGCATTATGAGGCTAAGCTACGCCTCGCGTCGTGGCCTCTTTGATGGATATCCCTCTTCTGATTGCCTGAGCTGGAGGCCGTAAGGAACGTCTGGGCCGTGCCCCTGAAGAGTGTGTGACTGATGCTGAGATGGAGCTATCTGAAAGGAGGCTGGGGGGGGTCTGCATGTGGATAATGAAACTTCGAGCAACACAGAGCCACGGAAAACTCACCAGGAGCCCATCAGGATGTTCCTTGGCTGACTGTCGAGCGGCGGGTGTGAGGTGCCTGTGCACGTCGTGCCGAGCGGGAGGGAGCAAGAGAAAGTAATTTTCTCTACGCTTGATAATCACACTCAGACTGGTATCATCCTCGCATGGACCGAAAACCCTCTTTGCCAGTTTGACATTTATCTATATCCAGCGGACCCCTTTATGTTGGCAGTCGGCATAGCGTAAATGCGTAAATCTATCCAACTTATCTTTATGTAGCTCTGCATGTGCTTTAAAATGTGGCTACTCAGTTGTTGGTGTGAAACTCATGTGTGTTACTGTTTACAACAGGGGTGACCAAACTGCAGCCCGGGGGCCATTTGCGGCCCGCGGCTGTCTTTTTCTTGGCCCGCAGCTCGCTCTAAAAATATGATTTAACAAGAAAATAAAAAAAACAAAAAAACAGCAATGAGGAAAAGTCATAATTTCACGAGAATGAGGAGAAATAATACAATTTTAATCGCGTAAAGTTGAAATATTAAAGGAAAAAGACATGAAAGAAAAACCAATATGAGAAACAAAGAAGAAAGAAGAAAATTTACAAGAAAGTTTAAATATTTGTAAGATTATCACAAAAAAAATGTCAGAAATAGAAAAAAATGCAGAAATTTATGAGAATAAAGTCAAAATATTAAGAGACAAAAGTCAAGCGTAACGAGGAAAAAAGCTGCAATTTTACGAGAATAAACTAGTAATATCACGAGGAAAAATAATAGAGTTGAAATATTTTTTTAAAAAGGCGTTATTTTTTAAAATGACATATTATGAGAAACAAACAAAACAAATAATAAAGTTGTAATTTCTGGAAAATTAGGTTGGGGAAAAAGTTATAATATTACGAGAATGAAGTCAAAATACTGTGGGAATAAAGTCATAATATTACGAGCAGAACATTTACAAGCAAAAAGTTGAAATATTTGTGAAATTATACAAAAAGCAACAACAAAAATGGAAAAAAAAATCAGAAGAAATCCTACGACAATAAAATAATATTCCGAGAAAAAAAGTTGCAAATTTACATGAATAAACTTGTAATATTATGAGGAAAAATAATGTCATTTTTATAGCAGAGAGTTGCACCTTTGAAGAAAAAAAGTTAGTTTTTTTAAAAAGACGTAATATTATGAGAAACAAACAAAACAAATAAAGGGGGGAAAGTTATATTACAAGAATAAGGTAAAAATACTATCGAAATAAAGTCATGATGACAAGAAGAAAATGTACTCAAGGAAAGTTAAAATAGCTGAAAAAAAACAGCAGAAATGGAGAGAACAGATGTATTTTTCAAAATATTAAGCTAAGTTGTAATTCAATGAGAAAAAAGCTTTCAATTTTATGAAAATAAACTTGGAATATTATGAGAAAAAATGTTTTTTTTTGGTGATTTTTCTTAAAATATACATAAGTTCCTAGAATGTCTGCATGGGTTGGTTTACAAAACATCAACGCATCCCTTCATCCTTTCATTTCCTTCAAAGCGGTAAAGACTCCAGCGTCGTCAAATCTGAAGTCAGCTGTTATTAAAGCTAAGCTAGACTGCTGTAATGACGGTTAACTTCTTTTTACGCTTGTATGGCACTTCGGACTGCTTTGGACACCCCTGGAGTAAATGGTTTATGTTGACAAAAATCATCCGAAATGCAAATGAAGGTGAACATTCTCCTGGTGCGGGTTGTGTTCAACTCGCGCCAATAAGGCAGCCATGACCAAAAAACACATATCGACTCTGACATTTGAGAGGCGTGTGCTTTCGCCAGCGTGTGCAGTCTGGCTGAAATGTTATTGGTGGAGCGTGAAAGTAAAAGAGTCGGGTTGCACAGTCGGGAAGGCGTGGCTGAAATGCATCTTTTCCGCTCTCTGCTGAGTTCTCATCATTCCGTGTCCAGGAGATCCGAAGTCAGTCAGGCAGGCAGTGAAGGTAGTGAAAGTTGGAGGCTTTGACTCGACTTAACTCTCCGCTTTAGAGGAAGGAGCCCTTTGCTCTACTGAACAAAAAACAAAATTGCGCTTTAAGTTTAATGAGGGTTGCTTTCGTTTGACTTTTCAGGCTTTTTAATTTTTTTAATTTTGATTGACTTAGTATGGTTATGATCAGCGGTACCACTCTGTGCTGGCATATCTTACAAATAAGTAAATCTACTGGCTCATGAGATTTACTGACGTCATGTATGTTTTGAACTACGAGTTTTGTTGGACTTTTAAGGCGTAGTTTTTCTAAAATTTTGGTTGAACTCCAAATTTCTCCATTCGCTTTTCCATGCTTAAAAAATCAAAATCATACAAAATCAAAAAACAAAATTGCACTTAAATTTTCACAAGATTTGCTTTTGCTTGAACTCTAGTGGTGTGTTTGACTTTTGAGGCTCATTTGCCCTACAGATTTTGATTGAACTCCACATTTTTCCATTTCCTGTGTTATGGATATCACACTGGTACCGCTTCTGTGTTGGCATCACAAAAATGGGGAAAAGAGGAAAAAACATCACATATGATGTTTTTAACTCCAAGTTTTGTTTGACTTTTAAGGCATAGTTTTTCTGAAATTTTAGTTGAACTCCAAATTTTTCCATGGTTATTATTACGGGTACCACTGCGGTGAGGAAAAAAAGCAAAAACAAAATTGCACGTTAAGTTTAATGACAGTTGCTTTTGTTTGAATTCAAAGTTTAGTTTGACTTTTGAGACATATTTTTCCTAAATATTTAGTTTGAACTCCAAATTGTTCCATTTCCTGTATCATACTGTCGTTATCATCACCGCTACCGCTTCTTTGTTGGCATCGCCAACAATAAAAATAAAAAAAACAAAAACAAAAAAGCAAAAAATGAAAAATAAATAAAGTGCACGATATCTCATGAGATTTACTGACATGGCATATGATCTTTTGAACTTCCATTTTTTTTATTCACAGCACCTGATGCATATTTTTCCTGAAAATATTGTTGGAACTCCAAATTGTACCACTTTTGATTTTTGTAGTATTTTGATTGCTATGCGCCTTGCGCCATGTGGAATGACCCCAAATGAACATGAATGTGTTGCTTGTGTCATCTTTGTCGTCTGAGCTGAGTGACTTTCGTATCAGGAATGGCAACCACGCAAGTTAACGTAGTTATCTGACTCTTCAGCGTGATTAAGGCTGTGCTGCATTCATATGCAAAAATAATCGGAGCCCACCGACGGCGAAAATAATAAGCGTCTCAATCGTGTTTGCGTCACAGAACGGAGCGCTTGGCACTTCGTCTTCACACACGGCGTGGGCTACATCATCCGCCAATTAATTAATCCTAAGGAGCCTGAGTGTGTCGCCTATTAAACGCTATACTAATGATCAGATGCCAGCAGGGAACTGGCACCACAATTGTGACGGATAATCGCCCAAATCCATGGATGTAAGACTTCTGTCAGAACTGAGAGTTTGTTGTCAGCCAACTCGTGCGTTGTGTATACTTTTCACACTACGGTAATAACCACACACTCCTTTAGGCTATGCTTCAACTCCGTCAGCATTAGTCGGTGTGTGTTTGCATTGTACTGAACGGCAGTGCTTTTAAAGACATTAGATGACTTTGCCTTTGGGGGATTTTAGTTTGCATAATGGAGCAGAAACTTCTGGTGGCACTTTTGGTGCTCGAAAGCGCTAGTGTGGCCTGTACGAGTCTTGGTTGTACCTTTGCCCTCGCTTCGCATCCTCACCAGATGCCCGAGCCACCTCATCTGGCTCCTCTCAATGCGGAGGAGCAGCGGTTCTACTCCGAGCTTCTCCCGGATGACTTTGCTTCTCACCTTATCTGTAAGGGAGAGCCCAGCCACCCTATGGAGAAAACTCATTTCGGCCGCTTGTACCCGCAATTGAACTGGTCATGAAACAGTTAAAAGTTTCAGTGTGGTTATTTGAGATTACGTCTCAGTCATCCTGGTCATGAAGTTTGCATCATCACCTATCATCTGCTCAGCCTAACATCTCTCCCCCAAAGGTTGCCTCATTCCACAGGAAGAGTGGCCACTAATGAGCTGTTGTTGTGCAGGACGGTCGTTCACCAGTCACAACTGGCAACAACAACTTTATTGTGACCCCCAGGGAGCACACCCACCAGGGGCATACATAGGGAGACTTTACATTTAAAATTTAGAACTGAAAAAGCCTTTTGGATTAAAGGTGGAACATCTTCAACCAAAAGGAACAGTCCAGTTGCCTCAATTTGACCTTTGCGGGTTATTGGTCATGACCGTATTTTCCCGACTATGAGTCATACTTTTTTCATGGTTTGGCCGGTCCTGCGACTTATACTCCGGAGCGACTTATGTATGTTTTGTTTTTTTTCACACCGACAGCCACGAGACGGCACTCTAGGCATAGGCTTGTGTGCCGGTCCTCTACTCCTATCACTCCTGTACCAGTGAAAATTGTTGAAAAAAATGGGAAAAAAGCAAAAAAAAGGGGAAAAAAAACCCCAACGAAAAACCCTGTCTCGTGAGATTTAATGACTTAATGTATGATGTTTTGAACCACAACTTTTAAGGCATAGTTTTGATAGTTTTGGTTGAATTCCAAATTTTTCCATTTGTTGTTCCATGATGAGCAAATTTTATTTCATAAATTGGTCATATATGCTGTATATACTGTATATATTCTTTCGATATCGTTATTTAAGATTATTTTGATGATTTCACATTATTCAAACATGATATAGTTATTTAAGGTTGCTTTCATTACTTATTGATTACGTATTATTAAAATATCATGAAACCCACATTGAAACTGAAATGCTTCATAAATGTAAAAATGCAACATAAATTGGTCATGATATGAATATATCGGTCATAAGATGAATAAACTCAATGTCATTATTAAAGATTGTTTCCATTTTTGCTTTTCAGTTTGATTCATTTCATAATGAACCCAAATTGAAATGAGCTAATATCGCTAATATCGCTCCCCCAGAAAGCAAAGCTCCTTTGCATTTTGAAACGAGCTCATCCCTTAATGACTGTCTGGCAGGCTCGGTCCGAGTGAAATGTAGTGCGCACGTCAGCGGGTTCAATAGCACCGCCCAGGGCGCGCACAACAAATGACCCAGCGGCCGCTACGAGCCACATAAATCGTAAACATCTCTGCAGGCAAAATTCATTTGATATGGCCGGCCTGCTCGTGTCAGATAAGGGATATCTCCAATGAAGCTGTTTTTATGCCATGATGCTTTCTTTGCTGGGTTACCCTGGTCAGTGTGGTTGCATAAAGAGCAAGGGAGGAACTTTGGAGGTTGTAAGTAATTAGCACTTTTAACACGCTGAGATATTTCTCCAGACAGACAAATAGATAAAACAGGCAGACGGTCCATTTGGCAGACAGTGGCGTGGACCACAAATACGGACGACACCGCGTATAATTCCACTGCTGCTTGACATCATGATGAAGCACGCAGTTAGAGAACGGGAAGCACAAAGGCTACAGTGGAGGCTCTTGAATTTTATCTGGAATAACTTGAAAATTGCACAAAAAGTCCCCTGCTCGGTACATGATGGTCGACATCTCTGAAAAAAATCATTTTTACAAGGAGATGCAGACGTTTTTTGTGTTTCGTGTCTTTTTATTTGGATGGATGATAGTTTTCATGAACTCATTCAATAGCAAATATTGATACATTTTTATAAACCTGAGCGCCCGATCCCAAAGAGGTATTTTGTGTTTTTTTGCACGAGAGGCAAAAAGAGGTGATGACGCAAATGCACACCAAAAAAACGTCACGGTTAAGCTTAGTTTATGTTTACACGTCACTTTTGTAACCACGCCCCTCCGTGCTGCGTCCGCGCGGCCCAAACTTTCCGCACCGCGCACCTAGGAAATTTACTAACTACGCGGAAAAACATGGCGGACGTGCAGAGATCCTTGTGGCGGAGGTTCTAAAATATCTTCATGATTCGGCTCATAAAGATGACTTATTTTGCATTATTTTCATTGTTTCACAATTTGAAGTGAATTATTTCCCATCACAATTGAATTAATTCATTCACATTATAATGGATTTGAATTGGCTTGTTTGTTTTTTTTTGTAATTTTCCAAACATTTAAACATTTTTTCTAAAATATTCTTCATAATTTTTTTTTTCTTCTGAAAATATTATGAATTTCTACCATAACGGTGTAACCTTTTCCTCAACCTAATTTTCCCCAAAACGACACCTTTACTTTGTTTTGCTTGTTTCTCATAATATGACGACTTTTTAAAAATATGTTTCTTTTTTCATATTTCAACTCTCTGCTACTAAAATTACATTTTTTATTCTCGGAAAATTGCGACGTCTCGTTGGAATTTTTCTAATGTTTTTTTTTCGGTGTAATTATCCAGGTATTTCAACTTCTTATCAATTTTCTTCTCGTAATTATGACATACCGTAATATTTTAACTTTATTCTTGTAACATTAAAACTTTTTCCACAATCAAATTTTTCAAAAATTACAACCTTATTCATTGTTTTGTTTGTTTTTCATACTCTTCCAACTTTTAAAAAGTATTTCTTTAATATTTTAACTTTATGCTACTAAAATCCCAAAAATGAAATAAACCAAAAAAGTATTTTTCCTCATAATATTGCATTATTCTTCTAAAATTATGACTTTTTCTTGTTAGATTACAACTTTTATGTCTTAATATTTTGACTTCATTCTTGTAAAATTACTGCAGATTTTTCCATTTTTGCTGTTTTTTTTTCTTGTTAAACTATATTTTTAGAATTTGCTGCGGGCCAATAAAAAACATCCATAGGCTGCAAATGGACCCCGGACCTGACTGTCTGCGCTACGTGCACGTCTCTGTTTTTACGCAGCTCAGTCTTGGTGGGCGTCATAAGACGATAGAAACGTCCCCATGCTAACGAAATCTTTTAACAAGAGTCACTCTTAAAGTAACCTCCCAACATATTACAGATATGAAGTATGGTAACTGACCATTTACTGTATGTCCATACATTTAAAACATAATAACTAGCACAGCACGTGACGTCGCAGAAATACTGTTGTAAAAATTAGCTAAAGAAGGAAGTGACGTAGTCCTTGCGCATGCACGTGACCGATCCCATTCCGGGTAGGTATTGCGCAATGACAAGCTGTTTTAAACAATCTCTTATGACATGTTTGATATCCATTGTGCTCACTGTTGCCCCCAAAGGAACAAGGCGGTATGACAAGTGCTTGCTAGTTGATGCTAGTCACAGCATAAAAGCCACGTTGTGCTAATTGAAGGTCAGGATTGCTTAACTAGTGAAGCAGCAGTCCATATTATCTTGTTTCAAAGGTCGAATGCGTGAGGGTTTTTTTTCTCTGGTGTAAAGCTGACAGGAAAAACTTTTGACGGGCTTGTCATCTGTCAGAGTTCTTCCTCGAGGTTGACAGAAACATCCAGTGCTGTCTGGCTGCTTTTGTTCGCCAGCATATTTCACCACACGCCTTTTTAATATTTCACCAAAAAATACTTTTTGGGGGGGGAGTATGCGCCACACTCAACAGTTGGCTCATTGAAATTCGGGCTGTGCGATGGAGCTGGTGCTTGTTCTGCCATAACATGATTAATCTATAATGTTACCTGGGGCTGTGTATTTGGAGGAGAGCGTGCTGCTTCTTCACCTCTGGCTCTGCAGACACCTCCTTTGCTATTCCACGCACATTTCTGCCTGACATGAATCCATTTTTTCCAACTTGTCCACCCTCCCAATACAAAAACGAGAAATGTACGTCTGCTTCAAATTGGCAGGGAGTGGTGCGGGGAGTGGCAGTCCCCAGAGCGCGATGAGACGGACAGGGCAGACTGTCTGACCTCAGACAAGCCATAATATTATCCTACCTCATTGGCGGCCATTTCACTTGCTAATGCCTCTTCTTGCAGTAATATCGAGTGACTCAACTTGGATGTGTGGCTGCTCTGATTGCGTTATATCTAACTGCAGGGGTGCCCAAACTTTTTCCACCAAGGGCCGCATACAAAAAAATCCAAGGATGCCGGAGGCCGCATTGATATTGAAAAAAATATATATTTCTGACTTCAAAAAAAGCTAAAAAAAAACCCATTTACGTATGTTCAAAGCTTTGTGTTATTTATCGGGGTACAGTGTCCCTTGTTTATCGTGACAGATAGGTTCCCAAAACAGTCGGCAATAAGCCAACTTTTATTTTTTTTAATATTATATATGTTTTAAGGCTGTAAAACCCCTCACCATACACTTTATACACTTTTTTCAGACAGGCAATAACGTTTTCTCACCTTTCTCTCTTGTTTGAACACTCAAAAAAGTTGAGACCTTCGTTTGAATTGTAATGGTCAACCTGCCAGGTTGGACACAAGAAACTATGAAGTGACTCGTGTGTATTTCACTCATCTGACTGTGCCTTTTCATCCTGGCGCCGTACTGTAGCATTTCTGTATCCTTGTTAAAACATATTGCTGCAGTACTCCTCCTGGTGCAGTCCTCCTCCTCCAACTGAAGACTCATTTATTCCGTAATGGCGTCCGACAGCCATGTAACTTTGACATTCCTTCAGCATGTCCAGAAGTCCAACCTTCTGTGCTATGGTTAGCATCCTCCTCTGCCTTTGTCAACATTGTGTTTTTTTTCAGGGAGAAACTTGCAAACATACAAAGACTGCAAGCTAGCAAACACGCAAACCAGTGATGGCACAGGAGACACGGCAGGGCGGCACAAAGGAGATTGATTGATTTTCATTGCATTTCTGTTTATTTAGACCACCCATACACGCATAATAAAACGTTATTCTGATGCTCGGAGTGTCCATGAACGCATCTCGCGGTCTGTCTCGTGGCAGTAAGGAAGTGTCTTTGCAATGAATGGACTAGAGACGTGTTTTTTTTGGAGTAGGAGATACATGCAGTATACGTGTTGGAAGTGCACTGCTGCTGATGTGTTCAGGTAGGAATAAAGTTATAAATGAGCGTCAGACACTATGTGACTCTGTGGGGGGCCGTCTGTTGTCATAGCAGAGAGCCATGGCTTGCCATGATGCTTATGCATTAATGACGCTAAAAAAATTACGTAATTGATGAAATAAATTAGCTACCCCCGTTAACGCACTATTTTTGACAGCGCTAGTAATTTTCACTAGCAATAGTACTACAAGGGCGTTCAATGCAGTAGAAGTTGCCGTCAAACCTACGCAACAGTTGCCTGGAGGCATCATCCGTCCCTGCAGTAGTCCACCATTTAAAGCTCCCTGCCTCTCCGACTTGATGGGCAGCTTCAGTGTGTCTTGTGCATGGACGTGGCACTAAAAATCAGCGCTAATCGATGAGGTCAGAGAGCAGCTGCGGCGGGGTGGGACATGTATATTACCCCTGTAAACATCCCACACTGAGTGCACCGCCCCCAGCGCAATGTCAGGGGATAATTTAAATGCGGCCGTGCCGCATTTGAATAAACCTGGAGAGTCAAGCTGGCCGTTACATCACGCCAAGACACGTGCCAGGCTTTTATTTTGGGAGAATAAATAAAGAAGAAAAATGGGTTTTATCCGAGAACAGTGGACTATTAATGAGTCACTAATCCAATAGTGGTACTCATCCATGACTAACAGCTTGGCTTTGCTTCTTGTGGCGTGCTCTCATCATTTAAATCCACTTTTTCGGGCCTCGTGAGAATAGTGAAGTACTCGCTAATCACCCACGTTCCCACCGTGACACCCACAGACGTAGCGGAGATGCACACCGCCGCAATAAAGACTGCATTTTTCTGTCATGTTAAGCCTGCTTATGAATGCGTGGTGCCGGCCAGGCCGAGTTATGGCGCAACAGGCGGTGTGTTGTTTTATTCCTGACGCTCATAAATAATTTCCCATGATAAATATTTGAAAAGGCAACTTCTTCCAGGGCATGTGTGTCCGATATGCCGCAATATAAAGGCTTGAGATGACCAACATTGCCTCTGATGCTCGTCGCAACACTTGGTCAAAGCGGGGTGTAACTGAACTTACATCCCTAATCGCTTTTTTTGGCACAGTACAGAGGCGTACCAGTTCCCCTGCAGCGACATCTACCCTACACCTCAAAGCAAAGTTGTCCAAAGGGCGGTCCGGGGGCCATTTGCGATCCGCGACTATTTTGGTACTGGCCCGCGGCACATTCTGCAAATACAATTGAACAAGAAAGCTAAAAAAAAAGGCCAACAACAACAGCCAAAATAAAAAAATCAGCACTAATTTTACAAGACTAAAGTTAAAATATGAAGAGATAAAGTTGTAATCTAACAAGAAAAAGGGGTACTTTTATGAGAATAATGTTGAGGGAAAATAATGTCATTTTAGTAGCATAAAGCTAAAATATTAAAGAATTTATTCATTTTTTTAAAACTAGTAATATTATGAGAAACAAGCAAAGAAATGAATAAAGTTGTATTTTTTGGAAAAATAAGTTGTGGAAAAAGTTAGGTTAGGAGAATAAAATCCGAATATTATGGGAATAAAAGCATAATTACAAGAAAAAAATGTACAAGGAGAAACTTGAAGTAGTTGGAAAATAAATAAAAAACAACAACAGCAGAAATGACAAAAATGTGTGTAATTCTTTGAGAATAAAGGTAAAATATTAAGACAAAAAAGACATAAACTAACAAGAAAAAGTTGTCATTTTACGAGAAATACGACGAGGAAATAATAAATAACGTCATTTTGGTAGCATAAAGTTGAAATATTACAGAAAAAATTGTGTTTTTTTTTTTAAAGTCGTTATATGAAGAATGAAGTTGTCATTTTTGGAAAATTAGGTTGCGGAAAAAGTTATAATGTTACAATAAATGAGAATAAAGTCATGATTTCAAGGAGAAAATTTACAAAAAAAAAGTTGAAAGAGTCTGAAAGTGTAAAAAAACAACAGCAGAAATTGAAAGAATGGCTGTAATTTTATGAAACAAGTCAAAATATTAGAGAAAAAAATCACATTCCAACAGGAAAATAGTCGCAATTTTACAAGAATGAACTCTTAATTTTATGAGGAAAAATAATGTCATTAAGTGGCATAGAGTTGAAATACAAAAGAAAAAAATCTGGTAGTTTTTAAAAGTCCTAAAGTTATGAGAAACAAACAAATAAATAATAAAACAAACAAATAAAGTTGTCATTTTGGGAAAATTAGGTTGATGAAAAAGTTATAATATCATGGCAATAAAGTCCAAATATTATGGGATTAAAGTCGTAATGTTTTACGAAGATTATGTAAGAAAGTTGCAATATCTGGAAAGAAGGAACATTCGTATTAATAATAGGCTTTTTCACCGATATCACAAAGCTTAGATGCACTGTTTTTCTTGAAGGTTAGGGTTTTCTGCTCGGTCCTAGTGCCGTTAGATGGCCATGTTTTTAGCAGTAATGTAAAAACATGGCATTACTGCTGCCATTGATACAATTATAGACACACCAGACACAATTAGCAGGGTTTTTTCCTTGACGCCGTCGCCAAAGTGCTCGCTCGTGTGGTTCTTTTATGCCTGTGCAAATTGCCTTGGCTATGGAAACAACTTTTACGCTCCTTTTTTTAAAGCGATATTACTTTTAACAGCTATCCAAAACAAGATAATAAAGGTATTCATCGTACAATATGTTCATTATCGTGCTTTGCAGTGGTGGCCGAGGATTGCATTCTGATATGCAGCGCAGTTGTACACAATAATACGCATATTTGACATTGAATAGCTTTATTGTCGTGTACTGTGCATTTAGCCATGTATTGTACGGCTATAAGGACATGTATCTATCCTGATTCTAGAGGTGACACCCCCTGAGAATACAGTCATATCAGCAACATATTGCGGCATAGATCAATAGCAGCTTCCTCTGCTTCCTCTGCTAGTACAGACTGATTTTGGATATTTCATGTAGGGTCACAGCCTGTGTATCTCTAGGGCCATCATTCTTTGTCTATCCCTCTGGAATGGACCTGGATTGATGCGCGCGCACACACACACGCACACACACACATGAGAGCTGTAATTGCCACCAAAAAGGTCCAATCTTTTATTCTTGCCTTCCTCTGAATATTCACACTAAATCCAGCTGGTACCAAGGGAATGTCATTTTTTGAAATAATTATTTTATTTTTCAAAGGCACTGTGCTAAAATAGCTCCCCTTGTTTTTGTCTATTTTTAAACACAAGAGACTATATAAAAAAAATAAAAAAAAAAAGATGCAAAGAGTCACCGCCACCACCACAGCTGCAGTAGCCACCGGTGGCCAGTAGGGGCAGTGTATGACTTTTGCAACTTTTGCGAGGTGCATGAAAAGCAGATGAGGGTGGGATTACTGCATGGAAGAAGGGAAACAAGAGGTGGGAATGAAATAAATCATGAATATGCACACATATACACATGAGATAGGTAGTGATGACTGTCTTTATGGGCGCTCCTCTTCCTCGCTGAAAGTTTCAACGCACTTAACCGAACAATTAAGAGATATTTCCGTCCTCGTCACACGCACACGAGAAATATCCTTTAATTGTAAGGCTACGTGGGTCCTTTCTCTCCTTCCTCCTGCGTCGTGATCTTCTATTCACCCCCTTAAAAAAATCCACTCAAAGTAAATAAAATGCTGGTATGAAATGGTGTATTGTAAGCTGCGGTCCACTTGGACGCCGTGGATTCTCGCATCCATCCATCTCCCGGAACCACGCGCGCGCACGCCGGACTTGCTTCTCTCACCTCCTCCTCTTCTTCACTGCTGCTGCAACTTCACCAAAAAGTAAGCAGTCCACTTGTGCTCCCCCCCGCCCCCCCTTCCCCGTTTCCTCCTCCCCATGCATCCTCCGCGCACGTCTAGTGCATGATCAATGGACGCGCACGTGTGTGTTTTTTGCCTTCGCTCCTCACGTGTCATCATGTTGTGCGCCTTTCTCCATCACCTCGCAGTCTTTTTCTAGTCGGCTCGCCGGCACAGCATCAGCAGCATCAGCAGCATCTACTCGCAGCAGTCACGTGATCCGTAACCGTTTTTTGGTCATTTGTGTGGAAGCGCGCTCCTCCTCCTCTTCCTCTTCCTCCTCCTCCTCCTCCTCTTCATCCTCCCGCATATTCCTCCTCTCTCCTCTTCTCCTCCTCGCTGGCTTGTCACGCTGGAGGAGGGCGGGAGCATCAAGTCTCTCTCACCGGACTTGCACGTCCTTCCTCTCGGTCCTGCATCATCAACATCAGCACCACCACCAACATCCTCCTAGAGTCCAATCCTCTCTGGAGCGCTTTTTATTTCTCCGGACTATCTAGCTAGTCTTTCCTTTTGGAGTGGGAGGGGTGGGAGTGTGTGCGTGTGTGTGTGTGTTTGTGTGTGCGAGGGGGTTGTTTCCTCCATTTGGACCACTTGGACTATACTGGACTGGACTGGAGCTTCTTTTTCTTTTTTTGTGTGCTTTTTTTTGTGGATGTGCTGCTGCTGCCGCTGCTGCTGAATGAGCTCGCCATGGAGCTGCTGCTGGTTTGCTTCTCCTTGTGGATATTGCAATGCAACTCGGCCAAAGCGGACTCCATCATACACATCGGTAAGCGCCACAAAAACAGCCGATGCTTTGTCTGTGCAATTTTCTGTTGTAAATCTGTCTCTCCGGCGTGGAAAAGTTATTCTCCTCACGTCGTCACCATCTTTTGGAGTCTTGCCATTGAAACTGCTCACAAACGACCTGTATAGAAGTGTTCCCGAGGCGTATATGCTGTCTTTTAGCCAGCCGCCAAGCCTCAACTTCCACCGGGACGTGACTGCAATGTCAATACAGAGATCAGCGATGAGAGAAGGGGGACGTCAGTGGACTTTTTCGACATGCATAGAGAGCCTCTTTGTCCATTCACACCAGTGGAAGCCAACCCCCCCCCCCATCACCCCTAAAAATCATCGTCAAGCTATATGTCCTGTAACTGCATCCTGTATCTGCATCCACATCCACACTGCATGTATCTGCATTGACAAGTGTTGCAGTGTCTTAAATAGTAAAGCCATACGTGTTACTGTGTGATGTGTGCGTGCCGCGCCGCTCACTTCTTCTGCTGCAACAGTCTGGCCAGCAGCAGGTGCTCCGTCATCAGCTTAGTGCAGCACTGGGACTCCGTCCAAGTCATTCATATCGGCTGACACCAAATATACTTCTCCCTTTTCCGGAAAACCTCCCTCTCTGCACTGATATATATACGACGCGTCTGACAGTGATGCCGTAAACAGACAACAAGGCTTGTGTGTGTGTGTGTGTGTAGAGAGAGAGAGAGAGGATGGGGGGGTTACTTATTTGGTATGCCTCACACACATGCATGTATACAAACACAAGGCCCCAATCATGCTTATTAGTTTGTGTGTTATTGTTCTCCAGTGTATTCCATGTCTTGCAGTGAACTTGTGTTGCTGTCCACGGGGGCTGCACACAAGCCCTGCTGCAATGACGCTGTACATTTGACGCTTTTTTTTTTAACCTCCACAGGGGCCATATTCGAGGAAAACGCGGTGAGGGATGACGAGATATTCCAGCTCGCCATCTCGGACCTGTCCCTCAACGACGACATCCTGCAAAGCGAGAAGATCACCCACTCTGTCAAACTGGTGGAGCCCAACAACCCCTTCCAGGCCGTGCAGGAAGGTAGGCGCTGTTTTTTTTTTTTTGACTGAATGCGTTCCCCCGTTCTGCAAAACGATACTGGATCACAAGGGAAAGAGTGTATGGAGGAGGTTTTGAAGTCAGAGAGTCAGGCAGGAGGAGGAGAGGGAAGACGGACAGGGAGGAAGGAGGAAGGTACAGACACACAAGAAGGAAATGAGTGAGGACCATTACATGGGGAAGGAAGGATCCATGACTGAAGGACAACAGCCAAAGAATTACTGTACAAAGGCAGGCAGAAAGGAAAAGAGGGGCAGGTAGGACATTTTCAGTGGTAACAAAACAGGACAAACTGAAGGAAAGGTTGAAGAAAGGAAGGCAGATAGGAAGTATTGTAGTGGGGAGCAGGAGGGAGGATATAACGGCTTCAGAGGGGAAGCTGAGGGATGGGAAAGAAAAAAGGAAGGGGACAAAGGTAGAGGAAGGACATGGGTGAAAGAAGTAGGAAGGAAGGCAGACAGGAAGGATCATAGTGGGCAGGAGGGAGAAGGAAGGAATCTAGGGTAGAAGAAGGAGGGAAAGGGGTGCAAGGAAGGAAAAAAAGAGCAGCGGAGGGGAGTGAGCAAAGGATGGGTAGAAAAAGGCCGCAGTAAAGCGAGGGAGGAAGGAATGAGGAGGGAAAAGGAAACATGAAGGAATAAAAAGAGGTCAATTTGAAGGAGGGAAGGACGACATGAAGAATTGTAGCAGGTTGGAAGGAATGTAGGACAGAAGAAGCGAGGAAAAGGGGTGCAAGGAAGGAAACGAGACAAAAGAAGGCAGGAAAGAAGGAAGTAGAGGAAGGAAATGGGTGAAAGAAGTCGGAAGGAAGAAAAGAAGGAATGCAGGCGAGATGATAAGGGTAAAGGGAAGGAAGGAGGCAATAACAACAGGGAAAGAAGCATGGTCAAAGGAGGAGCAATGAAAAATCCCTGGTTGAAAGGTTTGAAGGAATGAAAACAGGAATCATGGGAAGGAAAGCTTACAAAAAGTGAGGGCGATTGAAAGGCAGGAGGAAGGAAGCCTGGAAATGGAAGGCAGGAAAGAAGGAGGATAACAGAAAAATGTGAGTCGTAAGGAAGGCAGGAAGGCAGGAAGAAGGATGAATTAGAAAAAGACGTAAAGGATGGTGAAATGTTTGAGAGGTGAGATGGTGCCTATCTTCAGTGAATGAAAGGAGAAAGGATGGAAGGAAGGAGAGCAGGCCTCTTGTGGTTGCTGGCAGTGAAGGTGAGTGGAAAGAAACTCATGTTGCCGAGGTGTCTTCTGCCAAAGTAAAGCTAGGTGGCAGCAGCGAGTCAGATGACGACAGCTTCATACAGTGAAGAAGATGTGTTTGTCTTTACCAATGATGGCTGCATCCTAGTTATTATTATTGTTTCTTTACGTCTGCTGTGCTTTGAGGTGTGCCGCTTGAGCCAAGGTTACCTCCCTCGGTCAGTCGCTCGGTGAAGAGTGACCCAATAATGTTGCGATTAAAAATTCCTAAATGAATCATTAAGACTTTAATGGCTGCCAGGGGACCGTCAAAGTCTGTCTGCTGCACTTAGTCCTCGCAGCTTGTCCTTTTTAGTCGGCTCTCAGTGGCACAAAGACCTGTGTCGCTCATTGCCATTCACGATGGCTGCCTTCATTCACAAGGCTGTGCTCAACGTTTTTTGCAACGGTGCTGGGCGACTCTGGGCGACGCTCGCGTGAGGTCGACTTGTCGTTGAGAAAATGTCTACTACAGTTGCAGTACTAACACATGACCGATCATTTAGAGCAGTGGTTCTCAACTGGATTGGCTGTGGGACCCACCATCACACCTTAATGGCGAGCCGCGACCCAAATTGCGGAAAGTTTTCAACTCAAATTTCTCAAATATCTTTTTCAGGTATTTCATGGAAAGACAGTGCAGTTTGAATTTGAAGCAACAAATAAGACAAACATTTCTCTGTGGCATTCAACATAAATGAAATGCGCTCACTCAATGCTCTCTTACATTGAAAGGCCCATATACATGCTAATGATTAGCATTAGCAATTTTACATGGCGATTTGGAACACCTCCGAATATGACAAATAGATGCACATTCCACTTAAACAGCTGATCTTTACTCAGCATAAAATACTTACAGTTAAACACTTTCCAAGGCTCAACAAGAGACAGGCCTGGCACACTTTTAATGGCAGTAGTCTAATTGCACTACAGAGCAGAACTACTCCCCCGCTGCGTTAAAAAAAGTCCTCTTCAGAATAGAAGCGCATGATTAAGAGCCGCGACCCCCTGAAAGCCGGGTCCCACCAGTTGACAATCACTGATTTTGAGGGCCTCAAATTAGAGCTTTTATGAGATGTAGATAATGCAACAAAAAGTTGAAATTTTTCATGAGTGAGCATGTCTAACCCCCGCAGCAATGCATCTAGTCATGCCACGGCACACTCCACAAATATGGTGGACACTCTGTGCAAAAAAGCTATATTTTTGTCATAAAGCACTTACAGGTATATCAAAGCACTTTCAATGTTTTAGGTGCTCATTTTAGGCCCAAAATGAGCCTTTTTCTACTAATTACATTGTATTTGTCGCCAATCCTAGTAAAATCCTAAATTTGCTGTTTTTGCAATGCTATATTTGTCATATATAAGGACAATGTCACTCAGTAGAGCATAGACCTCCGCCAAGGCCAACGTTGTTGACATTCTTGGAGCGTCGTATTTGTGTTTTTTTGTAATTCTGTCCATTGGTTTGCAAGTTACTTCCTGGTACGGAGAAGCTGTGCCTTTATGCTTCCATTGAGATCTGTATCTGCACTTGTATGCATATCCTCACCAACTTTTAATAGCTTCTTCATTGGCCCAAGCGCCACCGCTCTACAGAGGGATTTTGCAGTTTTTGTGTAATCTTGCAATTTGTATGTGTCCTACCGTGTAAAGGACTTTTAAACGTTTTTCTTTTCTATTTTAGTCTCAAAAATGCCATAATAGAATATTGGAAAGGTGTTGCAAGTAAAAGTGATTTTAGTAAGCCCTACTGGGAACACACCGTGTTGTGTGTCTGTAGCTTTAAGGCTAGTGAGCTGTGTTTGACCACGCACTTCATCCCCTTTTTGCAAATACACTGTAAATCTGCACTTGTCTAATGTAATAGATTCCATACATCATATATGACAACGTAACGTTCACGGGTGGGACAGGAGGACACAGATGTTACCAATACTAGCATAGCTATGTGAGCTACAGTGCTAACATTGCACTCTAATTAGCAACATTAGTCTATTTGCTGAAAGCCTAAAATGATCAAACGTACATCTCCCACGTCTGGAGCTGACTGACGTCCAGTTGGTGGCTTTGTTTTAAGATGTTTAGTGAAGCCCTGCTTTTCCTTCAAAATCAAGCTTTTGAGTGCCTCCTCTTTTCTCAATCGCGGCGCACACAAGTGAGGATTGTCGTAAAGGGGTAGGAGTTGTGGGGGGGCTGTGTTTGGGTCGAGGGGTGAGGGTCGACGGGTGGGCCATCCTCAAACCAGACCAGGGTGGTGACTGTTGAGTGACAAGCGGGTTAATTGACCTTTCTTTTTGCTCTTTCATTCGCAGTGAGCGGCGGTCAGGAACTTGCCACCGCCATGCCAAAGAGCGGGCGGGAGGGTGAGTGGGCTGACGTCGAGAAACTGCAGGATTTAAGGCAACAGTAGGACTGGAGGAAGTTGAATAAACATGAGTGGACATTGGGTGAAGCGTGGGGAGCTCGGAAGGCGCTGATGAGGAAAATGTGCTTGCCAAGTGAGAGGAGGACATGCAGTGTCATGCTTCCTCTCTCCTTTGTCCTTGCCGGCCACATTGAGGTGCTCTTGTCATTCAAAGCTGACTGGGAGAAGGGATACTGAAACTCGGAGAGTGTCTCCTTATGCCGTACTAAAGGAGGGTTGTTGTCATGCCAACCGCCGCTTGTTGTCAAAGTGGCGCTCATTGCGTCATGTTATCTTTAATGCGCCCTAAGATTTGGCTTGGACAATGGCGCCAGATTACAGGGACTGGAGAAGCGAAACACAATTTGAGCACCGTAACTAGCATTTCTGATCAATCCTAACATTATTGTGCCACTTATCTGGTCTGCAATTACTCAGGAGGACTGTTCTTAAAGAAACCAAAGTTTGGATCTGGAAGGCATTGGTATTCTCTCAGCGGCCATGTTCCAGGCTGGTTAGGGAGGTACCCACACTGCAATCACTTTAAGAGAGGTTTGGACACACTTTCTCATTCAGTAGCATGGTAGTGTAGTCAGCAGCTTTATCTACCTCTGCATGCACTTTAAAAATGTTGGTACTCATATGTGTTACACTTGCCATACTGTTGTTTACAATGAACTCATCAGCACTATTAATGCTGGCTGAGCAGTTTGCTCCATACCGCTATTGCAACATTGGTTCTGTTGCTGGTGTGTTGTGAAATGGGCTCATTCATGAATGACCATGTGGTCAAAAAGAGCTACGTTTCCCTTTCCTCTTTCTCATGAACTCCAAATCGTTATTAAAGTTAAAAGAAATGTACTTCTTTATTTTCCCATTTACGCAAGGTGGTCTCGTGGTTAGCATGTTGGCCACACAGCCAGGAGATCTGGAAGACCTTGGTTCGTATCTCCATTTGGACACCTCTGTGTGGAGTTTGCATGTTCTCCTCGTGTGTGGGTTTTCTCCGGGTACTCCGGCTTCCTCCCACATTCCAAAAATATGCATGGAGGGTTAATTGGAGACTCTAAATTTTCCATAGGCTGGCGACCAGTTCAGGGTGTACCCCGCCTCTCGCCCAAAGTCAGCTGGGATAGGCTCCAGCATAGTGAGGACAAGCGGCATAGAAAATGAATGAATGAAGATTTTCCCATTGAAGAAATAACCTAAAAGTGGTTGTCTGCTTTCAATTCAATCCTTGTGTTTTAGGTAAATAAACGCCGTGCATGTAACTCAAGCATTTACGGCACGGGTGTTGAAACTTTTTCCACAGAGGCTAAAAAATCATGGGCCATTTTGGTAAAACTATGTCCATGTAGCTATGCTAAGACGATATAGATATATACAATAAAAAACAGCCTGTGTCAGCTGTGTTTTAAAGGTGTTAAAACGCGGGTTATAAGTATCAATATAGAAACATTTTATGTTCTTTCCCCCCATTTTTGTTATTTTGCTTACAGTCATCCCTCATTTATCGCGGTTATTTGGTTCCAGACCCGACCGTGATAAATGATTTTAGGTAAGATTCCTTATTTATAAATTGAATATTTTCTAAATTAGAGCATAGAAAACCTCTTTGCAACCCTCTAAATACATTTGTTAACATGGTGAGCCCTCTAGACATGAAATAACACCCCTGTCTTCACCTTTACACTTGTATTACCCAATATACTCTAGTAGACATATAGTAGACGTAATAGAGAAAATAAGACATATAAGACATAAATAAGACATAATATAGACTCACACACACCCCTAGCTTATGGTTGCTTTCATTTGATATGCTTACTACAGTACATGTTTTTTTAGTAATAATAATAATTAGTAATAATACTTGTGCATTATTGTTGTACACACAGAGTTCTGACACACAACCACTAACTTGGAAATAAATGAAAATACCGCAACTTGCTGGATGATGATGCTACGTTAGACACGCGGCAGTGTTGCCAGGTCTAGGGAGCAAAAGAAGTGACCAGCTTTCTGAAAACAAGCCCAAAACAACAGAGAACTTGGGAATTTGCAATCAATTCTAAATAAAAAAGCCCAAAGTTGCTTATAATAAGCGTACCTGGCAACACTGATACGCTTGCTCGGGGGTTTGTCTTTGAATGGGTGCGTAAAGTCTGTCTTCTGAATGCCTTATATTTGTCTTTTAGGTCATGTAGTTGTTTTTTTATGCTTGAAAATGCTTAATTTAGACAAAAACACCTACAGTTTGCTGAATTATGCACATTTTTGGCGAATAATCGGCCGTAGTCAGCTGCAAAACAGCGATTGCATGATTATTTAATGAACATGTTTTGAAAAAACCTTGAGTAAAGCTGCAAAAGTCGGAGCGCGCAGCAGCAGGGGACGACTGTAGTTGGCTTTATATTGATTTAGTTTTAGCATTAAAACCTTCGTAAATGTCAACTTTATGTATTGAACAAAGCATTTTTATTTCATGAAGTACAAAGTACACATTCACCTTAAAGAAAAGTTAACTTTGGTGAAAAAAAGTTCCTCCTTTTGTGTATTACTCATACGACTTGAACGCAACCTTTACAATTGATTGCCAAATGTACCGTAGGTGTTCCCGTGTTGCTTGGTTATTTCTGTTCTTGGAGCGGGTGGGAGGAGGTTTTGGACCACACGTAAAGTACTTTATGTAAGTGCAGGCCAGGTGATAGAAGCAACACGAAAAGATTGACAGAAGCGATTGAAGGAAAGTTATCCAACGGGGGAATTGAAGATCCTGTGCGGTAGAATGTGGAGAAAAACTCCAAAAGCAGAGCACAGCAAGAGCGAGTAGCTATGCAGGGAATTGTCTTCTAATTGGTCTCCAACCTAATAAGGCTCACGTTGATCCTGTAGTAATTGCAATGTTTTTAAGTACAATGATGCTCTGTTTTGTCAACCCCAGCTTTCCCGGGAATGAAGCCGCGATGGAAAACCACTTAGCGGCAGGTAGATGCTGGCTCCTCTGCTGTGCAGTAATTTGTTGAGTGTTCTGCCCCACCGAGTCCACTTTACACCCCACACCTCCAGCACGTCGCCCCCTGCCAAGGTAAAGTCAAGGACGGCTTCGTCCTTTTGGCCCCTCCTGGTCCTCCAAGCCAATTTCCACAACTTTCCCTCCCCTCCTCCGCCTAATCCTCATCGTTTTGTTCCCCGTGTGCAATCTGTCATGACAAAAGGTGAAAAGATGGTTCATTTGAAGATGTTGGCACGGGTAATTTAATCCGCCATCTGATTGTGGGGGCTTATGACAAGTCATTACTCGCCGTGCTCTAAACGTGATGGAACGCTGCCTATTCACTATTACTCTGCCTGAAAATTTAATAATGCCACATAAATCTTGGTAATGGATTTGTTTGTATTTTGATGTCTTCCCTAGCATAATCCGCACAAAGGCCGGCGGACCGCTCCATTTCGCCCTGGCCGTGCTAATCACAGCACGGTTATTTGAATCCACCATGAGGCCTTAATCAACTAAGTGATGCTGCGGCAGAGTGGAGGCTCTACCTTTCCCGGTTTAATCTCAGACTCAGCATTCACGAAGGGTTAATCTCCCCGTGGTTACAAACAGCTTCTGGCTCCTCGCTATTCCGAGTCGGCACAGATTCTCCAGAGTGAGTGGGCTGTTCAAAGCGTCTTTCGAGAAACCGCCGCAGTCCGTTTAATGGATCAGAACGTAGGTGCCGCTAGCTGCGTCTTGCTTGTTGTTGCGCCGAGTAATAGTTGGCTTCATGCAGTACAGGTGGGTTATTGTCACGAGGCGTTTGTGAGCAATGAATCCCCAACATGGTCAACAGGACAGGATGCACGAAAACCATCAAAGGACCTAGACCTAGTTGGCCGTTTTGGTTTTCCACGTTGCATTTCACGGCACTTTTTCAATACACATGAAATACATAAATATTTAAATTAAAGCCTCCGTTCAAATAACTGCCCGGGCCTTGATCGTCGCCGGTGCCGTGTTCTACGAAAGCAAATAATCACCGGGATATCCGTTTGGTTAGCATCAGGTTGAAAAACATTGGTGGCTGTTGTTTGCTTCCTTTAAATTAACTCCACAAGTAGTTGCATTTGAAGTACGATAAGTGGTCAGCATCCAACAGCTCTATCTACCTCTAATTACGCTTTAAAATCTCTCTTGAACTACTCCGCTGGTGTGAAACTCATGCGTGTTACACTTGCTCTACTGTTGTTTACAATGTTGTTTATTTACCCTTATCACAACATTGGTTCTGTTGCTGATATTATTGTAAATACACTTTTTAATTCCAGGAGTCTATAAAACATCTATAAAACACCACTCGGTGACAGTGTTGCTCTGCAGACACCTTCTTGTTGTGCAGTTTTGCTTTAAAAAAAAAAAATTGTATTACAGTCGTCCCTTGTTTGTCGCAGTTAATTGGTTCCTGACTCGTTCGCGATAAGTGAATTGTGCGAAAGTCATACTGTTGCTATTAATGCTGGCAGAGCAGTTTACAACTACTACAACACTGGTTCTGTTGCTGCTGTGTTGTGCAATATACTGTTATACTTGTTAACGAATGACCATGTGGTCAAAGAGAGCTACACTAACGGTCAAAAGTTTTAGAACAGCCCAAATTTTCCAGTTATTTATTGAAATTCATGTGGTTGAAGTCAAATGAATGGCTTGAAATGGAACAAAGGTAAGTGATGAAGTGCCAGAATAAAAAAAAAAGGTAAGGTTACCCAAAACTGAAAAGTAATGTTTTCAGAATTCTACATAAAGGCCTGTTTCAGGGACCATAAAATAGGTCGACAGTTTGAAGCTCTTCTGCAGAAATGGAGGTTGATGAAGCCTTGGCAGTCGGTGCAACTAATTCTAACAGGTATTCTGGAGTACTTCCTACCTCCTCTGTCTGCATAAAAACAGTGTTGGGAACACACTATAGTACTATACCCTCGTGAACATCAGTTGAAAAGCATAGTACTGGAGAAAGTCATTTGTTGCTACAAAAATGGCAAGAAAAAAGGGAGTAGAAGAGAGACAGACCATCTTAACACTTAAAAATGGACGTTTTTCCTCCAGAGAGAAATTGGAGTGTCCTAAAACTTTTGACCGGAAGTGTATGTTTCAAGTAATCTCCACAGTGCATCGGAGCTCAGCGTAGGTGCGGCTGCCGCCTCGGTAGATGTTGGCTACATGCAGTTGCAGTACAGGTGGGTTGCTGTCACGAGGCATCGATGAGTTTGCACTTGTGAGCAATTAATCCCCCATCAGGCTTTGGTGTTGTTTGCAGAGCTCTCCCCTGGCCTCAAGACAAACACGGCTCATGTTGACTCATCAGTTCAAAGCACCTCCTGACATTTTTCCTGCTCAGACGTTATGTTTTCATCGCTATTTGTTCTTTTGTCGTTTGCAGGATAATACAAAGCTGCATAACTTATCCATACTTTTTGTGTAAAGTTGGGATGCTGATTTAGATTTTTCTTTATCTTTTTCATTGACGCTCAGGAGATCGGGAAGACCTGGGTTCGAATCTCCGCTTGGGCATCTCTGTGTGGAGTTTGCATGTTCTCCCCGTGCGTGCGTGGCTTTTCTCCACGTGCTCCAGTTTCCTCCCATATTCCAAAAACATGCTTGTTAGGTTAATTGGTGACTCTAAATTGTCCGTAGGTGTGAATGTGAGCGTAAATGATTGTTTGTCTATATGTGCCCTGCGATTGGCTGGCAACCAGTCCAGGGTGAACCCCGCCTCTCGCCCAAAGTCAGCTGGGATAGGCTCCGGCATATCCCCACGACCCTAATGAGGATAAGCAGCATAGAAAATGGATGGATGGATGTACAGTGGAACCTGGGTTTGCGTCATTAATCTGTTCCGCTGGGTCCAAATCTAACCAAAATGTATTCCCACTACATAATCTGCCCCAGAAAGGGAAAATTCTTAACACAAAACCCGTTTTTATCGTTTTACAATTATATTTTGACATGCAGAAAACAATTCAAAAAGCATAGAAATGATGAATGAAAGGAATAAATGAACATTTAAGGTTGCGTTTACCTTCACTGAAGACGAGATTCTTGATGTGACTAAAAACAGGAAGGTGGTGGTGGTTGATCTCGCTGCCACATTGTGTCTTTGGAAGCTGTCACGTCTTCAGTGACCGCTTTAAAAGGAACCTTAAATGTTCATTTATCTCTTTCATTCCTAATTGATATGAATTTAGAATAGTTTTATGCATGTAAAACTATGATTGTAAAACTATAAAAACGTGCTTGGTGTTAACATTTTTTGAGAATCACACAGGCAACATAATTTCCGGTTCCGGTTGCCAATTTGTTTAGCTAGCTAAGAGGATGCTAGTAAGGAAAAACATTTTGTGATAAAAAAATATAGTTTGGATTTTTTTACATGAAGTTGTACGACATCCCCATCAGCAGTGTAGTACATCAACAGTGACTTACGCCAATACATTTGGGGGTAATCCATTTGCATTTCCATCACGAAAATGCCTCCTCGAAAAAAATCAGACCTCACAAATCGCTCTGTGTTATACAGTAGTTGTCTCCTGTCGTATCCCTGCGCACCGTCGCCTGTGCATTCTTGTGTATGTGATGAAGACGCTCGCATCTTCTTCCGCTGTGGAGCACACACGTGAACAAGATAGCGGCGGCGCTAGCGTCCTCGTCTACTTTTTTTGAGGCTGCATTTTTGTGATGCAAATGGATGCATTACTCTTTTGAACGCATATTGTTTTGAGAAGCGAAACTCTGTACTTAAATGGCCCCAGCAACTAAGCGGAACTGCGTTCCTTGTCATGGATCTTCGACCAGAACGCCGATGGGGATGGGATACAACTTCATGTCAAAAAATCCAAACTATCCTGTCCTAATAAATAAATTAGATGCTAACTAGTTAGCTTGGTAGCATGCTAATGCTAAAAGCAGCGGCCGTCTCTTATGTCCTTGCATTTATCCCGTAGCCTGTGCCGTGCAAGTGTTGCAATGTGGCGTAAACAAAGAATAGTAGGAGTGTAAAGGTGACTATAGGGGTATTAGTTCATGTCTACAGGCCACTAATAATGTTAAAAACTGTATTTAGAAATTAATAAACAGTTTTTGTATGCTCCAACTACGAAAATATTTCATTAATTATTATTGACACCTACTTCAGGGAAATTCACCTATCGTGGTCGGGTGTGGAACCAATCAATTGCGAGGCACAACTGTAATCGCAATTTGCCCAATACTGAGCACGAGTGCTGCCTTTAGTTTTTCTTGCTTGGCCTTTCCTCTCCTTTCATCAGATGATGACTTTTTGACTGCAAGTCCTCCCAAAAAAAGTCCATTTGGGATCAGATATTCTTTCCTTTCGAAATAGGAAAGAAGCACCCTGTTGGTTTCATCCATTTCCAAGCTCAATGGCCCCCGCTGGACATCTCCTGTGTCGTAATAGCAGTCAGCTTGGAGTGGCTTTTGTTTGCTTCGCCACTCCATGTCCTTTTTTTCATGCTTCTTCACGCTTTTGGCTTCACAAAAGCGCTGCGACGTGTCCTCCAGTCTCGAGTTTTCAGCCCGTCAGTGCAGAATAAGGACCTGGTGTCATGGTGCTATCCACCCCTGCTGGGGTGTAAGACTGTCCATTCTTCTGACACCTTCCTGGTGCCTCCATTTCTTTTAACAGTACTCTTTGTATGCTCATATTTGATTCCTATTCAATTGATTGTGCTCCCCCAAGCTTTGATCCAATCAGCGCCAAACAATAACACCAGTATGACCAATTAACCGCAACGTGCCCAAATGGAACTTTATTACGTTCGTTCATTTTCTTTCTAATGCAATGCAATTTGTGAGTAATAACATCTGCTTATTAAAAAAGTCAGATGAAGACATTTAGGACATGATGAATTAGTCGAAACAGAGGGCTGGTTTCATCCGGTGCATATTGATACTGTATATATATATATATGTATATGTATATATATATATATATATATATATATATATATATATATATATATATATATATATATATATATATATATATATATATATATATATATACATATACATATATACATATACATATATATACATATACATATATATATATATATATATATATATATACATATACATATATATATACATATACATATATATATATACATATACATATATACATATACATATATATATATATATATATATATATACGTACATATACATATACATACAGTATATACATATACACATATACATATATATATACACATATACATATACATATATACACATATACAGTACATATACACATATACATATATACATATACATATACACATATACATATATACACATATACATATACACATATACATATATACATATATACATATACATATACACATATACATATACATATATACATATATATACATATATATATATATATATATATATATATATATATATATATATATATATATATATATATATATATATATATATATATATATATATATATACATGTATTGTATAATATAAACAGCTCATTGAAGGTTTTCTTTCAACATTTTGTTTAGTGAGTTTATTTCGTAAGTACAGTGGAAGATGTAAAGTCAAACACTCCAAAAGTGTTATTTTTCTGGAAACATATGCCTGAAAAGTTCAAAAGTTCAGCCTCATCTCAGTAAGGACTAAAGGACCTTAGTGTGTGTTGTGCTTTTTCTTTGTTTTTTGGTTTTGCAGCCACAAAGGGATATCAGTGATGGTCTGATGATAACCATTGAGCAGAAAATAGAATTTACTGGCTGCTCAGTGCAATGTGAACGACAAAATGCATGTTGAAGGCTTTATTTACCTCTGCATGCGCTTCACTGCACTGCACATCTGGTGTGAAACGCATGCGTGGTACACTTGCTGTACAGTTGTTTACAATGTACTCAACAGCACAATTAATGCTGGCTAAGTAGTTTGCTCCTTACTGTTATTACAACATCGGTTTTGTTGATGGTACTATTGTAAATACACTTTTTAATTCCTGGACAATCTATCAAACACCACTAGGTGATCGTGCTCCTCTGCACACACCTTCCTGTTGTGTATTTTTGCTTTTTTTTTCAAATTTTGGAATTATTTAGTATTACAGTCGTCCCTTGTTTATCGTAGTTAATTGGTTCCAGACTCGTTTGCGATGATTGAATTTCCATGAAGTAGGATTCAATAAGAAACTAAATATTTTCGTAGTCGAAAAAGTAGAAAACACCTGTTTATTATCTTATAAATATGTTTTTTAACATCATTAGAGCCCTCTAGACATGAAATAACACCCCTACAGTCACCTTTACATTTGTATTACACCATATAGGAGATATAACTAGAGAAAATGGGACATACTAGACATAAATAAGATAACATAGACTCAGACATTAGCGGTTTCTGTTTTTGGGTTTCTTGTTCTGGACAACAAGAAGTGAGGTTCCGAGTTGAGCTTTAGCTTGTCGTGTGTTATGGCCTCAACAGTAGTAGTTATTATTATGATGATTATGTTATTATTATTGTGCCTGCTGAGAGATCAGTTAAACCTTCAATAAATGCCTCTTCTGTCTGATGCGTATCTCACCAAACAATTACTGACACCTTGTGGCCAAGTTAGAATACTACATTCACAGTTGGAAAAAAGAAATATTGTATTTGTATCTTAGCGCTTTTAGTTCGGAAATTTATGCTTGAAAATGCTTCATTTAGGCCAAAAATAAGTACAATTTGCCTTAATATTCTTTTTTTTTTTTTTTTTTTTACTAATAATCAGCCGTATTTAACTACAAAACAGCGATCATAGATTAATTCATGAATTTGGAAATATCGTGAGAGTGAGGCGCGATGTTTGAACGTGGGACGACTGTACTGTACGGTAGCTAACCTCATCTTACAATTGTATGACAGTTTAAACTGTTAAAGAGCTACTTAAAAAAGGTTTGATGATGACATGTAGTCAATGGGGGAAAAAACATTTCTGAAATCAGAACTCGTAAGTCAAGTGTTTGTGTTTGACGTTAAAGCTTCAACTATACACCCAATCCTGACCACATCCTCAGATTTAAAGCCCTCCTCCTGTGTTTAGAGAGCCCATATATAGAGCAAAATGACAACACGCACTCATGCTTGTGATGGATGTCCCGCCTCCTGATAACCTTGTGAAAGTGTGGACATCAGTCCTGACGATTTATGCGTTCCGCCGTGCCGTTGTGCAAACAAAGTGCACGTGTGATTTCTCACTACATCAGAGTGCACACGTATTGATACTTTGTCGGTGTATAAAATGCTGTATGGGTTATACAACGAGTGAAGTGTCCTGGCATGTCCAGGCCGCACGACTGGCAGCGCCTTCTTAAATCATTTAAGGGGCCATCTTGCAAGAAGGACCGTCGGGCAGCTTTGTAGTAGGTTAAGAGGTGATGCTTGAGTGAAGCTGTACATGTGATGTGAACTGCAGACACCCTTTTTTTTTTTTTTTTCTTTTTTAAAATAGAACAGCCACAGTCAGCGATGTCTGCTAAAACTGTACCTGCACAGAGATGGATAATGTGTGTCAAGGGTGGAAGATGTGAGCATGCACTCACTGGAAGGTACTTTAAGACCATGCACTCTATTGACTAGTCTGTGCCAAAAAAACCCAGATAAAACCCCCCAGATATGCAGAATCAAGGTGCAGCATGGTCTGGAAACATGGCTGCAAAGTGCTCCAATAGTATGTGGGGTGGTCATCTTCCTGAAGCACAAAGACGGTGAGGCGTTATTTGGAGATAATTGGAGAGAAATGTGAAATGTCGTTATATACTTTAATAAGGATTTGGAGTATGAGAAAGTGAAAAGAAAAACATAGCTCCGTTTGACCACATGGTCACTTATTAATAAGGATATTGATTGCAAAACACAGCAGCAACTGAACCAATGTTGTAATAGCAGTAAGAAGCAACCTGCTCAGCCGGCATTAATAGCGTTGATGAGCTCATCGTCAACAACAATACGGTACGTGTAGCACGCTTGAGTTTCAAACCAGAAACGCAACCAGCATTTTTTAAGCGCATGCAGAGGTAGATAAAGTTGCTGGCTGCTGATGAATCATGACACAGTAATCCCTCACCACTTTGCTCATCAGGTTTTGCGGCTTTGCTCCCTTGCAGTTTTTCAAAAGCATACTGATTAGTAAATAATGCTGTTTTGTGGTTGAATTTGGCCTATTATTAGTCATATTTTAGCAAATTGTACGTATTTTTTGCCTAAATTAGGCATTTTCAAGCATACAAATGGCTAACTGAACTTAAATACAGAAGATGCATTCAAAGACATAATCTACACTGGTCACTAGTATTCAATAATGTTTGGTGAGATACACAAGCACCAGACTTGATTGCCGGGCTTTTATGGCAGGTTTGAATGATTTCACAGCACAGTGATCCCTACTGTTGCCGCCGTAACCCACAGCAAGCTAAAATGGAACATTGAACCCCCGACGCCACTTCCTGCCCCCCGTGATGAGGAACTTAGTTCTTCTTAGTTGCTGGGTCATTTAAGTAAAGCGTTTGGCTTCTCAAAACAATATGCATTCAAAAGAGTAATACATTTCTATCATAAAAATGCCTCCTCAAAGAAATCAGACCTCACAAATCGCTCGGCGTTATATACTGCATGTCTCCCGCCGTCCTGCACTGTCGCCTCTCCATTCGTGTGTATGTGATGAAGACGCTCGTATCTTCTTGCGTGTGAGCAGAATGTAAAAAAAATGGGATAAAAGAAGTCTAAACTAAGAATAATAAAACACTCAATGCAGTGAAATCTGAATGTGCAATATCGGTAACAGGATACACTTGCAGTATCTCTAATTACATACTGTATCTTGTAGCGGATTCGTTTTAAAACATGCAAAATTCCTCATAAATCACCAGAATTATCCTCTATTACCTACAACCCTCAGTCCTCTGCTTAATTGCGGGTCTCACTAATATTTAGTCCGGGGAACCGCTAAAAGCAGGAATTTCCCAAGGCCTCGGGGTGGTCTCTTTTACCGAGCGACAGGAGAGAGGGAGGTCTCAGCTCCAGGAAATTGCAATGAAACTTTACAGCATGAATGGAAATCGTCTTCATTAGATCTTTGAATTTGAAAAGCTTTGACGCCATCGTCTGTGTCGTGCTAAATGTCACCACCGTGAGCGAGGATTTTTACTAAGCCTTTCAATTTGTGTAAACACGGCGCTGCAACAGTACACACTCCTTCAAATATGGAAATAAATTATTGACTAGAGCGAGAGACAGATATGGCAATGCAATTCTTGCTTTTGCTTTTTTTTGGGCTGTAATCCGAACGGCTTTTTCGCGATGAAACGGCGCGGCGCCAATTAGCACGGGCGACTCGTTGTGTTTGGGTTTTCGTGTGAATTTGTATTCGACGCACATACCGGCGGACGTGGAGGGTTTGATTTCAGTGTAGTCTGGTATCGCTTTCAATGCTGGCGCCTTTGAATGAAGATGCTTGGGGGGGAGGTTGTTGCGCTGGGAGCTAATGATTTCTGGGTGTCTAGAAAGTACGGATGGTATAAAAGTAAATTTCAGTGAGACGTTAACTGGGAAGAAGTGCCAAAATAATGGATTCATTATTGTTGTAACTCCAAAAGGAGCATCTACCAGTTAATGTTCAAAGAATACATAGCCGGCCGTCATCATCATCTCTATTGTTGCTCTCATTTGGAGTGTTTGCTTTTGTCTTTCCACTTGGATTTCTCCTCAGCTCTAATTGGTCAACACACCATCTGAACACACAGACTTACGGCCTTGTGAGACATTTGTGCCCACTTCGCTGTCAAATTAAAACTTAATCTAGAGGCTAATCTTGTACGGCTTTCCTCACTTATTGGTGCATTTCCATGGTGGAAACCTTGTGTGGGTGATGGAAACCAGGGGTTCTCAAATGGTCTCAACCTGGGACCCGCATTTTTCAATATTATTTTTGACACTTTTATTTGAGTCATTTTAATGTTATTATTATTTACACTTTTATTTTAGTCATTGCATTTATTTTGTAAATTGTTTTTTACACTTAAGTCGTTTTTATTTTGATTATTTACGCTTTTATTTAAAGGGATTTTTTTGACAAGAAGTTGCATGACATCCCCATCAGCACTGTAGTCCATCAACAGTGACTTACCCCCCCACTTGGTCCCGTGAGCTCATGTTTTGGTCGGATTTTGGTGATGAGAACCGTAGTTCCGGTTAGTTGTTGGGGCCACGTCAAGTAAAGAGTTTGGCTTCTCAAAACAATGTGCATTGGAATGAGTAACACGAAAATGACAAAAAAGCCTCCTTGAAAAGATTCAGACCTCACAAATCACTGGGCTTTACTTGCTCTGACGTTGTATTCATGCGCGCCATCGGCTGTCCGTTGTATATGATCAAAATGGCTGCTTATCCGCTGTGTGTGGCTGTGCCGCTGGCGGCTGATGCACCTTCATCACATACACAACAATGGACAGCCGATAGCGCGCATTAATACGACGTCAGAGAAAGTAAAGCCGAGCGATTTGTGAGGTCTGATTTTTTTTTCAAGGAGCTGCGATTCCACTGTATTACTCTTTGGAACGCGTATTGTTGTGAGAAGCCAAACTCTTTACTTAAGCAGCCTTCAGCAAGTAACCTGAACTATGTTTCTCATCACCGGAATCGGACCAGAACTGGGCTCCCGGGACCAAGTGGGGGGGTAAGTCGCTGTTGATGTACTCCACTGCTGATGGGGATGTCATGCAACTTTATGTAAAAAAAATCTGAACTATCCCTTTAAGCCATTTTATTTTTTTTCTCACTTTTATTTAAGTCATTTTTTATTTTTATTCATTGTCTACATTTTTTTTACAGATTTATAAAAAATTTCTAAATGTATTTATTTATGTATTTCTTTTTTTTATTTATTGAAGGAATTGTATTTCTGTACATTTATTAGTTTTTAAAAATGGCTCACATGCCCGGGGGCCACAGTTTGGACACCTCTGGTCTAGAGTAAATCCTGTACAGGAGAGCCTCTTCTCCTCCAGCATTAGTATGTTTGTTGTTGTCAGTGCTTCTTGTGTTTGGTGATGCGTTCAATGAGGCATGGTTGTTGCGGGTTTCACAGTAAACACTGACAACGTCCATACATACTTGAATGAATACTCATACAATACAAGACAATCGTCCTAATAACTAAATCAATAAATGACAGTGGGTGTAAATTAGATTGAGCAGGTGTACCTAATGATGTGGCCACTTTAAAACTGTAATCTACTTGCATTATTTTCAACACAGGAGCAATTGGTTAGGAGCTGTATTGACTTTTTTATTTCAATATTTCCCAATGCTGGACAAATGATTGAAAGCCCAACAATGTAGCAGCCATTCGGGAAGCTTCACGGGTCACTCATGGCCACCACTGGGCTGTGTGTTTTGCATAAACACCGACACGTGTTCGCCCTATCACAAAGCCTGATATCTCACAAACGTCGCTTTCATAACGAGCTGTAGAGAGCACGGTGACAGATGTCGGCGCTGTGCCTCGACCCTGCTGCTGGAGCTTGGCCGTCAATCCCGCCGTACCTGTCCTGCAAAGAGCGGTGGCCCGCAGGGTGTGTCCCCGTCCAGTCAGATTAATGCTAACGCGTCCGTGGTGATGAATCACCTTCCCACATGTTGGTTCCGCCGTCTCCTCTTTCGTTCTTATTCGGCTGCATGAAATAAAATACGCCCGGAGATGATGGAGGCGGGATGGATGGATGGATGGATGACGAGTGGGAGAGAGTTTGTTTGTTTGTACATCCTGGCATGAAGGAGTGTGTTGTTGCAGTTGAGCTCCACTGGAGCGCTAGGCAGGCTCACTAACTCAAAAATGTCCATGAAACACTGTGGAGGGGCGTGGCATGGGACATGTAACACGATACTGTTATTTTGAAAACTGATGAACTAAATATGGCTTGTTCTCTTTTGTTTGGATCAGATTAGATTTAGACTATTTTTTTATTTGCACACACAAACAACCATAATGCAATAATCCCTCATTTATCACACCTAATTGATTGGTGATAAGTGTATTTCCGTGAAGTAGAATTCTTTTTTTTAAATAGAATATTTTCGTAGTTATAGCATAGAAAACCTGTTTACAATCTTCTAATACAGTTTTTAACATTATTAGAGCCCTCTAGACATTAACTAACACCCCTATAGTCGGCTTTACACTCATATTAGCCAATATAGTAGACATAATAAGAGAAAATAAGCCATTTAAGACATAAATAACACATGTGCTCGTGTGTGTTGTTGTAAATGTGTTCCGGTGCTATGGGAGCTGCTTGGGGTGATAGACAGGAAGTGACGGTGTGGGGTTTAGAATTAAGATTTAGCTTGGTATGGGTTACAGCCGCAGCAGTAGCCTGTGTTAGGGATTATTGTGTCTGTTGTGAGATAATTCAAACCTGGAATAAAAGCCTGTTGTCTTTCGGCGATCAAGTCTGGTGCTTGTGTGACTCATGGAACATTACGGTTGCATTACTGACACCTAGTGACCAGTGTAGAATACTACATACCATCATAACATCTTTGAAATACATCTTCTGATTGCCTTCTATTTGTATTTAGTTCATTCAGCCATTTTTATGCTTGAAAATACTTAATTTAGGCAACCAATACATAAAATTTGCTTCAATCTGCATATTTTAGACTAATAATAGGACGTATTCAGCCACCAAACAGCATCATTTATTAGATAATATATTTTTGAAAAACCCTGACAGAGCAAAGCTGTGTAACTCGATGAGCAAAGTTGCGAGGGATGACTGTATCATGAGTCATCAGCACCTAGCAACTTTATCTACCTCTGCATGCGCTTTCAAATGTTGTGTGCGTTGCTACACTTGCCTTATTGCGCTATCAATGCTGGCTGAGCAGGTTGCATCCTCCTTCTATTAAATTTGTTCCGGCACCAATGTAACATTACTGACACCTAGTGACCAGTGTAGAATACTACTTGTCATCACAACATCGCTGAATTCCGTCTTCTGAAGGCCTTATTTTAGTCCATTTAGCCATTTTTATGCTTCAAAATGCTCAATTTTGGCAAAGACGACATAAGATGTGCTTAAATATGCATTTTTAAAGCTAATAATAGCCCGTATTCAACCATGAAAGAGTAGATTTATTCATAAACACATTGTGATCGAGTGAAGCCACAAAATTTGAAGCGCAAAGTGGCTAGGGACGACTGTATACAGTTACTACTACTGTGCTTCTGCTCGCAGGACAGATACTCATTGCCTCGTTCTTGTCAGAGCGCATACTGCTAATTGCAGAAACTGCTGCTCAGACAACCAAACATGATTCTGGCTTTGATCTTGAGTTAAGGTGTTGCTGTGATGAGTCTGGTCAGAGGTGCTGTTAGTGATCATTAGAGGCCAGGAAGGGTGACAGTGTGTGTGTGTGTGTGTGTGTGTGTGTGTGTGTGTGTGTGTGTGTGTGTGTGTCTGTGTAAAGTCACTTCTAATGCCGCGGGGGTGTGTGTGTATAATTTACTAGGCAGCACCTGCACCACTGGCAGCTCCAATACTCTTTAATTCCAAGACAAGACAAGAAGCAGAGAGTCAGCCCACGACTAAATCCTGCGAGAGGCTAAACAGGAGTCAGCGGCTCAGGAGGAGACGTGTTGAGAGAGCGCAACAAAAAAAAAAGACAGGTGAATTCATTCGAAACAATGGACTCCGCTCGTCAATGAGCTGACGCCAAAATGAATTTGGGAGCAATTGTTTGCATTACTGCCCACAGACACGATGAGCGAGCATGGCCATCTGTCACCGGAGAGCTTCCTCGCTCGCCCCCTTCTTGCTCTCTCGCTTTCTTGCCGCCCGGCCGACGAGGAGGCTAAGCTGGTGTGTAAGCTCGCCGAGGATGAAATCAAAACCCGGCGCTGTAAAAGAGCTGAGACGTGAAAACATGCAGACGTCAGGGGAAATTGGGTCAAATATGCATCTCGGTATAAATATGCATCATAGCATTTGGCTCATCACATGCCATCACATAATTACTCCGCCTTTTCTTTCTTGACCTTGTAATGATTTATTTGGCTCCGTGTTCATTCAGCTGCCTGTTTTTCCCCACCAAGCTGTTTAGTGTGTTTTTAAAGTGCTTGTTTAACAAATTATTCCCAGTGACGAACAACATAAGGAGAACATGCACAGTCATGAGGACAAGCAGCAAAGAAAATGAATGGCTGGGGACTGGGAACAATACTGTTCCACTCCAGTCCTGTAGATGGCAGTCATGCACATTGCAAACTGACTTCCAACTGCCTCACACAGCCAGCGCTATCTGCTGGATCTGGTGGGTCGCTGCCCCACTTGGCCCCAATGCAAGCGGACTATAAAGGCAGAAATCAATTATTTGATTTGATTTGAGAGTTAACCCACATCTCCACCAAAATGTGCAAATTTCTTGCTTGGCCCTTCTATGTAGTTTGGTGCAACTGACAGCGTCCTGCTAGCGACCAAGCTAACCCGCCAATTAACGGTCAGAACAAGCGGTCGTAACGAGTTTTCGCCGTATGGTGGCTGGGCTCTCCCTTAGAGATAAGGGAAAAACTCAGAGTAGAAGTGCTGCCCCTCCACATTTGGAGGAGTCAGAGGAGATGCCTCCCAGATGCCAAGCAACTGGCAGGAGGCCTCGAGGAAGACCCAGAACTCTCAACTGGCCTGGCAACACCTTGGGATCCTCTGGGAGGAGCCGGACAAAGGGGCCGGGGAGAGGGAAGTCTGGGCTTCGGCTGCTGCGCCCGCAGCCCGACCCCGGATCAGCGTAAGAAGGTGGATGGATGGCCCTAGCCATCGAGCTGAAAGTCTAAATTGTCACCTCATTGTCTGCGCGACTCTGAATGTGTCAGGGAGTGAGACTTATCAACGTACTTTCACACAGCTGCAACAGCTGGCGCTGAAAACGCTGATTTTGACTGTTTTTTTTCTTTTTAATTATCTAGGGATCACAGGTTTTAATGCTTCCGACCATATTCACCCCCAAATGTCTTCGGACAGCTTCCAGGCATGCTAATACACCAAACAGTGTGCGGGAAGAAGTTTGTTGCTCGGTCATTTTGGATTAAAGCTTTATTTTAAGTCACTGAAGATGTTGTTGGTCGTTCCATTCAAACATTTGTGTAAAATCTTCACGGCTGACCATGACCAACAACAACAAAAAAGGATGGTAGCAACACGCTGTGCTGTCAGTAGCATGAGATCGCTATGAGGTCTGAAGTGCACAATCGAGTCGTCAGAGGTTTTTTTGGAAAAGAGCCGGGCTCAAAAAGGCTGGGCCCAGTAGTGTAAATGAGTCGCTGTGGTGCGGTCACCCCTGCTGATGGCGGCTGAGGAGCCACTAAAGCTCACAAAGTCTCTCCGCCGCATTGACCTTCTCACGCCGAATACATTTCCTTTGCCGGTGCCATTTCCTCTTGCTGCATCTTACATCACCTTTTTTAGTTTTTTTCTCTTTTTGCGCTCTTAACTTTTGTTTGTTTTAGCGCTCATAGCATAGTTTGCTCACTCGGCTGCGTGAAGGTCTAATGGGTCCACATTACTCAGAGACAGAGGCGTCGTAGAGAGCGGCGTTAACACCGTGTTGACGTCTGCAGGGGCCCTTCAAACCCGAGGCGACGTGAATGATTCATGGTTTTCCCTCCAACACGGGCAGCTCGCATTATCATGTCACCAAAAGAGAGACGTTTTGTGTCTGTATTTGTGTTGGGGCAACGCTCCTTGTAACACCGCCATGTTTTTCCTCGCCGGCTTTTGAAGCAGGAGAATAATTCGCCGTCAGCTCATGTATGAAACAGTACGGAAAGTTAAGCTGCGTATTATGTCCCAGTCGGATTACTTTCCCAACAACATGAGCATCGCTGTACCTGAGGATGTGCAAAGCCCCGCTGTGATGCCTTTCACAAGACAAAATGTCAAATCCTGCCTCAGCACAAACAAATATGCCAATGCGTATGTATATATATTTTAAAAAAAAGTCTTTAAACAAATGACTAATTTATGGTTAATAATAATCAAACAGTTCTTATTCATTTTTAAACAACATTTTGCTGTTTATAATGTATATAAATGTAAATAATTTAAATAAATTGATACAATTTTGTAAATTTTGAGTCAATAATAATGATAATAATAATATAAATGAAGATAATAATAATAGCAGTTCTTATTCTTAATTTTAAAACAAAATAAATAAAAAAATAAACAGAAAAGCATCCTTAAAAGCATTGTTATTTTTTCTAACTTAATTTTAATCATGCAAAAAAAACAAACAATAGCTTGTATTCATATGTTTGTTTCTTGATTTATTTGTATTTGTACTTTATTTATCCCACAGCGGGGAAATTCACTTGTTACAGCAGCAAGCGAGATACGCAAGTAAAGAATACAGTGTAAACAATACATATTGACGACAACATGACTTTACTGTACGACATACAATCGCACAATCGCCATTCGCTTCATTTGGTCGCCGGACAACTTTTGTCATAGCTTTTGTCAACAATCTTGTTTTCCCTGACGAAAAAATAACTAATCGAAACAATCCTACGTTGTCAAAAATGATGACAGAACGAACTGACAGCGTTTAAAAACGAGACGAAAATGCCGACAGAAATAACGGAGGAGATCCAATCAGAACGACTGTCTTCGTGGGGTCGATCTGTTGGAGTTTACACCGCGAAAACGACACCCTACAGTTTTGAGAATGACACAAATATTCATTTTCACAAAGTCTGCTGCCTCAATTTTAATGATAGCAATTTGCATATACTCCAGAATGTTATGAAGAGTAATAAGATGAACGGCGATTAATTACAATGCCCCTCTTTGTCGTGAAAATGAACTTTATACCCAAAAAACCTCTATTCTACATTTCACCCATGCCACAAAAGGACCAGTTGACATCATGCTAGTGATTCTCTCGTTAACATGGTTGAGGGTGTTGACAAGGACAGAGGCTGGACCCTGATTGAGTGAGAATAACAGACTGGAAGCTTTAAAAAGGGGGATGGTGCTTGAAATCTTTGTTTTTCCTCTGTTAACCATGGCTACCTGCAAGGAAACACGTGCAGCCATCATTGCTTTGCACAAAAATGGCTTCACAGGCTTCATATTGCTGCTCGTAGGGTGGCACCAATACCAACCATTTATTAGCTCATTAGGAAGAAGAGCGAGGTTCAGTTGTTAAACAGAAGACATCAGGGCGTCCAACAAAGTTCATCAAGCGTCAGGACTGTTGATTTAGCTGTGGGATCGCGACACCACCAATGCGGCGCTTGCTCGGGAATGGAAGCAAGCAGGTGTGAGGCGAAGACTTTTGGAAGATACTGTAGCCTGGTGTCAAGAAGGGCACAAAAAAACACTTCTCTCCAGGAAAAACATTAGGAACAGACTGGTATTCTGCAGAAGATACAGGTATCAGTATAGATACAGTCTCGTGAAGACTGGGGGAAAACCCTTTTCTATTTTGGATACCCTTCTGATTGTTTGGGGCATCCAGAAAAAAGCTTGTCCAGAGAAGAAAAGGTGACAGCTACCACCAGTCCTGTGTCTTGCCAACAGTAAAGCGTCCTGAAATCGTTCATGTGTGGGTTGCTTCTCAGCTAAGGGAGTGCGCTTGGGCCCTATGATTTCCACGTTAACGGAATCGTGGACGTAATCGCGGAATTGGCGACATGTCCACGCTTGGGAGAAAGAGACGAGGAGACACATGTTTGACGCCGTGGAGGACAAGACACCGTGTAAACCGTGTGGAATGATTGTCAGCGCTGAAAACACAAAAGCGGCGTTTGCAGGCGAATCGTCCTGACATGAAGCGACGAGAAGTGACAATTTGCACAATAATCTGTTTGGATTTTTGATATGTTATGTTTACTGCTGTTGTGATTGCCAAGAAAGCACAGTTACATTACCGATGCCGAGTATTGTTATGCAGAGTTGATTTATGACTGGAAATAGTATTTGTACTGCGTCATATTATTCTTATAATATTATAAAGCCACTTTGGATGTGAATAATGCATCCGACTGAGTTGTGGCCTCACTTTAAGCCAAAATATAGCTCTATTATCCTTGGATTGGTCCCACCAGAGCCCTTTGGGGGCGGGCTCCGTCATTAGAGGAGGGTAATTTCCTGGTCATCATAAGGCAGAGTGTCTTCCACGTGACTGCATATATTTAATATATGAGCTCATAAAGCCAGCGCCTCCGACGTGTTGCGCTTGGAAATTAAAAGCATATGAGTACAGTCCCGCGGCAGACATTGTATCATGTATTGCAGTGTCCCCGGTGTGGGGAAGGTGCTTGGAAATCCTGCCTCAGCATCATCAGGTTGAGGTGAGAATACAAGGAATACGTGTATAAATACATCCCTGGTCTTTCATGAAATAAAGCCGTTGTGTTTAAGTGGTATGGACCAGGGCTTGTGTTTTGGACAGCGTGCCTTCCCTCGGAGAACAAAATACCACTCCGGAGCAGTAAAAATGTATAAATACGTCTTTGGTATTGAATGAGTTCATGGAAACTGGTCATGTAGTTTTTCCGTCTTCTTGCGAGCTACTCAGCTAACCCTCCAACAAACACAACCTGTTGCTTCCTGCTTCCTGTGCTCGGTGGAGGTAATTAGGCTCCGTCCGCGTTGTTTAACATTTCCATGACCCCGTAGCAGAGGGATCGTGCACACATCTTGGCTGGAGAACATTATCGCCATCAGCGAAAGACGCCTCGGAGGCAGCGAGGAACTATTCAGAGTTGATGAGTAGGACGAGAGCAGAAGTAGCGGTAGGGTAGCGTGGGAGGTGGGAGGGCTTGACTCCATCATCCCTCCATCATTTTTAGCCTTTGTCAGCAGGGGCATGTACTGTATATCAAGTTGATGTCATCTTTTTTGGGGGGGGGAGGCAATGCCATCGTCCTCCTAGCAACCAGGACGGGAAACATCTTCATGTTGAATGGTCGCCTCCATGCCGTCTCACAGCACGGCCATCCAAACTCCCAATTGAAGCTGCATGTTTGTGCTCGGGTAAAAGCTCGGCAAACAAGACAATATGAAGAGAGCGCTCCACAATGTTGGTAACAATACGCACTCTACTTTCTTCACGAGGGAAAAATACAAAAATACCCACGCGTCATTCCAGGGTCCACTCAGAGACCAATCTAATGGGTTGATTGAATGCCTTGTTGGCATGGCAACGCTTCTCCACGCCACACTATCTCATGACCACCTGTTCGTAGTGGGAACACAAGCAGGAACTGACATATTTTACTTTATCTTTTAGTTTTTGCCGACTGTCCAGAGCAGTGGAAACGCCAAAGCCGTTCTGTGACGCTGGTTGACTTCCAAATTGTTCTAATTTAACCCTTTAAGTGCCAAAGTCGCAACTTTGCAGCAAGCGGCTGCTGAGTTGAACAGGCCATTTCTGCTAACAAGGTGCCAAATTTAGCTGGTTATTGGACGTGTCAATGATTTTAAATGAATGGTGTTGCTCACATTCCACTGAGCAGTCAGACCTTTTCCAATGTCGCAGTCAGTTGAGGACGTTTCTGGTTCTATGGTTATCATCACACATTTGTACTTGTGGCGGCACCACAAAACCCCTACAAATTAAATTCTAAGAAATTAAATAAATATTTATTTTGAAGTTCATTCACTTGTATTCTAATTCAGGGGTGTGCAAAGTGTGGGCGGGGGGCCATTTGCCGCCCCTGGCAGATTTATTTTTGTAATTGGCCCTCCGCACATTTAAAAAATACAATTCACAAAAACAACAAGAATAATGGAAAAAAGAGTAGGAATGTTACGAGAATAAAGTAGAAATATTAGAATAAATTCATAATATTAATATAAAAATTGTAACGTTAAGACAAAAAATGTACGAGTGTGACGTAACACTATGAGAAAAAATATATTTTCGCAATCATTTTTTGGAATACATTTTTGGAAAATTAGGTTGGGAAAAAGTTGCGCTAGGACAAGAATGAAGTCAAACTATTGTGAGATTAAAACCACAGAACAATTACACGACGGCAGTGGAAATATTTATAAAATTGATGACAGCAAAAACGGAAAAAGGAGCAAAAGTAACGAGACACTTTGTCACCTGTGATGCAAAGCTGAGATTCAGGCCGTTTTTTTCTTGTTAGCATATTTGTGGGGGTTGGTTTCAAAAATGTAAAATATGAAAGTGGCCCCCATATCTTTGATTTTACGGTATGTAATAATTGTTAAACAATATAAACATATTTAATTAATGCATAATAATAATAATAACAACAACAGTAATAATAATAATAATATTTATTTAGATTAGACATTTTGTTGAGTTCCACTATGTGTTTTCCACGGAGCGATGTCAGTCCCCAATGGAACCGCACGCAGTCATCAATCATCCTTAGTATTAACATTTGATGCTTGTTTGTAGAGCCATACAACAAAGACGCTGAGCAAGCTCAGCTATAGGAATATTCTCTCTTTGTTAATGAAAGGAAGCGAGCTGTAATTACTGTGTTCCGCCTCCTCGTACTCCTCGGAGCCCGCGGGAAAGAATACACATCAGCCTGAAAGTCAAAAGTTGCTGCTCGATTTGGGCTGCAGGGATTTCCTTTGCTGCGTTTGCTGCTTCTCCTGAGATGAATGATGATGGGATCCTTGCAAGCTTTCCATCTCAACACTTCCAAAGGCCCGGATGAGTCTTTTTTTAATGTTTCCCGTTCATTTGCACATAGTTTTGGGAGGAAATGATCTGGGGTGTTTTGTTTTAGTCTGGCGAGTTAATTGGATAGGAGTGCTCAAGCTCAACAATTGCGTTGCCTTTAAAAGTAACCTTAACCTTAATGGCTAACAGCCATAATCCAAAATGATGACATTATTTATGCTATCAGTTCCCAGACTTTGTTTGGTTTTAGCTGTCGCACGGCTTAAGGACATTTGCAAGGGATTTTTGCGTATTTATTTTTGGCCGCTATCACGTCCAACAGAGGAGGGACTGTAAGCTTTTGTTGGGAGCGTATAAAATCTCTGATCACGTGTTCCGCCTATCAGAGCTCTGGGTCTCAATGGAGCGTGCTCTCGCCCTCAAAGGTCCTGAGATGCTTACTGATGCGCATGTTTATGGATTATCAGTCTATCACATAAGGGTTTGATAGGATTTCCTACATAAACAAACTACTTGTATGAAGAAATTTAATGTTTCCAATCCACCGTGTTTGTGGAGGCGGAGTGACAAGCATCAGCAAGCATTTTATCACATTTTCTACTCTACAAAGGAAACACGTATACTTTAGAGTAGTCAGTGTACAGCTTGTATAGCAGTAACATTGTTTTTATCCATCACAAATGAAAAAGCACGCAGCCAAGTGAGTCCACCTCACAGTGAACGTGTCCAAATTGTGTCCGTGATGTGAATATTTGGTGTGAAGACCATTGTTATCTAGGTAGCGCTGCCTTGATCCTCTTGGGCATGGAATTGAGCAGAGCTGCACTGGTTGTTACTGGACTCCTCTTCCACTCCTGCATGATGACATCACCTTGCACCAAAGTCCTCCCACTTCCTTCTTTCATGTGCTCAATAGGGTTGAGGTGTGAAGGAGACATACCTGGCAACACTCCACCACCTTCACCTTCAGCTTCCTCAGCAAGGCACTTGTCATCGTGGAGGTGTGTTTGGGCTCCTTATCATGTTGGAAAACTGCCATGCGGCCCCGTTTCTGCTTCACAATGTCACAGTGCATTTTGGAATTGGAATTCAACTTTCCCTCGTTGAACTGCAGCTCCCCAGTGCAGGCAGCACTCGTGCAGCCCCGACTACAAAAGACCATAAAAAGTTGCCAGATTTGTTGCTGACAAATTAGGTGGGGTTACGTTGATCTCCCTATCAGGAAGACAATGCATGAAAGCTGCATGCTCAATGCTGGTAGCACTCGTGCAGCCCCAGACCGTGATGCGACTACAAAAGACCATAAAAAGTTGCCAGATTTGTTGCTGACAAATTAGGTGGGGTTACGTTGATCTCCCTATCAGGAAGACAATGCATGAAAGCTGCATGCTCAATGCTGGCAGCACTCGTGCATCCCCAGACCATGACGCTTCCACCGCCAATACAAACTTACAGTAGCTTGCTACTCACTTGTGTTTTCAGCTATTTAGACAATAATGGCTGCGTGTTGACTCCTTTTCAGAGGATAGTACATCTATCCAGCGATACAAGCTGTACACTGGCTAAGTCCCTTCAGATGTCTCTAGTAAAAAAGGTTGCTTTTGGGAGATGCTGTTGCTCGTCAGGATTGTTTCTGGTCTTTTGCTTCAACATCCCTTGCTGACCAAAAGAAGATTTTGGACTATTTACTATCGCTGTTCTCAGCAAGAACCCGACAAGCGGGCACCGGCTTCGTCCGGGATCAATGTTGGATTTAATGAAGAAGGAAGAGAGGGGAAAATACCACAGGCTGGCATATCGTATGTTCCCTGACCCCGGGACAAGCGTGGTGCTGTTGATTATGGATCGTGCCGCGCTGTCACATGCACACGCAGCTCGTATTAAAGAGGCGTGTGCATCATCAGCCCTTTAAATATAACATGACCTCAATAAAGGTTTGTGTACTCAATAAAAATGACAGCAACTGTAATGTTTGCATTGGATACTCGCCAGCATTAGCGAGTCGTTTGCTGTTCTTGTTTAATTTAACATAACAGATGGGTGATAAATGTATTAATTGTCCAGAGCTTTACTGTCACCACACAATTACCTGCACTACGGCGTGTAGTGGAATACATCACTGCTGCTGCAGTAGCTTTGAAAATGTTCCACAGCAAACATGAAACCAATTATAAAGTCTACGTTTTGCATATAAACATTAATAAGCTACCATGATTAGTTGGGGCAGAGTCTCCATTAGTGACCTGCGGCCGATTCGAGTCACAATTTTACAATTTTGATGACTTTGTGATGACTCGTCTTGACAATATCAACAAAGACTTGCGACTGGATTTGGACTTTGAAATCCATGACTAATAGCCTAACTATGTCTGTCTTTTAAATATCTAAATATCGATGTTTTACATATTCAAATCATAAAAAACAGCTACAAAGGAGAGGTTGTGCTTGCCAAATAGTAAACCCCAAATGTTGTAGCTAGCAAATAACAAGTTCAGCATCCTTTTAGGAAGTTTATCAGCAACATAAGGTGTATCCACATTTGAAACTGCCACTCCAGTGACCAAATGCGGCTCCTTGCCCAATTTTAAGGCAATACATCACGTTTTTTTTTTTTTGTTACACAATAAAGACTTCCAAGCCTGCGATAACTCTCTAGAGGTCCAGCCTGACAAAGCGCCCTGATCAGGATGTGTTGCATACACCGTGCCCCTCTCATCCCCGCGCTCATCACAGTCTTAACGATCAGTCGCTTGAATGTCGGCCGTTTAAGCCTCCTCCTTCTCCTCTAGGGAGGTGGCTCCTAAATGACCTCACCTCGCTCCCTCCTCAGCTGTGAGCATCAAAAGGAAAGGATGTCTTTCTCTCCAACGCAGCACAAATCATTGGAGACCCCCGGTCTGCCTCGCACGATTCATACTCACCCTTTGAAGTCCTTCTATTCTAAAACATGTAATGTGGAATGAGATTGCAGACCAGCATGAATAGTTGCGACATAATAGATGCATGTGCAAGAGGTCTTTGTTGTGTCTCTCAGTATGCACTCTGCATTCATACATTTACTTTGTGTAAGAGCGATTTTATGACCAATAGAAAAAACATGTGAACATCAAGTCATACATTTTGAATGAAACCAAAATGCTTTGGAAGACATGCTAGCATACATGTCATTCACACCTCCTCAAACTTATTTTATTGCTAAGTTGTTCAGACCTGGTCGTGTCCGTCATTGCGCAATCCGTCCCGGAAAGGCAATCGGTTCTGCACATGCGTGAGACCTACGTCACTTCCTCCTTTAGCACATTTTTACCACAGCGCTTTTGCGACGTCACGTGCTGTGGTAGTTAGTATTTTTCAAATATAAGGAACATAAATGGCCAGTAATCATACTTCATATAGCAGGGGGTTATTTTATGAATGACTCTTACTAAAAGACTTTGCTAGCATGCGGATGTTTCTGTCGTCTTAGGACATCCACCAAGACTGAGCTACATAAAAAATTACACAATACACGTAGCGCAGGCGTAAACGTCATATCCGGTTATGTATAACATGCATAAATAAATGGAATAAAACACATAAGATGCAGTGATATTTCAATGTAAACAACCATAAGCAGTGTGCATTGATGGATTCATCTAGAGGATTCACCCATTTGTTTTTTTTTTTGTTCGAAACGGAGAAATACCTTGCATCCAAACATATCTTCCCAGTCAATTCTTATATTTTTAATATATTTTTTCAGTGGCAAAAAAAAACATAAAATAATTTATGGAACCAAGAAAAGAGGGCTTATAAATTATCCACTTGCAACATGGATGTGATATAAGAAAAAAAAAGATAGATTATGCAATAGTTTTTAAAATCTTAATAACGTTTTTGGGAGTGTGGCGGGGGGTGGACGTATATTGCTGCCGTAAAATAGATCGACAGATGGTGTAGATTACACACGCCGAATACTGTATGTGATAGGCCGACCGTTTTGCTTGATGGCGGCCATATTTTTCAAGCAGTTTTGGTCAAATTCGACAAACATGTGCTTGTCAGTTTGCTAAATGCGTGTACCAAATTTTGTGGTGATTGGACCAAAAACCTTAAAGTTACGGTGGGTGTTTTGAGGGTTCTGACCTCAGTGACAGATTTCAAGTCAATCCGACTTTTGAGGTTCAGTAACAGCGCCACCATGTGGTGTATTTGTCAGAAAAACAATAGCACAGGCAACACAGTCGGTGGGCATGTTTTGACAAATTTGCACCCTTGAGTGTGCAGCGGTTCAGGAGTAGATGAGCGGTGACTATACTTACGGGTAAAAATAGTTCCTGATGTCATCATCGCTATGGTGATTCCACTTGTGCATCCCACTCACTCTTTACAACATTACAGAAAGAAAAACTTTGATGAACACTACTGACAGATTCCTGTTTATACTTGTATTTATTTGCCTCTGCGTTCATCCTTCACCTCTCTTCCTGTATGGATTAGCTGTGGGGTCAATTTCCTGCAGGACTGTGGCTAATGCCAAAGCCCGTCAGAGGTCCTCTGTGTGTGTATATCTCGCAGATCACAAATGCAGCTAATGCTAATTAATTCCACTGTATCAAATATCAGCACGAGCTGATTTGAAGCGCTGGCTGCCGCTTTTTAGCGCTGTCTGGAGCAGATATGAAGTCTGTGTGTGTATCTGCTTATAAGCCGCGATAAAGCTTTGCTGTCATAAAGTCAGATAGGCTTTATAATGCATGGCATTGTAAAGGGAAACAAAAATAAACTGTAGTGATTTATATTCGTAATTCTATACAACACTAATATTGGTTGAAATATTTTAAACAATCAAACAAATATTGCATTAGTTGAAATTTAGAATTCCTATTTCGTTCAAAGTTCAAGTGGAACTTACCATGTACACTAATCCCCCGCAGTTCGTTGGTTCCAGACCCAACTGTGATGGAGTAGGTTCCTTCTTTTTTAAGTGGGATATTTTCATAGTTAGAGCATAGGAAAATCTGTTTACAGCCTTGTAAATAGCATTTTGAACATTATTAGAGCCCTCTAGACATGAAATAACACCCCTATAGTCACCTTCAGACTTGTATTACACAACATAGTAGACATAATACTTGTAGGTGAAACTAAAACATTAGACATAAATAGGACATAATATAGACTCACACTGGCAAAGTTCCTTGTTTTTCTTTTTCTTCTTCCTGTTCCGGAAAGTACTTCCTGTCGGTATGGTCTCATCAGTGTAACACCTAGCGTAGAATACTACATATCATCACAACGTTTTTGAATGCGTGTTCTGAAGCCTTGTATTTCTATTTTAATTCATTTAGCCATTTTCATGCTTGAAAAAAAAATTGTCAAAAATGACATCCAATTTGGTTAAATCTGCATAATTTTTGGACTGATGATAGGCCGTATTCAACCAAGAAACAGCGATGATTTGTTAAACGGTAAGAGCTTACTCTAGTCCGTATGCTATTTTAACTTTGTTTTTTCTGAGGGAAAAGAGTCAGACATCTTTCCGGGGAGCGACGTTATTTGTTCAAGAGTCCTCCATTGGACGAAATACGGCGCTCGTTTTGAGTTCTGGTGACAAATGTAGATGCAGTCGTCCCTCGCTACATCGCGGTTCGAAGATCGCTCCCTCGCTCTATCACGTTTTTTCAAATATTCAGTTATTAATAAATGATCCAATAAGTAAATGTTGGGTGGTTGACTGTGGCCCATTATTAGTGAGAAATATAGAAACACAAGGTACATATAGTATTCTGGTCAGTAGACGTCAGTAGAGATGTTACACTGAGGAGACCTTAACCCTGCATGAAGTCAGCCATGGCATGTCTGACATGATCGAGTGAAAAGAAGTTCTCCTCCCATTCCGTGTGGAAGTGGTAAGATTTTGGCTTCTTACTTTGTCCTTCTTCCCCACGCCGTATGACACCCTTTCTTAAGATTAGAATAAGTAAATTGGAGGCTAAGTATTTAGCTCGCTAGCATGTTACTGCTTAAAGAGGTGGGTCTCTTGTGTCCCTGCAGTGATGCAGTAGCCTGTGCATACAGTTGCTCAATGTGGCATAGACAAAGAATAGCAGGAGTGTAAAGGAGTAAAAGGTGACTATAGGGGTGTATTTCATGTCTGGACGGCTCTAATAATGATTAAAAACTGTTTTTTGAAAGTCATAAACAGGTTTTCTATGGTCTAACTATGAAAATATTCCATTTATTAACACTGAATCCTACTTCTTCACTTATTGCAGTCGCGTCTGGAACCAATTAACCGCAATAAATGAGGAACAACCATATTAAACTAGCATTGTTTACATTAGTTTTGCAGGAGAAAAATGTCAAATCTTTCATAAAGTGGCGATACCATTACCATCACCGTTACTTGGCGATACAGGGTTCTTACAGGAAATAAGTTCAAGCATTTCCGAAATACATTTTCAGTCTCACTTGACTCTGTTTTTCTCCGTCTAACAAGCTACGATTCCATCCAGTCCATCCAAGTTCAAGCATTAAATCCACAATCCTACCACTTTCAAACTTTAAAAAAATTCAAAAAAATAAAAAATAGTCAGACATTTCCAAGAAGAAGAAGACCCCCTGGGAGTCTTGTTGATATTTGATATTACTTTGTTGGCTTACGCAGTAAGTACAGTACACACTATGCCCACTTTCTGAAAGCACTTTTACAGCACGCCGTCGTCCAAGTCAACCCCTAAGTTGTAATTATTGGGCTTTTTGAAGGCGAGCTCATATTCACCCACAGTTATTAACCTCATTGTAACATCCGTAAGGCCTTTCGACATTGCGGCTTTAGCTTTTTAGGCGCGATCGCCTCGAAAATCCCTTTTGAAAAATCACACAAAACTGTTAACGCGCGGCTTTGTAAGCGGGTTTTATGGTTTGCGCTGATGGGCAGATAATGAAATGTAGGTCGCGTGGGGGTTAAAGAAATAGATCGTTGCAGCGTGTCCTTTAGGGTTGTGATTTACGTTACAGATCAAGCAGCCATTTGGGACGAGCTATTATCCTGCATATGATTATCATTACTCTCCCTTTTTTTTTTTTGCCCGTTAATCATGGCAATCTTTAGCGGCGAGGGTGATTGCATTTAATCTGGATGTGTAAAGACCACTTCACATTGGAGGGGGTGAGGTGCATTATCCAAATGACAAACAAGCTAGTGAAGAGCTTGATTTTTCATATAGGCTGATTATACGACGCTCTTCAAGGGCAGCGCCAGACGCATCGCACAACGCTTCGGGTGCAAATATGCCACTCACTGGTGTCTTTTCTTAGAAAAACACAATCTTCCTGTCTTGTGCTTTTCACACGATAAAGCAAAGCATTGCTTGGCCTAATTATATCATTTACATGTGTGTCAGAAAGCGGAGCCATGACGACGATTTTCTCCCACAAGCCGCATTGTGGAAGACGATGTTGTGACACAGACTTTAATCAAACATTCATGGAAACCCAAGCAATGACCCACACATGTTTATTAATTGATGGCTGCCTATGATTCTCTGCTTGTGTGTCATCAGACCAGATCGTCCGGGAGATGTTCTCGCAATGAATAACAAGACTTTTGTCTGTGTCTCCGTGGAGGTCAGGCGCTCGGCAAATCCATTAAAGGAGTTGCGTCATTGTGTCTTTTCTCAGATGCGTCTCACGGTGCGTCCACACTTGCAATGTTTGTTTTGGCGAAAAGGAACTCGGGTGCGTTTGCCTGCTAGTACGGTTTGTTTGGTCAAGTGTGAAAGAAATCGTCTGAACCCTGGTGTGCACCAAACAAGCCAGCCGACATTGAAGAAGAATTGCATTGTGGGAGGTTGAGTGTCTCTCTCTTCCCTCTCTCGTCTGTCTGCACCGCCCGTTGTTTTCTGCGTCCTGATTGGATCTAGACCACTGTCAATCAATCTCCTTCGTGCTGCCGTGTCTCTTGTGTCATCGCTAGCTTGCTCGCTTACGAACTTGTAAATTAATCTTCAGAGCACTTGTGGCGGCGAATGCAGATCAAAACAGACCACCCGAGGGGTGCTCTTGGATTGAATAATAAGGACTTCGTAGCCCCCGTTGATAATCATTAAATTAAAAACAACACGCTGGAACAGGACCATTGTTTCTCTCAGCAGCCGCACTCGTACGCTGCAGCCTCCATGAACTCCAAGCTGACCTCCACAGTCACCAACTGCAGCTCCTGGTAATGCAATAGCAAACAAGGAAAGCTTCTGGGTCTAAAGGTGTCTCTCTATCTTTCTTAGATACAACAAACAAAGCAAACTGTCTCGTGGAAAAAAAACAAAAACTTTGCCGCACGAGTTGACATTTCCGTGGCACTTGGTAGATAAAATAATTGCCCGGTTCATGGAAAAAACGCAGAGAGATGAATCGATAAGCGCTCTTTTAGCCCCCTGCAGGAGATGATGTTTGGCATCTCGACGGTGACCTTGTCATGCTCGTAATGATCGCGGCGAATGAGGAGTGACGATAATAAAGGCCCTTCCGGGGGCGAGGGGGTGGGAAAAGTGGCACTTGGAGGGCATGTGTCGATGCTATAGATGCGGGGGGGTGGGGGGTACGAAAGTGCAGGAGCTTCAGCCATGCACTCAGGTGAGCAATGTATTGCTCCAGTGAAAGGATGAGCAAGCAGAGCTCCGAGGACTTACTGTGCATGCACCGCCTCAATGATTACACACCAGACTGGAGTCCTGCAGCCCGTATAGGACTTGACTGAGCATGTTTGTATGGGCGCTTCTTTTTAAAGGATTCTTGCAATTTTCTAGGGAAGCGCCACCGCTTTCCATATCCATACATTTTCTCCACCGCTTATCCTTTTCAGGGTCACGGGGGGAGCTGGAGCTTATCACGGATGATGAAGGGCAAGAGGCGGGTACACCTTGGAATGATTGGCAGTCAACCACAGGGCACATACAGTATACAGTATACAGTATACAGTACATGTATTTGTTTGCACTACTTCTCATCCGTTACGCACAAATGGGTGATGTAATGAACAGCCCTACTGCGCTGTTGGTGCTATTATTTCTCAGAGAAATACACCAAATGCTGCCACTGTTGTTAAATCCCATCACAGTAATTCCTCGCCACTTTCAGCTTTGAATTTCAAAAATATATTATTTAATAAATCACGAATGAATATTGCCTATTATTAGTCCAAAACTGTGCATATTTTAACAACTTTTGCGGGTTTTTTTTGCCTCAACGAACTCATTCAACACCAAAGACATATTTATACGTTTTTCTTAAACCCGAACGCTCGCTCTCAAAGATGTATTTGTACAATAAAAGACGTAACTTTTCATGCAGTTAAAAACGACCACAAGGTGGCAGAAGTGCATTTGATACTCGTGCATAGACTCATGGATCTTTTGCATCAAGGAGGAAGTGAGTGAGTGTGGCGGAGTGTCACCTGCAGAAGGTTATGCATTGTAAGGACATTTTAACGCAACTGTAAATAGTTCATGGTGTTATATTTGTAAATAAATTGTTATTTTCTGTTGTTTTTTGTGTTGTTTATGTTGTGGTGCAGTTGTTTAGATATTTGAGCTGTCACAAAAGCAAAAAAAAAAGATGGCAAATGAAAGTTATGCTTGAAATGTATCTTTTCGCAAAAAGCTGCTTTTCTCCCTTTTGTAGTTGGGAACTGATGTTTTCCTGAAACTTACCTTTGTTCTACCGCTGATTACTAAAGAATGCAAAAAGGTAGAAACAAACTTTCTTTTTCTTATGAATGTCGAGACTCTAATCTTTCTTTTGGTAGTATCCATGTTTATATAATCATAGAACACAATATTCTGTGTGCCTGGAAAAATCAGTCAAAATCGTCTAAAACTGAAGGCGTTGAATTTTGAATAATGGCTGGGATTTTGTTACGCCTGCTATTTTGGGTAATACAGGTGTAAAGGTGACTCTAGGGGTGTTATTTCATGTTTAGAGGGCTCTAATAATGTTTTAAACTGTATTTAGAAGGTTGTAAACAGGTTTTCTTTGCTCTACCTACAAAAATATTTGATTTATAAATTAGGAATCCTACTTTGCAGAAATTCACTTATCACGTTCGGGTCTGGAACCATTACTGTACGTTACTGTATGTAGCGATTACTGTATGTTGATTTGTCTTGAAATTTCTCACGCAGTTCACTCCAAAACACTGCAACTTTAGTGTGTTTAGCTGGATTACCACAAAATATTCTACACGCCTTTAGAGGACTGACAAGCACATGTTTGTGCAGTTTGAGCATGATTGGTTGAAAAACATGGTTACCATGAAGGAAAATGTTTTCGCAGGGATTTAGCAACTAATTGTCGATAAGCCACTGAACAACAGGTTTGGCTGCGGGACCCACCATCACCCTTCAATGATAAGTGGCGCCTCCACATACTGTGACAAAGACGCTGAATAGCCGACAGGAGGCTCACTCTTTCCCTTAATTTCACTATATAACCAATGACTCAAGCAGAGTGTCTTGTCATCCAGCCTGTGTGCCACCGCAAGACGAGGAGATGGAACAGGCATACGCACATGTCAGTTTATCGAGGCGTCAAAATTATCGACCTTGTTTTTTTCTATGGTTCGATGAATCGCTTTATCGATTATCGTGACAGGCTTAACCCAACTGAAAACGGCTCTGAAATGAGAATCACTGGTCAAATAATGGAAAAATATTGAGCGTACCTGCACTACATGTATGATTGCATGTCTTCCAAAGCAACCCGTAGGGGGCGCCACAAATGTCGTTTACATGGGCTGTCGTAACTCTTTCACATCTTTTCAATCAGAAATCACAAAAATGCTTTTAAATATTCTTTTAAAAAGCACCATTGGCAGCGAGACAGTACTTTAACACATTTCCAGTTGGATATTTGGAATTTCTTCATGATTTTCGCTGTAATTTCAACGCTGAGCCATGTCACATTCACATTTCAGCTGAAGTGAACCAAACCAAACCATCAGTTGACCAAACGAACCGTATTAGCAGAATTTGTTTTCACCAAACAAGACAAGTGATAACTCCTAAAAGTCCTTAAAGTGCACACCCCTGTTCAGTTATTAGCTTCTTCATTTCTTTCATAATAATGTTTTGTAGCATAGTCCTGTGGCTACGCCAAGAATGCTAACATTGGTCCGCTCTGCATCCTATGAGGCAATTTAGCCCTCACTAAACCAAGCCCGACGGTGTCCCCCAAAGACATCAATGTGGGTGTTGCTCTGGAAGCAAGTTTTATCAGAAACAGAACGGGATTTCCATCAAGCGACACCAGCCCCGTGTCAAGCAAGGACTATATACTCGTACTCGATCTGATTGGCCCCTGATGGATTGTCTAACACAGTTCTCATCCAATCATGTCCTCAACTGATGGAAAACCTAATGAATGACAGCAGCCCTTTTGATTTCTAACATAACATGGCTGGGCTGCATCTGCAATTTCCTCGGCACGATTCCTACATTTTCTCGCTATTTCATTCCCAGCTGGTCGGCTCTTCCCAAGTTAATTTTGTCATTGGGCTGCCTCCCCTCAATCCCCGAGGCTCATTGGTTCCCCTCGGAGCAGATATGGCTTTCTATTTGTGATCTTCCTTTAGCAAGTTATTTCCATTCCCACGTTGTGTCGGTACAAAGGAGTTCTCCCAATAGAAATGGACACAGTTCATTACTCAGCAGAGAACTGTTTGCACTCTCTTGCAGAGGCTCTCTGCCGCAGTAGAACATCTTGTATGCCATGCCAGGGATCCAAAGGACCGACTTTGTCAACGTAATACATAAAAAACAGCAAGTTAAGATTTAAAAGCGTCATCTGGCGTCTCGCCTCTGTTGCTCCACTATCAGCCCTACTTAAAACCTCCAAAAACACTTCTTTCTTCTTTATGCTCTTCCTCCGAGGAGGCCAGCGGGTGCTGTTTGGCATCATTAAGTTAAATAAAGTTTAACTCAGAAGGACTTGTTGTTAGATGTAGGCTGGCTGGAGGTGATTTGACTCTCGTTTTATCGACGTTGTGCTTGCAACTATTGATGCCGACCCCGTGGAGCGATGGCCTACGTGGGGGCTGTCTCCCATGGGTGTGCTGGGATGGCTTCTTAGCTGCAAACAAAAGGTAAGGGAAGCTTTAATCAACCAAGCTGGTCCAGTCCAGGCCAGATAAATGTGGTTGCTATTTGTGAACACCTCCCCCTTTGCATTACCATCATCGTGTGTTTGTTCACATGTCACATGCGCTCAGCTTGGATGTGCAAGGCAGAGACGTTCACGTCCATTTATACATGACAGCTAACCATGTCTGAGGGCCAGATTTGTTCACCCGATAGAGGTTAAGTGATTGAATATGCAAATATCTGTAAACAGAAAGATACGGCTCGTGTTGCATCTCAAACATTTGCATTGTAATAAATAAATAAATAAATAAATAAATAAATAAATAAATAAATATATAGAAACCAGACTGGGATCGAAAAGTTAACTACTAGAATGAACTCCCAAGAGAAGGCGGAGTGATGCAAATGAAGAACATTGACCGAAATTGGGAAGTAGTACAAGAACTGTCGCTAAAAGAGAAGCATGCAAACCCCAAGATCAAGAACACTGTTACAGTCAACATGACAATCAAACAAGAACCATCAACAATGAAGCCATCTCCATTATAACAACACATGCAAGCAAAGAACTATCCACCATGGAGATCAATGAGCTATTTGGGGCTGTTACTTAAAGTCTAGACACAAGACACAAACAAAAACAGAAGCAATCAACACTGAACAGACCCTGGAGAGACACCATACAGAGAGAAATCCAGAAGCTAAGGGCCACCTTGATGAGGAGTGAGATCATGAATTTCTCTGAACCAAAAAAAGCTACACATAGAATGTTCTCTGCAGACTGAAATCTGAACATGTACAGATCTCATGTTGAACAGACATGCCTTGGCATGCTGTATACTGTATTGTAAAAGTCTTACACGTGTATATGTTTACTCCTTGCTTGTGGACGTCCTTGAAGGTGATGCAATCCAACATGCCATGATGAAAGAAAGGATAAGGAACGAGTACTACCGGAGAGTCAGAATGGTCCTGAAAACTCAACTCAACTCAACTCTGCCACTACGTTTGAAGCAGTTACATTAACACCTTGGCTGGCCCAGTAATCACGCACGGTTCCAATATCATAAACTAGAATCTGAAAGAACTGGCAAAAGTTGATGCAAAAACGAGAAACTTGCTCACCCTCAATAGATTACACAACCCAAAGTCAGACGTCTGCCATACTTACCCTGAACCTACACCCTGAGCTTATGTCAAAAATAGACATTTTCACAGGCATGTCAATTAATCACTCGCGATGTGGACATTGACGATTATCAATCGATTCATAAATGTCAATAATCAATGCTGACGGAACAAAAAAAAATCAGAACAAAAAGACGGAAAGCGGAAGTGCCACACGGACAGGTTAGACGCTTCCAGAATGGCTGAGCGTAAACTCCGACCCGCTGGATTTAAAGTGAGCGTCTTGAAGCACTTTGTTTTCACGTAGATAAAGGTAAAAAAGAGCTGGACAAGAGCCAGACAATATACAAGCTTTGTCATACAAACTTCAAATATTTTGGGAACACGACAAATATGAAAAGACACATAGCACATTTCCACCCGAACCAGGAGGAAAAACAGCCAGCTGAAGTTGCTGCCAACCAGAGAACCATCGAGCAGGTGATAATTAGTTTTCCACCCAACTCGGAAAAGGCGCTGTTAGCGCACTTCATTACTGATGACTGGAAGCTAGCGTCTCATGTGCTACAAATGAAAGGAATGAACGAGAGCCATACGGGTGCGAATATGGCTGAGCTGTTCAATAATGTTGCAGAGGCATGTTGATTTCTTGCGGCGTATTCATTTTGTATTATTTGTGAATAAGGGCAGCCTATTTTTTTTGGTTATTCATAATGTACTGACGTCTGCAAGCCTTATTCTTGTATGGTACAGAAATCTATATTTACATGAAAGCTGTTTGTGGCTTTGCTATACAGCAAAAATATTATTTTTGTCAGATATTCTATGCTCAGGATTTTTGTTTGAATTCTGTCTTTATTATTTATTTATGAATAATGTCAGATTGTTGGTTATTTGGAATATGCTGAAGTTTGTGTTACCGTAAATCACGGTGTATAAACCGCACCCGTGTATTAACCGCACCCCCATTTTTCAGGGAAAAAAAAAAAAAAATTGTTCATAAATGCTTGCCAACTATTTCATCTCAAATCAACATGCGTAAAGGTACTAAGCAATTTCAAAAAGAAGAAGAAAGGAGAAATCTGCTGTCCATCAATTCATCTGCAATGGAATTCATGAATCGCATTTGGGAATCGCCGTCTGTGGGTCAGACAGTTGCTTTGACTTTAGCGCCCTCTGCTGTACAGTTGCTGAAAATGCTTGTGTATGCAATTTCTTTCTAACTTATCTGACGGCTGATGTCTTTATTTTCACACAGTGAAACCATCTCAATATACACTGAAGCTAACCTAAGCTTCCATTAAAACGTTGCAGGTGACGTAAAATACAATACAACGTTGGAGTGTATTCAAATTCACACTGAAGCAATGCAGTGTTATGTGTTATGTACAATTGATCCGCATGCGCATGCGCAGAACGCCACTCTATCCCCACTCGCGTCACCGCTAAACCAACGTTTGCTACCGTTAAATCAAGGCTAAAGCAACGCCGGCTTCAGCAGTGCACTGCTAGGACAACGCCCGGATTTTCTATTTTTTTTTCCCATTTTGTGCGCGGTGACGAGCGTTGTCAAAATTCGGCCCCCTCTTCCTACCGTTCAAGGGACGCTACAGCAAAGTTCAGGCGGTGTGACCGGGCTTGTAGTACGAGTGATCTTCCGCTGAAGCGTTGTAAAAGCGTTGTCTGATATTATTTTTCAGTCCGAGTCTGGTCACAGACCTGTCATCGTGTACAAACCGCACCCCGATTTTTTGCTTCTTACCGGTGGAAAAAAGGTGCGGTTTATACACCGTGATTTACGGTACCTTTATTCAGGCTGCTACTGGCGCAATTTACTTTTCCTGCTGGTTCTGTACAATGGGAATATGTTGGTAGATGTAACCTCCTAATTAGTAAGATACTGGAAGTAAAGTCATCTGTTTGATGGTTATTTTAACTGTGGATCATTACAAGTATGCTTTGTTGTAGTAGCACACAGTGAGTAAAAAGAAATTATATATAGAAAAAATTACGCACACATTTAAAAAAAAACTGCTGACCAAAAACGATGCATGGAGATGGTTCGATAATGGCTTTATCATCACATCGCAGGCCTCTGAATCGTAATCGCATCGAATCGTGAGGGGGCCAGAGATTCCCACCCCTATTACTATAGAGAAAATATAATAAGAATACATTCTTTGGGTTCTTCTTCTTCTCCACAAAGGCTCACAAACAATCCAAGCCGTGATGACCTCCTTGGCAGAGCAAATAATGTGCTCGTGCTGCTGGAAAAAAAGTGAAAAGGAGCGCCTGTGTGCATGCCAAAGTGTGTGTTTGTGCACGTGTGTGTGTAAGCGAGACAGCGTGTTGTGTAACAGGATGTGTCAATAAGAGTTGTGTTCCTTAAGAAGCCCGCTTGCAGTCCATTCCGCCTCCTCTCTGTCGTCCTCTGGAGTCCGCAACTTCCTTTTTTTTGTGTGTTTGTTTTTCCTGCGTGAAGACACCCTAAATCATTTAGATGGCGGGATTTATTAGGATTAACCCGCTGACAGGCATTCACGCGGGCACACAGGCAGGCGGGAGGGCGGGGAGGAGGGAGTGTGGGCATTCGCTCGCGCAGATGCTAGTGGAAGCAGGCTGCACATGAAGCTGTGACACATTAGCTGTAATTTTGACAGATTGCAGTGACGCTTTTGGTAGCCTACAAATTGGATTACTTCTGCTCCAACATCTGCTTTGTTGTTATCACTTCAAATGTAGTAATTCCTAATGTCTCACGCTTTAATTGTTTACTTCCTACAGCATTTTTCCACAGTTATCACCCAAATAAGTTTTAAATGTGTGCATTAAACGTCCTCTAAAAGTAAATAAGTCTTCCAGAGATGGACTGTTGAAGACATGGGGGCCAAACAATGCATCACCACCAAAAGAAGCGCAGGTATAAATGTAATAACCACCACAAGAGTGTTTTTGTTCATAAATCACCAAAATATTGTGCTTTCAGGAATCTTTTTGATCTTTGTGGTGAAAAACACCCGACAGCAATGAGGGGTGCAAAAACGTCACTCACACTGCTGAAGCGACTGAGTGCAATTGAGACACGAGCAAAGGGGAACAAGTGCGCTCGGGGAGGACGGCAACAAATTGTCAGACAGGCGGTTGTTTATTGGCTTTTTCCAACTGAGACTCAACATGACAGCCATAATCCACCAAAGCAACAAAACACATCACAGCATTGGGGTTGTTTTTCAACAGCTGTCCGAAAAGAGCAGGAAAAACTAAATAAAAACTAGATTTTTATATTGCAAGGAAGCATATTTGGTTGTTGAACCCTAAAAAAAATAGTGATACTGACAAAAATATGTTGAACTTTTGTCAAATGCTGTGATGTTATGAAGGTACTCTGTAGAAATTGAAGCAAACAAAGTGAAAGAAGTGAGGAGCTGTGTTCTGGACCTGCTGCGTATGGAAATCACCTTAAGGGAGCATTTGTGGGGAATTGAGGCTATATACATACAGTACATAACATCCATCTAGTCATCCATTTTCGATGCCGCTTGTCCTCAACAGGGTTGCAGGGGTATGCTGGAGCCTATCCCAGCTGACTTTGGGCGACACCCTGCACTGGTCACCAGCCACATACATAACATTCAATCAAAAATGTTACTTGTGCTGTAGGGTTCCCAGTGGACCCTACAGGAACTCCATTGGTCTCTCACTCGCTTATACAATCGTCTCACTCAATATGAAACACCAGTCTCAGTTGCATTATACAGTGGAACCTTGGTTAGCGTCAACCCTATTTAGCATATTTTTCGGTCAAGGATGAAAATTTACGCCACAATTCTGCGTTCTGCTGGGGGAGCAGTCGCAAGAAAAAGGACGCCACACACCTGGACAAACTGGTGAGGAAGGCAGGCTCTGTCATTGGTGCTGAGCTGGACAGCCGACATCTGTGGCAGAACAAAGGACACTGAGGAGGCTCTTTTCCATCATGGACAAGCACATCATCCAATGCACAGCATCAGATCCCGACAGAAGAGCAGTTTCAGTGGCAGATTACTATCACTGTCCTGCTCCACTGAAAGACTGAGCAGATCATTCCTCCCCCACGCCATGTGGCTTTTCAACACAAGGGGGGGGCGATAAAATACATACTGGACTATCTATCTATCTATCTATCTATCTATCTATCTGTCTGTCTGTCTATCTATATATCTGTCTGTCTGTCTGTCTGTCTGTCTGTCTGTCTGTCTATCTATCTATCTATCTATCTATCTATCTATCTATCTATCTATCTATCTATCTATCTATCTCCAGTTAGCGTACAATATGACATGCATCTTGTTGTGTTAATACACTGCGTAATACACCGCGTGACCCCAACTGTGTTCTTAATGTACTTTTAAATCACAAAACGTCTTTGTTAACTAGCTAAACAAAATGGCAACCGAAACCGCTAATTACATCGTCCGCATCTGTGATGAGTTGACTGTAAAATGTTAACACAGAAGTGATAGATTTACAAGTATAGTTATACATTGTTTGAATAAGACACTTCTAAATACATATAAATGAGGAACGGAAGGGATAAATGAACATCTAAGGTTGCTTTTACCTTCACTGAAGACGTGACTGTTCCCAGAGACACAATGTGGCAGCGAGATCAACCACCACCACCTCAGACGGACCAAATCAGTATGAACCGAAGAAAAACAGTGTTAGCAGTTTGTTAGCAGTTTGGTCTGCAACGTATCAGCAAAGAGGTGAAAGGAGAGATCGCTGTTTTCCAACGTCAGAGCTCGTGTGTGTGAATATTTTGTTTGGCCTAAAAAGATAACAGGTCTGCTTTGAAGACAGACGGTTGTTTTTGTACCACAGAATTTGTGTGCAAACTGTTCATGCTTTCCTCTTGTATGTGTCAACATATTCCAAATTGAGTATTCTCTTATATGCTGTTGTAACAGTATTGTAAAGCCTCCATTTTTTTCCCTTTTCTTTCATGGAATCTCTGAGGATCTTGTTTCCCCCTCCCTTCCATCTCTCCTGCTTGGCATTCCAGCCTTGGGGTGCTGCTACACCTACTGTCAGAGTGGGTGGGGAGTAGAGATCAATGTTTCTAATGCAGTGCTTTAGCATACAAAGAGAGAGCTTGATACACCCCATTGGGAAATCATGTAATGGACTATTTATACAGTAGCAGCTTGCATCACGTCGTATTTCTTTTTTTAAATTAAATATTTTACATTATGAACACAGGCGGTCTTCAGCTTGAATGTCTCCATCATGGGGTGCTATTGAACAGTGCTTGTGCTCGGGACAAGGGGGGTGGTCTTCCCGACACCTTCTCCATGCCCTACAAGTCCATACCTGTCGTTTGTTTATTTCCAATCCGGGCAACTCCTCTTGATTCAGCCCAGATGACATTTGCCTGGCTGCTGACCTTTCCCGGGGACGACCGGCGGATCACATCACTGCACCTGAAATGTGTGGCTCCTCCGTGCTGATAAATGACTTTGACAAAAAGAAGCTGTCCTCCTCCTCACGGACGCCCCCGCCGGTTGTTACATAAGAGAAAGTCAAACAAAATGAATGACTTGATCTGCACTTTGTGGGATTTACACCCTGAAAGGGATAAGACAAGTGACGTGAATCCTAAATGTGCCATGTTTTTTTCCTCTCCATTTAGGATTGAATTGAAAGCAGGGATGTCCAGCACTTAGCCCGTGGTCCAGATCTTCAAGCAGGAAAATTTCCACATTGATCACGACTAGGGATGCTACGATCGTATCGGTCGATTTCCGTGAAAAAGCATGTAATCAGCATATGCCGATGAATGCTAATACTGCATACACTTGGCAGAGTATGGAGAGTTTTCGAGCCTTACGGTGTGATCATCAGTCAAACGGCAGCTAACGCTCCCTCTCAACCTCTGCACGCTATTAGCTGAACGCCTGTTGTTGCGGCGCGAGGCGAACCGGTATACGTGCGCTGGCACCTCCGACCGGGTTTTGGGGACCGGGTTCCTAGCTGGAGCTTGCGGTGGTCAAAATGCGTGCCTGTTGGTCACTGTCCAGGAGGGGAGGGTACTGATATAATAATACTTTTGTTTCTACTATTCCCGTGATCGACTGGCCAAGTCCCAAAGATCGACTAGTGGCTCGCGATCGACAGGTTGGCGACCCCTGTCTTAGAAGATGTTTCGTCTCTCATCCCAGCAGATTTCATCAGTTCATGGTCAAAGACTAGATAGGCCGGTTCTAGTGTGTTGTCTTAGAAGACGTTTTGTCTCTTATCTGAGCAGGTTTCTACAGTTTATGCTCAAAGACTGGATAGGAAAGTACTGCTACTACTACCACTACTACTGCTACTAACAATACTAATAATAATAGGCCACACGGTGGCGTAGTGGTTAGCATGTCGCAAGTCAGAAGATTCCGCGATTGAATCTCTGTTGGAACGTGTGTGGAGTTTGCATGGAATAATAATAATAATATTCAGGGTTTTATGCTGCCGATTCTGATACGATCATCGATGAGTGAGATCAGCCGATACCGATCACATGGATTAACTGTACATGTTTCAATGTATTTATGAGTTGTTGCTTTTGGCCAAGGCCACCATTACAAAATTCCAAGGGCCCCTGGCCAATTGGTAATGTTCATGAAACAACAACACACAAATAGTGTTTGGAAGACAAGACATATAGTATAATGACAACAATACCACTTGAAAAAGTAATATCCACTTCCCCGTGGCAGAAAAATGAGCTCCAAACTAACCGCATTGCTTGTTTGTTTTAAAAACAAAATGTCAAATGAGGACCAGAAGGTAGGAGGATAATTGGAGCTAGCTGGCTCCAGCCACGCTGGCATGGATTGGCGTAGCCTGTGTCAGGCTGTCAAACTGAAACCACTGAAGGCTTTACAGACAAGTGTTGATTCTCGCGGCAGTACGGGACAGAGTGTGTCCCTTGTCGGCTCAATACGGGCGTTGGGAACCCTACGTGACACAGCACACATGCACATTCAGGTATAATAATAATAATAATGAACATGCCTGTTTTTAATGCACTTCATTTCACACATGAATCTCAGTGCAGAGGGAAATGATAATTAAAATGATTAAAAACAAGGCTAAAACAACCCAAAACAACAATAAAGCAGCATCGCTAATATAATAACATTTTATTCAAAGATAAATGTCTGTGGATACTTTGTAGACGTTGACAGTAAACAGTAAAATAATGTGCTTGCAAGCAACAGAACATCAAAGAAAAAGGGGGCGTTAGTTCAGCTTGTTGAGTTTCTGAATGTTTTCACATGTATTTTTTTCATCAAGAAAGAATGCACACATTCAAGTTCATCTTTTTATTTGTATAGAATATGGAATAGTATCTTCCAAAATCCCAAATATTGTATTAAAGGATAGAATGTATCATTTTAGTATTTTATGTGACCAAACATTTGGGGCCTCATTGCAGCACATACTATGCATTATGACATTCCTGCTGTAGGAAATGAAGTTCTAATGTGAGATATCTGCTTTAGTGGGTCAGGTAATACAGGTGTAGGCCTTTGTGTTTGTCCGACAGGATGAACTTCCAAGCTGCCAATTACACAAAGACTTTCATAGACGCATGCCTACTTCCTATGGATTTCCTGCTGGCGCGTGGCCTCCCAATTGATCAGCGTTACTTGGAAACCGAGGCATGAGCGAGGATGCTGACAGGCAGATAGCCTTTAACATGCACACGTGATCACAGCTCCATCACTTGACATTGACCGGCTCCTGTTTGTCCCCCAAAGGGGAAGGGAGGCCCCCCCTTCAGAGCGACATCCATGATATATGTATGAACACACACGGCTGTGTCTTTAAATGAAGTGTGGCCATTCAAGCATCTACCACACTGTTGAAAGGTTTCTATAAGCCTATAGGATTTGTATCGACTCTTCTTTACGAAGCCTGAGGCATACTAATCAGAAAGCTGCGGCCTTAGCGCCCCGCCCTACTTCATAACAACATATCATTTGTTGCACACATTGTCATGCTGCCCAGCCCCCTGTTTAGAGCCGGTACTGACCGAACGTGCGGAGGTGTCAGGAATCTGACATACCCTGGATGCTTCATTAAGCGCACGCATGCACGAGTTGCATATGAGCTGATAATGGGAACTGTCTGGCAGTTATGCAGGTATGTGCAGGGTGAAAGCGAGGGCATCACGCTCATTTTTCATCCATCACTAGCGAACCGGGGATCATCTGCATTTTAATAGTGTTGCGCTAAAGACAATGTTGCAGGAACACCTTTGGGCAAATATTGGCGCCCTCTAGCCCGTCGACATGCAGCCCTCTTGGCCTCCACCTGTCCAGTGTTTGTGTTTAACCTTTTATGGACTTTTAGGGCCACTGCAGTTCTTTGACCCTGTGTTTTGTTGGCATCATGGAACACTCTGCCTGTTTATGAGCACCAAACAAGAGAAAAATCTATTATCTTCCTTACTTTTTTCCTAAACGTTTGACAGAAGAGGTACTCAAACAGTCGCTTTTGAATTTGTCCAATAAAGTTTTGTTTGTTTTGTTTACTGTTTTCATCATCAACCTTGTCCTCATGCTGTCACGACATTCCCTCCCTTTGTAGATTTATTCTAGCTCTGTCAAAATAAGGAAGCATTTCAAACTAAGTCTTCCATATTTTATTTGGCATGGTTTATGAAATCATTATCATTTTCTTTGTTGTCTTCCTTTTCCAAATTGGGCAAATTTGTGCACATATCATTTGCCAAGATCAACTAAGCTGGTGTTTCTCCTGATGCTCTATGAAAGGGGTCGCCAACCCGACGATCGTGAGCTACTAGTCGATCTTTGGGAGTTTGCTGGTCGATCGCGAGAACATTTGACAAAATGTATCATCACATCAGTGCCTTCACCTCCCGGAGAGCGACCAACAGGCACGCATATTGTCCAATGAACACGCCCGTACGCCTCACCGCTATTCAGGGAGCAACCTGCAAGCCCCAGCAAGGAGCCCAGTCCCCAAAACCTGGGTGGGGTTACACTAGTACACCGGCCCACCTCGTACAAAAATACAGCAAAAGGCACAATGAGAAAAAGCTGAAATATTGAAACCAACATCCAATAGTAACACAAAGCATTTATTGTGTATATTTATTGTATAGAATTTATAAATATATACATATATACACACAAACCCCTTGTTGGAGGGGGGTAGATCTTGTGCAGGTGCATGGCGATTTAGCATAAGGAGCCCGTTCTCTCCCTCACATCTGGCTGCTCCGTTAGCTGCTCCATTCTTGTTAAGCACCTCAAAAGTGGGTTTGGGCGTGCTTGATGCCAGTGTTTCCCCGAGGCTAGTGGGAATGTTGCTCCAGGTGGTGAAGATGGCTTCACGGAGGGCATCCACTGTCTGGAACTGATGTCCGTTTTTGGTTTGGTTTGGTTTGGTTTGGTTTAGTTTATTTGAACATGAAGGTTACAATGGAATACATCTCGTGAATCATTTTTTGACAGTTCCACATGTCCAAAAGGAGTAGGAAGAAGCAAAGCTTATTTAATCCTACCCCCCATCCATTCTACATCTAGTACAGTACATGTAGTTCACTTCCTGGATTCCATGTCATGTTTTCAGTGATAGTCAGGATAACACATAATAGATAACGGTGAGATAACCGTCCCCCCAAAAAAAGAGAGAACATTCATAATAATGATAATATGATGACAATACTAAATAAATAAATAAATAAATAAGAACAAAGCTTTTTTTTTTTTTTTTTTTTTTAAACACAACAAAGAAAATTATAAAAAAAAAATAAATAAATAAATAGAAATAAATAAATAACAAATAAAATTTAATTAAATAAATAAAAAATAAAATAAAATAAAATAAAATAGAAAATAAAAAAATAAATAAATAAAATAAAATAACAAACCTGACAGAACAATCAGGACTCTTCTGCCTTGTATTTGGCAAACATCAACTGCTTGTATTGTTTTTTGAATTTGCTCATCTCTGTACATTGTTTGAGTTCTTTACTCAATCCGTTCCATAATTTAATTCCACACACGGAAATGCTATGGGTTTTCAGCGTTGTTCTCGCATATAAATGTTTTAGGTTTAATTTTCCTCTAAGATCATATTTCTCCTCTCTGATTGAGAAATACTTGATTAGATTTTTGGGTAACGAGTTATTATTAACTTTATACATTATTCTAGCGGTTTGAAAGTGTACTAAATCTGCGAATTTTAATATCTGTGATTTTAAAAATAAAGGGTTTGTATGTTCTCTATACTTGGCATTATGAATTATCCTCACAGATCTTTTTTGCAGTACAGTGAGTGAGTGAAGATTACTTTTGTAGTTATTTCCCCATATCTCCACACAATACGTTAGATATGGTAATACTAAGGAACAGTACAGAGTGTGGAGTGATTTTTGATCAAGAAGATATTTTGCTTTATTCAATATAGAGATATTTCTCGCCACCTTTTGCTGTATATATTTAATATGAGATTTCCAACTAATTTTTTCATCTATTATAACCCCAAGGAATTTATATTCTTCCACTTTTTCAATATCCGTTCCATTAATTTGTATTTGGTCGTACGTGTCCTTTCTACTATTACCAAATAGCATTATTTTAGTTTTACTTAAATTCAGAGATAATCTATTCTTGTCAAACCATGACTTTAATATGACCATTTCATCCTTGACCTTTTTAATGAGTTCTTGTGTGCTTTCACCAGAACAGAAAGCAGTGGTATCATCGGCGAATAAGACCAATTTTAAGTTGTTAGTTACTTTGCAAATGTCGTTAATGTACAAGTTAAACAGTTTTGGTCCCAGTATGGACCCCTGTGGTACTCCACACGTATTGTGTAGACTCCCAGATGTATATTCTCCTAGCTTTACAAATTGTTTCCTCTTTGCTAGGTAGCTTTTAACCCAATTTAAGACTAAACCTCTAATTCCGTACCTTTCTAATTTTGAAATTAAAATAGTGTGATTAATTGTATCGAAGGCTTTTGTCAGATCCATGAATACTGCAGCTGCGCATCTTCTGTTGTCTATGGCAGTAGTGATTTCCTCCGTGATTTCCATCAGTGCCATAGAAGTTGAAATGTTGGCTCTGTAACCATATTGACTACTTGCCAATAATTCATTCTTATTAATAAATTTGTCCAACCTATTATTAAATAGCTTCTCCACAATTTTCGAGAATTGTGGTAACAAGGAAACTGGTCGATAATTTGTAAATTGGTGTTTGTCTCCTTTTTTGAAAATTGGAACCACCTTGGCTGTTTTCATTTTGCTTGGAAATATTCCAGTCTGAAATGATAAGTTACTAATATATGTTAACGGGTCTGCGATCTCATTGATGACCCTTTTAATTGTTTCCATTTCGATTCCATGACAATCAGTTGATGTTTTTGCCTTAAAATGGTTAACAATGTCAGTGATCTCCTTTTTGGTTACAGCAGTGAGAAACATAGAATTAAGATTCCTATCGATAATATCAATCCCTTCATCAATTGTGTCTTGTTTTGGAATTTCCTCTTCCAGTTTTTGTCCAATATTTACAAAATATTCATTTAACATTTCAGCTACCGCATTCATGTCATTCCTGTAAGTGTTTCCAACCATGAAATAGGGAGGATAGTCTGCTTTCTTAACGTTGTTCTTTATAATACTATTTAAGATGCCCGAAGTTGCTCTCATGTTATTTTTGTTCTTATTTAGTACGTGACTATAATATTCCCTCTTACACACTCTCAAGATAGTTGTCAACTTGTTTTTGTATGTCTTATACTTTTGTTCTGCTTCTTTAGTCTGTTGAATGATAAATGTCCTGTATAATGTGTTCTTCTTCTTACAGGCGTTTTTTAGTCCTTTTGTCATCCATGGCTGCTGGTTTTTCTTTTGCTTCTTGGGCTTTTCTTGCCAGGGACAGTTCTTATCGTAGAGCTCCATATAAGTACCAAGGAAGCTGTCATATGCCTCGTCCACATCTGTTGCACTGTAGACACTCTCCCAACTTTGTTCTTCTAGACCTATCTTGAAGGCACGGATGTTGTCCTCTGTACGCAATCTTTGAAAAGTCTTTTTTGCCTCCGCCTGTTTTTTCTTATAATGTTCATTGTAGATTGTAAACACTGGAAGATGATCACTGATGTCACTAATTAGCAGGCCACTGATGGTGTTGTTATCAAAGTCATTGGTGAATATATTATCGATGAGGGTGGCACAGTGGTCTGTTATTCTACTTGGTCTAATGATTTTAGGATATAAACTCAAGCTATACATTGTATCTATAAAGTCATCTGTTTCCTTGCACTTGTGTGAGTTCAAGAGGTCAATATTGAAGTCTCCACATATGAAAATAGTTTTCTGACCTATGTCTGTAAACGTTGTCTTAATCCAATCCTCAAACATTCCAATCTTTGACTTTGGAGTTCTGTACACACAACTTATTAACACATTTTTGCTTTTTTCTTTACAGATTTCAATTGTTATACATTCTAAAATGTTATCAATGACAAATGACATATTCTTTACCATTTTGTAGTTCAAATGTTTGTCCACGTATAAGGCCACACCTCCTCCATTTGCATTGTTCCTGTTTGCACACGTCATTTCATATCCTTCCAGCTCGAAGTCCATTCCTTTGTTAGCATTAATCCAAGTTTCTGAGATTGCTATAACTTTGAAAGGTTCTTTGAATTGATTCAAATATTGTTTAATATTAGTAAAGTTTGAGTTCAAGCTTCTGCTGTTTATGTGTATGATGGATAACTTGTCGTCGTTGATGAAACTGTTGTTGTATTGCTCCTCCGTATAATAACGGCAGTCGTTTGTAATGTGAGAGAAAAAATTTGAGTCTGGATCAATGTCTTTTTCCATATCCAATTGTTTGTGATCTGTAAAGTGAAAAGTGTCCAATTGTAGATCTTCTTGTAGCATATTAAAGCTGTTTTCCTCCATGTTGGGAGACCTCAATATCTTTCTAGGTCCTTGATGTCTTTGATCTGCATTTCACGGGTCGACTACAACGCCATGACCACACATACCCTGAAGACGATGACGTCACAGACACAGACTGAACGTCTTTATCATTAAAAATGCAACAACCACACGTCCATACAGAGTCTGCCGTGCTTAAATCCAATGCTTTATTTCCTTGATCCATTCATTAGATTGATTACCTTTTTAAACGATCTTAGATCAATATATGCCGCCAGGAATGGAAACTTGCTAAACACAGATCGATGTAGTTGGATCGGAGGAATATAACCCGATGCGTCGATGTAGTGAATGAATCGTTTACAATTTGTAAATTGTCGATGTAGTGAATGAATCGTTTACAATTTGTAAACGATTCATTCACTACATCGACGCATCGGGTTATATTCCTCCGATCCAACTACATCGATCTGTGTTTAGCAAGTTTCCATTCCTGGCGGCATATATTGATCTAAGATCGTTTAAAAAGGTAATCAATCTAATGAATGGATCAAGGAAATAAAGCATTGGATTTAAGCACGGCAGACTCTGTATGGACGTGTGGTTGTTGCATTTTTAATGATAAAGACGTTCAGTCTGTGTCTGTGACGTCATCGTCTTCAGGGTATGTGTGGTCATGGCGTTGTAGTCGACCCGTGAAATGCAGTTGATTCGCTTTTTCTTCTTTTGGTCAATGAATTCTCTTCATTCAGTACTCATATTTAACTCATATGTCTTTATTTGAAACTCTTTTAAGTGACATTTATGGGGACAGTATGCAAAGTAAGGACATTTTGGACGAACCTTGACGATAGCAGCAATGACGCTTAATGATGTCATCATCTAGGTCAAAACATATGCTTACGTACATGGAAATGTCCGTAATGACCCATTATAGCCGTAATTTTTGTTGACCGTTTATTCGTTTTGCCATACATTTACACTTGCATTTCTTTTGTATTCTTCTTTTGCATTAGCACATTTCCTTACACTACCGCACGCCTTCTGCCAACACTTCACATGCAAAGTATCTGTTTGCTCTGCCGGTTTGGTCTCATCATTATGAAAAGTTACTATCATAAACCCACCACACCACGCTACCCTGTTCAGCGTCTCTGTTCAGTGTCTCTGTTAAGCGCGTCATCAAGACGGACGACCCATCCCGACCCTCTCAGAGGGCCACATTACTTGCGACTTGTTACTGTTCGTTCAAATGGCTGCTCTGATCAGGAGGATAATCAGCACAAAAAGCCATCGGCCCATACAGGTGAGAAAGTAATTGACGATACCATACCACATTCATTTGCGGATGAATTTCATAATGTCCCTCACCTTAGCATGCAGAGTGCAAGTTTGGATTGCACTATTGGAGGTAATAATTCATCTTGGCAAGCTATACCAACCTCTGTGCATCCTGATTTTGTATTTCGTTTTTAGCACATTTTTTGTACTTACTGATCATTTATTCTTAAGTATGTCAGCATTATTAATCATTTATACCGGATTCCCTGACAAAAAACAATGGGAATCTAGGAACCTTGACCTGCGCTGTCCAGTATCCAGGTATTTTATCCAGGAATTTTTGGCTAAAAAGTTGCTGAGTCGATTTAAAGTTACTGAATTGCTTCAGATTGTATCGTTCTAAATGAACCAAAATCGTTCTTGAATCGTATCGGCAACCACGGATTGTGATATGAATCGAATTGTTATTAAAACGAATCGTTACACCCCTACTTGCCACCCATCCTCAAATGTCTCAATTAAAGTTAGATCTGGGGAACACGCAGGATGGCCCAAAAGAGTGAGCTCATTCCTCTGGAAGAAATCACACCGTAAACTGCAGCCTTGTCCCGTTGAAAAGCCAGTCATTGCCACACAGACACAAGGGATGCCCCTTGCAACATCTCCACATTGCCTTCTGCCATTTGACGCCCCTGCACAACATGAAGCTCCATTGTTGCATTAAAGGACAAAGCAGCCCAAAGAGTGTTTGTCCCACCTAGTCTTTGAGCGTAAACTGATGAAGCCTGCTCGGATCAGAGATGAAACATCTTCCAAGACAACCTGAATAGTCCAGTTGCGATCGATTCAGTACCCTGACATTTTTTTCAGTCTTTCTTCCACTTGATCCTCATCCTCATCCTCATCCACCATGTCATTTGTGTAGCACACAGTTCCTGGCATTCTGCTTATCAGCGAATCCATCGTCTTCTCGTATGCTTCAGGCACTGAGGATAATCCAAATGGGACTTTCAATACCTAGCAGCTTCTGTTTGTAGTGAATGTAGTTAGATTTCTTGATTTCCAGATCCAAGCTGATCTGCAAAAAAACATTTTTTTCGCATTCAGTTTTGTGTAAACGTTTGACCCTTGGACTGCTTGTAGAATGAGATCCGCAGTCGGTGTCTGCAAGACAGCTTTGTTTACGTCTACACAGTAGTGTCTTCAGTAGTAAGTCTGACACCCATTCTGATCCTTCATTAACTTCAACTATATCTTGCTCTTGCGTGATGAGGTGTTTCTCTTGGTTTCTGATGGATCTCCCGTTACTTTCTGCGAGTCGCCCTTCACCTTCTTTTTGCTGATTTTCTTTTATTTACTGTCTTTTGTCCTGAATTTTCAGTGAGAAGCTAGACACCCCCCAGCAGTGCTTCAACATCACCTCTTATCACATAGACGTCATCTTTGATTCTCTTCTCTTCCCAGCTTCAAAAAAAAAAAATCCAACACATGATAAAGGCTTTTCCTTTCCATATGCATGAAATGTCTTATTTGTTGGTCTCAGGCTTGTGTGTCTTTTGAACAGTTTTTTAAAAAGGTTTTCTGCGATGAAGTTTCTGCTACTTCCCGTGTCCGTTCCCACTTTCACTTTTTGTGCATTAATCATGAATGGTTTCTTTGCCTTCAGGTTCTACTGAATCTACTGCTCATTTACTACTTGAATGCTGCTTTGAAGGCTTTTCTGATTTCACATGGCCCGTTTTTCTTCTTCTTGAGTCTGTTTTGCATTTGTATTAATTTCCCCCAGCTGAGCTCTTCTTTCGTCTTCAAACTCTTGCATGATGACCAACCTTCTTACAGAACAGTAGGGATGCTCCGATCTGTAGCGATCCCTGTGTGCAGTGCAGTGTCTTGCTCTCATGTCTTGGGTAACGTCCCCCTCCCCCTTTCCCTCACTCTGTGCAGGCGTGCGGACGTAAAACCAAAACAAACATGTGGATGCCGTGTGGAACCTGTGTGCCATTTGTGAGAGTGATCTTAAGTTTGCATCCTGCAAGTCATGACCTGAAAAATATCCCTTCGGGGGTAGCGTGTTAAAAAGCTTTATGTATGTGACTTTTCGAGGTTCACGGATCAGTCAAACAGCAGCTAATGCAGCCAAAACGCTGGACAACACTCGCCCGTATGTGTGTGACAGATAGAAGGCTCAGCAAATACACTGAAAAATACGAGAATTTATCGGATCAGATGACCAGCCTTTCTCAGCGATGGAAGACAACGGGTTTTTCCCGACGGCTCTCTCACTTGGATCCCAGCTATGTGCTGCCTGGAACTCCTGCTAGAGCTCCACCAGGCGATGTACTCTCACATCGAAAGTCTTCTTCAGCAATTCTCACATAATATAATGTTATACATTAAAATGACACTAATTCAACATTTGCATACATGTAAACACAAGTTAAGATGTTTGGAATACTTGCTTTTTTATGTTTGTTTTTTAATTGCTACGTCTAAATTCTAACATTTCTCGATTGTTAAATAGGTTTTATAGTATTTTAGTATAGTTATCTGCGATTGGCTGGCAACCAGTTCAGGGAGTACCCCGCCTCTTGCCCGAAGTCAGCTGGGATAGGCTCCAGCATACCCTCGCGACCCTGATGAGGATAAGCGGCATAGAAAATACATGGATGGATGGATGGATAGTGCAGTTTGTTTTTTTTTTTATCATTTTTAATAGGATATAATAAGGAAAGAACATGTGCCATGATAAACGTGCACCAATCAACTGCAATTAAAAATACGTCTCAGTTGATCCAAAATGGACAATTCATCCTGTTTTTAAAGGAAAAAATGTGTTATTTAAAAACTTTAAAAAGTAGTCTAAAAGGCATATTCATTTTCGAGATATGTGATCACAGTTTGCACCTGCATCTCATCTTGTGTGCTGTCACAGGATGAACACCATATCGTGTCATGTTCCGTGGGATGCACACGTGCTAGCCATCCAACAACGTTAATAATGCACAGGTGAGGGTTTGCACAATGAGACATTTTCAAAACAGTAAAGAATGATCACAGAGGCACTGTTGCACAAAAAGAAAGCAAAAAGAAGTGGGAGCGCTTGAATGTCATGCGATAATGAGCTTTGAGTTCCTCTCAGCGATTTTTCCCGAGGATCTTTTTTTAACAATCTGTGAACAGACGCTCTTCACGCTGCCAACCGCAAATTCCTAAAACCCAAAGAAAGAAGCAACATTTCCCTGAACAACGCGGACAAAACTGACATCTTGAATGAACGCTTTCGTGAAGTTGAAAATTCATCACAAAATGCACACAGCTTGTTTGAAAGCTTGCTGCTAAAAAGTTTACTCCACACAAAGATAATGATCACGACTTTGGACTGCATAGACACTGTCTGTAAAGGATATGCATTACCTCCCCCGAGAAGGTCGGTTTCATTGTGTTTGCAAGGAGGTTGCTTTTTCAACTTGCACCTAAAACACAGAGAGGAGAAGTGGAAGCAGCCGATAAGTGGAGAGAAGGTATTTCTGAAATGTTTAATATCTTTGTATAAACCACGATATTGCGAGGGACAATCAATTATCGCTTCTTCGCTCTATCTCATTTTTTCAGAACTTAAATAATGAATAAATGATCATGTTTTGTGGTAGATTACGGTCGTTTACTATTCAAAGCACATTGAAATGCAAGTGATATGTGGTATTGTGGTTAGGAGGCATTTCCTCACATGACGTTACCTTAACACCGCATGAAGTCAGCCATGGCATGTCCGACATGGTGGAGGCACACTTTATCATTGACGTGTGTGTTAAATCAGTCATCATGTACAGTCTTACGTATCACTCCATGTGCAGCGTTCAGTAACGCTCAGGGTGTTCTGACACACGTACCTCACAAGCCAGCCGGCAGTCACAACCCCTCCCCCCCATCAACCGAATGCGAGTTTTCCCCTTGGTGGCGCGGTTCTGATGAAAGCGTTCTCTGTGGAGGGTTAACGCAACATCAAAAACCCGGCTGGGCTGAAAGAGTGGGAGGCGTTTAATCACATCATCCCGGCAGAGATATGAAAGGGGGCTTGCTCTGCATAGCAAGAAACTTAATTATTGGAATAAAGGTGGCATGACTTGAAATATCCATTTTTATCTGACGCCTTGTGAAGCCAGTCAGGTTGTCAGCTCCGTAAAGCCAACCAATTGTGTCAACGTCGGCTTCTTACCACAAGATCGATAAAGTCAATCAGCAACAGGAAGAGGTTTTAATGACACTGCTTGACTAATCAGGTGTAATTTTCACAGGTCAACACACTCCACTTGTGATGTAATAGAGGTGATTCCCTTTGCAATGACTTGACGAGAAGACAAAAACACAACTTTAATAGTCCCGTATTATCAGATTTCTCACCTATTTGAAATAAAATTGTCCAAAATCTAGTACTGATGCTCGACTACGACCTGAAAATATACATATTCAAGCAAATTGTATGTATTTTTTGCCTAAATTAAGTATTTTCAAATACAAAAATGAAGTAAAGTACAAATATAAGGCATTCAGAAGACACAGGGATGCTCCGATCTGTAGCGATCCCTGTGTGCAAATTCAAATTGTGACATGTAGTATCGTACACTGGCCACTTGGTGTCAGTAATGTTATAAGAATGTTTGGTGAAACATCCAAGCGCCAGACTTGATTGCTGGTTTTTATTTTGAATGATCTCACCTCAGGCACAAGAATAACATGTAAATCGTAATAATCACAAGAATAACATGTAAATCGTAATAATCACAAGAATAACATGGTCTACTGTTGCGGCCGTGACCCATACCAAGCTAAAACTCAACTCTGAACCCCTGACGGGACGACACGTCCTGTCCTCCGCACATCCACAACACACACAAGCACAAGTTTTATTTATGTCTTAAATGGCTTATTTTCTTCTGATCATGTCTACTATATTGGGTAATGCAAGTGTAAAGGCGACTATAGGGGTGTTATTTCATGTCTAGAGGGCTCTAATAATGGTTTCCCTTCATGACACCGTGAAAAGCTGCCACTTCAAAAGCAAGCGTGTGAGCGCCTCTTCTCTCAAACGAGGGGGATGATAGATATTTCACATTTCATATTTCTCTGTTTTGGTGCTCATGAACAGGTTCTAGGGATTATTTGCACAATAGGGGGGTTTAAATGCGACAGTAGAAGCTGCATATTGTTGTTGGAACAACACTGCGATCATAGTTGCTTGTTTCTGTTGGCTTCATTGTGCAAAAGGGTGTGACCCTTGCATGCTGGTGGCTACTTAGCACTAAACATGGAGCAGCTGTCTCTCTACCTGCACTTGCAGTGTAACATATCAGCTCCCCTGTCACGTAAATGTTGTGCGCCAGCGAGCAAAGTTTAATCGAAACTATCTCCCCCCCATCTGACATTATGAATCCTGGTGGCAAAGATTTCTTCCAAGAGATATTTCCATCTATGCCGAAAAAGACACATCATGCAGATTGTAACCAAAGCAAAAACACCCCACATAACAACCAGCGTATGATTCATCCCGCACACAAATAGAGAAATATTTGTGGATTTTAAGCCATGCCAATGTGTCGACAGCGGTAATAGATACTTGAGGCAGAGTGAGATGCAGAACGCCAAATTGCACCTCGCAGCATTCCGCCTAATGCTTCAAATAAGCCTGTCACAATCCAGTGTTCTTTAACACCTTCTGAGAATTCCGAAAGGGACACTGAAGCAGTTTTGCATCTCAGCAGGGAGCATGCTGTAGCTTTTAGTTCTTTTTTTTTCAGTGATGGCAAGCAAAATAATTATTGGCTAACAGCACAATATCTCTAAAAAATATACTGTTTGCGTTTCGCATAATTACTTGCTTAGATGACTTGCAACTAGCTCCAAATGACAACCCAAAAATATAAGAACACCACCGGGCAACAGATTTGAACAAATTAAATTGCAGAATGAGGTGGCTGGCGTTCAGTGGTGTCACTCACGGATGTCTCGTACGTACGTCCAAAAAAGTAGTCTCAGAGAAGCTACCAACAATTTGCACTCATGCTGTTGTTGTGAAAGGCCATACATTCCATTATAGCCAACGTAAGCAGCTAAAGTTTGCCAAATCTCTATCATGAGCTGACGACTATCATCAGTGATGAGGTGCGTATGTGTTGCGTGGGGCTCGAAGCAGGAAGAGAGCGGGACATAATGCTTGCAGCACGATGGAAAGCTAGCACCCTCTAGGCAGCTGCCTAATAGTTGCAAACAGGCCCTTTAAGTGAGATTTAAATGAGCAGGATTACCACCTAATGGATTTTATATATATATATAATATATTGTACAGTCGTCCCTCGTAATGTTGCGTTTTTTCTGAAATGAATTCATGAATAAATGATATACAAGTGATATGTACTATTCTGGTCACCAGGTGGCAGTAATGACACAAACATTGATGGGACATTACCTCATATTACATTACCTTAACCCTGCATGGAGTCATGAAGTCAACCACGGCATGTGCGACATGATAGAGTGAAAAAAAGATCTCCACCCATCCCGTGTGGAAGTGGTACATTTTTGGCGTCTTAAGTTTAGAAGAAATACATTTGAGGCTAACTGGTTAGCTTGCTAGCTCGCTCGCTAGGAGTCCCTGCAGCATAAGAGTAGTGCAATGTGTTGTAAGCAATGAATAATAGGAGCATAAAGGTGACTATAGGCGTGTTATTTCATGTCTACAGGTCTGTAATAATGTTAAAACCTGTATTTAGAGCATTCTAAACAGGTTTTCTATGCTCTAACTATGAAAATATTCCATCTATTAACACTGAATGAATGAGGGACGACTGTAATTATAATATTATATATTATAATATATTTTGCACATTTTATACGTAAGGAAACACACTTTTTAAGAGTGGTTTCATATTTGTTCTATTTACAACCACACTGATATATATATTTTTTTATTTTCTATATTTTATTTGCTATTTTTTGACTTTTTATTCTTCCATTTGTTTTTTTCACACCATCTGTTTACAAGCAATTTCAGATCAGTTGCTGATGAGGAGTGTCCAAAGTGCGGCCCGCAGGCCATTTGCGGCCAGTGATTTGTTTATTATGGCCGCGCGACATGTTCTAGAAATAAAATGAAACACTAAAAAAACAGGAAAAATGTGGAAAATAGAGTATGCGTCCCTCAGTGGAAAACATTTGGCCATCCCTGAATTACAAGAAGAAGAAGAAATAATATGCGGCAAAGTCAGCAGAAGAAGAGAACAGGCAGGCCTCCTACTTGTGGCTCAAGGACATTAATGAGTGGACCAACATGGGGTTGGTGGAGGCTGCCAAGATGGTGGAGAACAGAGAGGGATGGAGGCGTATTGTGAGGTCACAGCGTCGTATTAGGCAACCAGCTGAGAAGAAGAAGAAGAAGGATCATTTTATCATTCATTACAATGCAGCGTATGCAAATCCATCATCAAGTTTCAAGGTGTAATGTTTTGGTTCTTTAAATACACCAAAAACAAACGGCAACTAACTGTTGCATTCGTATCTCTGTGCAAAGATTGCACAGGCTTTGCAGCAACTTTACCGTTCTTCTCCGGACCTTCATTTCTTCAGTCAGTGCTAGTGGTCCCAGACTTGTCTTGGCGGTGCTGCATCGCTAGAAATCTCCTCTCCGCCTCCACTCGCTCAAAAGGCACCTTTCATCCCCGAATGCTCGTCTGAGTGCATGGAATGGCTTCGCTCTTAAGAACTGCAGTCTGAGAAGAAAAAGAAGAAGATGCGGCCGTGGTGGGAGCTGATGAAGTGGCACGTGAGCATTAGTTACAGCTGCTGGAGCGTGGAGGATGCTTATTGATAATGTAGCGCCATGCCTCGGCGCACTCTGCGCAAACGTACACAAGACATTTCCTATTTATTCCCACCTGTAGACACAACCGGTTGCACTGCATCAAGATGCCATGATCTTCCATGAGGTTAAGACAGCGGTTCTCAATTATTTTCTGTCATGCACCCATTGGGGGACAGAAATGTTTTTATTTATTTATCTGTACTGTACAGACTAAACTTGAAACTGAAACCAGCGAAATGCAACACAATGGAGAACAGTGAAGCATGCAAGCATACTCAAAAGTCAAATTGCGTGCTGAGTACGACAAATTTATATTTCATATTTCATGTTTGCAGGTCTGCACTAATATTGAAAGTCCTCCCTGCCTCACACGTCCCCCTGACAGTTCACCACGCCTCCCCCCAGGGTGGGGCCCACCCCATATTTTCAGATATACTTTAGAGTCTGTAAACAAGACACAATTATCTTGCAACTTGCGTGTGTTGCCAGCTATTTAGGTAGTAACGGCTGTGCATGGGTAGTAAAGCTATACTACTCTAGACTACTCTCAGGTATATCCAGTTTTACTTTCTATAGTAACGTCTCTTCAAATTGTTGCTGAGGAAAGTACTTTGAGATAAATGCTACTTCCTGTTCATTTTCTTACAAGGACGATGGCTATGTTCACACTGCCCTGCAATTCCCATTTTTTTTTGCTCACAGGTGACCTGTATCTGCTTATTTCATGTCAGTGTGAACAGCACAATTGCCTTTTTTTCAAATGCGACTCAGGCCTCATTCGTATGTACAGTAGATATAAATCCGATATGCATGCGATGCTACTGCAGACTGAATGGTCAGGTCACATATATGCGACCTACACGTCGTCGACTGTTTTGCCGTGCTTACAGAGACTCTGATAAAGGTAGTCACCAATGTAGGCAAAAGCGCTTCTTGTCATCCAAAAGTCATTTTTAGAAAGTGTCAAACAGATCAGTGTGTGGATGCAAGACAACTTTCTCCAGCTAAACTCAGACAAAAGCGAAATCTTTGTCTTTGGCCCACAGAAACAAAGACAAGTGTTATCAGTCACCTTGAGACTCTTTCTCTAAAACCTAATCATCAGGTTAGAAATCTAGGGGTAATAATGGAATTGGATCAGAACTTTAACAGCCACATTAAATCAATAACATCATCGGCTTTTTACCACCTAAAACACATTGCCAAGATCAAGGGAATAGTGTCTAAACCAGACTAATCCATGCCTTTGTCTCCAGCAGGCTAGACTACTGTAATGGCCTTCGCACCGGGCTCTCTAAACGAGCTGTAAAACAGCTGCTGAACATCCACAATGCTGCTGCTCGAGTCCTGACTAGAACCAGGAAATATGACCATATTAGTCCAGCACTCTGGTCTCTGCATTGGCTTCCTGTCGCTCGGAGAACAGACTTTAAAACAGCTCTGCTTGTGTGCGAGTCTTTTCATGGTCTTGCGCCAAAGTGCATCTCTGACATGTTGGAGCCACATAAACCATCTCCAGCTCTGAGAGCTCCTGTGAGCGCCCAGAGCCAGGACTAAACATGGTGAGGCTGCGTTTCAGTTTTATGCTGCCAAAATCTGGAACAATCTTCCAGAAGATGTGCAACAGTAATCATTTTACAGCAGTGATTTTAGAATGATTTGATGTTTTTACGGAATGATCTCATCAAGTCATGTTACCCTCCTTTTCTGGAAAGCACTTTGAGTTACCTTGTGGATGAATTGTGCTCTATAAATAAACTTGCCTTGCCTTGTCAGTGAAGCGGCTCATGGCAATGTCATGGCAGTGTCCCAGCACCAACATCCACCCACACGCTCCTCGGAACAGGCGTTCTCCACAAACTGCCACAGCCAAAATTCTTGCCCTGTTTGTTGTTAATCTGCTATGCAGGATCATTTGGTTAAGAAAACGTTGACTCCCATTGCACAAAATCCTTGACATTGCCACAAACGCACCGAGGAGAGACACACACTGCAGCAATTTAACTCACGGTAATGCGTGTGACGTGCTTGTGCGCATGCACATCCCTTGCCTGACGCTTTGCGTTCACACAGACAAGTAACATTTTTTGGTAATGTGAACTATCACATAAAAAAATCTGATTTTAACCAAAAATGCGAATTGGGCGTCATATCCTGCAGTTTGAACGTAGCTAATGTCGTGTCGAGCTCGGGTCTCTGCTCAAAAGGCACTCAAGTGTCCACGGACGTTTTAAATCTTATCCATTTGACCGGCATCCGCATAGAGTAAAAATATCTCCAACATCGACACCATCTTTGTTATCTTCACATCCAAACCTCACTTCATTATCTGTTTATCGTTCCATCTGTTTTCTCGCACTCTTCCCTCACTTCCATCACCGCCTTATCAGTCATTCACTCTCCTCATCCCTCCAAGCAAAGCATGGCCTGACCTGATAAAGCCATCTACAGTTATAAACGAGGACGAGGACTAAAACGGACGAATGGCTTTTTCGTGCTGGAGCTGGAGAATGCCGAGTGCCGTCAGGGCCACTGAACTCCTTGGCATCTGACTAGTGTACAGTGTCGTATACAAGGTTCAGCTCTGGTGGCGATCAGGCAAATTCATTAGGAGGAGTTCATTTAGCTGCGACCCAGGAAATAGCCCAAAAAAGGCACCGACAGACCAAAATGGCCGACTGCCTGTGTGTCCTAGCAAAGGTTGTTTGATTTTTGTGTCTTCCGACGTGATTAACATGAATTGAACGTGGAATTTCCCATTGTGGGACTAATAAAGGCATATCTTATCTTATCTTATCTTAATACCAAATATCAGAAGCACGGGTGGAACCCCGGGATGCCCCAACATAGACTTCAGAGAAAAAAGTCCCCTTAAAAAGTACCGCACGCAGTGCAGAAACAGGAATAAGCTGCCACTTGAACAGAGTTTTCCATTGCAACTTGCAATATTCCTAACTTGTGCGCCTTTTGATGATTGGACGCACGGGTAATAGCCTGAGATCCTCTAGCAGATTTCTGAGAAAAAGAGAATGAGTTTGCTTAAACTGTGACGCATGCAGTGCAGAACCAGGAATAAGCTGTCACTTTAACTGAGTATTCTCTTGCAACTCGCAATGTTTGCAGTTTATCACAGCGCACCTTTGGTTGTTGGCCATCCGGATGCACTGGTAATACTCTGGTTGCAACAGAATACAACAAACGTAAGTACAGTGTGCATGTATAACGGACGCCTACCAGTGGGGTTGTGATAGTACTTTGGTTAAACCGCACTACCGGAAGGAAGACAACCCGTTCCTTTTAGCTCGCCGGCTAACGCTGCTCGACTTAACGATCAATCAGTGAACTTGTGTGGTCATCCGTTTGTTCTGCAGGGACCAATAAACTAGTGGAGGACCACTGACATGTGTAGGTCTATTTTCAAATAAATTACTACTTTTCAGAAAATGGGTGCTTGTTTTGAAAATGCGTTTCAACGTTTTTCTTTGTTTCTCGCCACATATCAAGCGTACAGGTAAGCCAGCATCGCTGACAGACGAGACAAAGGAATCTGTCCGTGCAGAATTAAAAACTCTATTTTCCTCCGAGATGTTTCTTTTCGGGGGACAAATGAATTGTTAGCATACCACTAAGGAAAAAGTTGTTTCTGTCATGCCTCAAGTTCTCAACGAACGCAGGCAGGCAAATACCAGCTTCCCCAGCCAGTCAGAACTCAGCCATGATGCATTCACGGTCTTACAGAAAGTCAAATATTTTTAACTCTTGTCAAAAATGCACATTTTCTTCACTCGGGTGCAAAATATATTCAAAGAACCGCATGTGGCTCCGGAACCGCGGGTTGCTGACCCCAGCTCTAACAGATTTCCGAGAAAAAGACAATGAGTTTGCTTGAAAAGTGAAGCGTGCGCTGCAGAAACAGCAAAAAGCAGTAATGAGCTTTAACTGAGTATTCCATTGCAACTCGCAATGTTTGTAATTTATCGCAGTGCACATTTCATTTTTGTGGAGATTTTCATACGTTCATATGATTTTTGTGCGTCTAATTGGACACACGGGCGATAGCCTGAGATCCTCTAGCAGATTTCTGAGAAAAAGAGAATGAGTTTGCTTAAACTGTGACGCACGCGGTGCAGGTACAGGAACCAGCTGTCGCTTGAACCGAGTTTTCCACTGCAACTCGCAATTTTCATAATTTATCACGGCCCCTCTTTTGATGATTTTTGTGCGTCTAACTGGACACACTGGTGGTAAGCGTGGGATCCTCTAACAGATTTCTGAGTAAGAGAGAATGACTTCGCTTAAGACGTGACTCATGCTGTGCAGGAGCAGGAACCAGCTGTTGCTTTAACTGAGTACTGTGCTCCATTTTAATGCACTATAGACAGAGTCTCTATTGTGGATGGAGTGCTCGGGCCCATTTGCATCTTGTACACTTTGCAAGAACCTTTGAAAATATGAGTGCATAAAAAGCCTGATGTGCATTATTTGCAGATGAAAAGCTCAGCGGTGATTGTGCGTAATGAGATGATGAGATGCAGAAAACAAAGCGTGACAATGCAGAGATTTCGTTGCAAAAATGCCGAGCGCCTCTCTTCCGCTCGCTGTCAAAGCCTCGGCTGCTGCAGAAGACAGATAACAACCAAAAAAAATAAAAAAAAGGTTAGTGTTTGCTGCCGTATCGAGCGAAGTGTGTATTCAGTGGTGATGGATGCGTGTGTAGGTTGTTAAAAGTGATCGGCTTTGAATGCGACATGTCAGTTTTTTTGTCAGGTGCAGGTTCACAAACGGTTCACACTTGGGGTTCCTGGGTGGAACCGCTCAGACGCCAATCTACCCAAATCGGGCAACAACACAACAACAATGGTGCGCGTGCAGCAAAAATTCAAATGAAGCCTTTATCCCATTTTACTGTTTTACAGCGAAGTGTTCCCTTGCGTGTAATTGTCATCCCACAGCTTGCTCGCCTCGCTCTTTCTCCAAGAATAGATGAGAGATAATCTTCCATCTAATTTCTCTTTGTGGCTTCGCATAAGCACTTGATCCCTTCTATCACTTATTCTGCTTTTTATTCCAAGATTTCCATCTTTTTGTCAGATAGGAACTCTTTAAACCATTCGTCTGTTTGTCTTGTTTTATAAGTGCACACGTCCTGGTTCGGGCAGGAGGACAAAATACTTTGGATGGCTGCAGGGTGCCATTTTTATTCAAAATAAGTCCTGGATCACATATGCACCAAAATTGAAGTTTTGCTAACCAATTGAGAGGCAAAACATGAACAGTTGGCCAAAGAACAATCAATAAATAACCTCCTACCTTGGAATTTCTAACTCGAGCCTGAACTAAGCCAATTGTTTGGATCTCATGTCCTCTACTCCCGAACTGCTGCACACAAAAGGATGAACTTTTGTCAAACATGCACCATGCACTGTGTTGCTTGTGCTTTTATTTTTCTGACCAAGCTTTGCTTCTTCCTGCTCCTTTTTGAAAATGCGGAACTGTGAATTGTGCTATGCGATGTGCTCCAGTGTAACTTTAATCGATTTTGACTGATTTTTCAAGGCACGCAGAATATTGTGTTCTACGGTTATATAAACATGGAACCTACCAAAAGAAACATTAGACTCTCATCTTTGAAAAAAAAAAAAAAATTCTACCATTTTCCGTTCTTTAGTAATCAGCAGTGGAACATAGGTACGTTTCAGGAAAATATCAGTTCCCAACTAAAAAAGGGACAGAACCAGCTTTTTGTAAAAAGATACATTTCAAGCGTAACTTTGACTTTGACACAAAAATTTTTTGCTTTTGTGGCAGCTCAAATATCTAAACAACTATACCAACATAAACAACACAAAAAGGGGTTGCTTTACATCAAAATAATAATGTATTTACTTATATAACACCATGAACTATTTACAATTTTCACATTTGGAATTGAACTAAGTGTGCGTGTGTGTGTATGTGTGTGCGTGTGTTAAAATTTCCCTACAATACGTAACCTTCTACACGCTACACTCCTCCATGCGCTCTCACTTCCTCCTTCCTGTCATGTGTGATTTTTCCCTTGAAACGACCCGGCCGAGCTCTTATCAAATGCACTTCTGCCACCTTGTGGCCGTGTTTGTAGCTTAAAATTGCTCTGAAATGTTAATGCAGAGTTGCACCTCTTTTTGCCTTTCACTCAAAAAAAACAAAACATAAAGGACGTATAAATACGTTGTTGGGATCGGGCGTTCTGGATTATAAAAATGCATAATTACATTTTTGGTATTGAGAGAGTTAAACCCCATTTGACCCCATAATAAATTGGATTGACAGCTCAGTGAGTTCTACAAAACACCCACTTAACTTTTGGGTGTTTAGCTGATGTCATAAAAATATTGTAGAATAACAATTTATTTGGTAAAGACCCAAGCTTGTGGAGTCGCAATATGGGAGTGTTTCATGGCGAACGGCACCTTCAAAGCAAAATGGCCCTCTAATGACCATTCTACCAGCTGAGTGGTAGAATGGTCCAAATTTCTGAAAAACGCTACAGTACCTGCGAACCAAAATGGCTGACTACCTGTGCCAGCATAGGGTCTTTGGTGGGTTTTGTGCATCTTGATATGATGAGCATGCTTGTCTGATTTTGTGGCGGCGGGTGCTACAGTAATAATGCTGGAAAATTGTAGCAAATTAAGTGAAGTCTGCACTAGAATCATATTACAGGATTAGCATGAAGTCTTCCAGAGATTTCCCTCACAACTTTCTTCTGGGACATCGTTTGGATCTCCTACAGTTGATTTAATCAGCAGAAAAATTCTCCTTATGGTCGGACGCCACTGAAACGCTCCAAAATTTAATCTATTCCATGTAAAAATGAAGATTTCTCTCGCCGCTCCGAGTGTACTCGACCATGACCACCATCTGTTTGTACGTGTGCCTGCCTGCTATAACCCCCCCCCCCCCGGGGGAAGGATACCCTCGCTTTGCTTGGCACTGGTCCTCCGTGGTGGCATGCTGGCGCCTATAGGGTAATAAAATATGTAGCATGTCTTGGATGACATCACAATCACGAGCCGTGGACTCCAGAGAATTTGCTGGATATCGTGTAGCGAAAGGAAGTAGGAGAGAGCGCACGTACTTTGTGAGTACTTCTCACAGCTGTTTCCTATTTGATTGAACGCCATTTTTCAGCTTCGTCATTGCTTTGAGATGATGACGGAATGAAGTGGGGCAAAATGCAGCATTTTTATCATGTTTGTGCAGTTTGTAGTAGCCAAGCTGACCATCTTTGCTTTGGGAATTGGTGCATTTCAGCTCACACGGGCCGCACGGTGGCCGAGTGGTTAGCATGTTGGCCACACAGTCAGGAGATCTGGTAGATCTGGTAGATCTGGTAGATATGGTAGATCTGGGTTCATATCTCTGTATCTCTGGCTGCTCAAACGTCCGCACGCATTCCAAGAGCGTTTGTTTTTGTTTGTTTGTTTGGTATTTTTGCATCTGTTGTCCACGATTAGGGTTGGACATCGTTTGAATTACAACGATTCCGTTCCCGATTCCGAGTTGTCGTTTCCATTCGAGCTCCTAACGAGTCTCGTTACCGATGCTTTAAAGAGGTAAGGTCATACAAGTTTGCATGGGTTAAATGGGGCTTTCACCAGAGTTCTTTTTGGAGGAAATGTCTCAACTTCTCCATGTTTTTTTAATGATATCAGCTTCACTATGAATTTCTCACAGGGCTATATTCAACCAGCATACAAATATCAAACCATTCAACTTGAATACCAACGTTATCAGGTTTCTTTCCACAAGAGTACACTTTCACAAAAGATGTTTGTTTGAAAAGCTCATTAAAAAAATTCCCAGTGCTGCAGGCACTTGAACACGCACTAACCTGGCGCAGAATACCAAACAAACAACTTTGCTAAATATTTGTCTTTGGAAAGTACACAGGCTAACGTTAGCTGGATATTGGAGTTGAAGTACCGTATTAGCGCTAGTATAGTTTTAGCTATTTTTTATGACACCCTTATTTTGTTAAACAGGATGTCGAAATCGAATCGAAATGGAAAAATGTGAATGGTCGTCCCAGTTGCCATCGCTTCTTGAGATTTGATGGACGATACCGTAATCCCTCACGACCGCGCTTTAAACTTCTGCTTCACTCTCGTGGTTTTTCCGAAATATATGAATTCATAAATGATCGCTGCTTTGTGATGAATACGGCCTGTTATTGTTTTACAAGCCTTACTTACTTTCGATAAGTTCATGAAATATTTTAATCTGCTGTATCTCGTTGTGACCACTAGATGGCAGTGTATCGCATGTGGCGACTTTTTATTTTTTCCCCCTTTTATAATGAAAGAAGTGTTTTAATGCGGTTGATTGATGCCTGAGAGTGTTTATTCCTCCAGCCAATATTTTAATATGAGAAGACTAACAGGCTCAGTACTCACGCAAGGACTCCTGTGATATTTACATCTGCTAACGTGAATTATTAATATCTCATATTGCATTTTATTTCTGGTGCTCGCGTGAGCGTATCTAGCGTACCTATCTCACTTATAGATGGATAATTTCATCCGGGAATACTTGTTAAAAAAAAAAAAGTCCCCTCGGGAACCTCGTCGGTTCTAAATAAATGAATTAGTTCAACAGTGAAACAGGGCCACTTTCATAGCCCGGTCCCGACCAGACTATGAGTTTAGCCCGAGTTACCATGGCGATACAGCTGCTTTAAAAGAGCGCTACCTTCGCTGAACACGCAAGTCCGGCTTTCCACTCAACACAGCTCGTTAACCCACTGAACTCGCTTCGCAGAAGACCCCCTTAGAGTCTCCAGTCAGCCTAACATGCATGCTTTTGGAATGTGGGCGGAAACACAACCCACGCACGCACGGGGAGAACATGCAAACTCCGCACAGAGATGCCCAACCCAGACCCACATCTTCCCGGTCTCCTGACGGTGTGGCCAACATGCTAACCACTAGGCCACCGTGCGGCCCTATTTATTATTATATTATGTTGAAATATCTCTATTCATTTACGTACATAAAGTAAGAGCAGATAGAGTTCAGAGAGAAGCTAAAAGGCAATTACAGGAAGTACATAGTAAAAAAAACAGTTGACAGCTTCATATCGGCATCGTTTTAATTGAAACCATTGGGGTCCATGCAACATATTCAATTAGCAGCCTGGTCACTCTAAATAATTGCCGCACAGCCAGAAAGCGGTTAATAAAAACTCTTTATTGGAGTTGAAAACACTTGGTGCAACCCTTTGTGTCACCTCCCCCCCACAGCGCTTTGTGGGATGTGTGACTTGTGTTGTTGTGAAGCGAAAGAGCTAAAGAAAGCGCTAATCTGTTAGTAATGACTGCTGTACGTGAACGTAGTCCGGCACATAATCATTAAGTCCCCCCACTCTCCAGAAACGATTTCCATACTGCAAGCATTCTATCGGAAAGGTCAAAGGCCACCTAAAGCTGTTAAGGCGGTAAAGACGTAGCATTAACGATCTGGCATCAATGATCCATGTGGGGGAGGCGATGTGGAATGTACTCTGCTGCTAATCACTTAAGGTCAGTGAAATATCATCCTTCCGTCTGAGCCATCCCTCCTTGTCGTCTTTTCAGCGCTGAAGGCCAAGCAACTTTTCGGGATAAAGGCCGGCGACATGTTTACGGCGTTGGCTGCTTTCCAGCACAGCGCTCTGCAAAGGTAGTAAATTGTCAGCGTGCGGCTGGGGCGCTCGCAAGCCTCACCTTATCCTTCACGCTTATTTTCCACCGGAGTCAAATAAAGCTTATAGTTGTAAAGAAAGAGAAGAAGAATTATTATTGACCGTCCATTAATTGCACCCCCACACTAGAATTAGATAAGGACGGGTGAGGAAATTAAAGGAATCAACTGCCGTCAATTGATTTGGCTGCAGACATGCTAACGTGTTACGTTACCCTGATGCAGCATGCACGCATTATAGCCATTAGGAAGCTAAGTGTGACCAACCACGGAGGTCGAGTCCCATTGAATCAGCTTGAAAAACGCAAACAAATATAATCAAGGATAATACAAATGGGAATGAATGCATTCCAGGGTCAAACCAGCGCCATGAAGCCCCTCGCTAGCGTTACAGGTGGTGTTGATGGGTCATTCAAGTGTAAAGCATAAGTTCCTAATAATGTGGTGGCATCGCATTAAACACACACACACAAATCAAAAAGCCAAAGCAAATTCTAATTAGTTTAACCTGAAAAAAATGGGGTGTCCAAAGTGGGCCATTTGTGGCCCGTGCCTGTTTTTTTTCTAAAGATAGAATTGAAAAAGAACACTTCAAAAACAGCAAACATTGAAAAATCAGCACTACTTTTACAAGAATGTCAAAACATTAAGTGAAAAAAGTTGTCATCTAATGAGAAAAAGTAAAAATAATCATTTTAGTAGCATAAAGTTGACATATTCCAGAAAAAAGATGTTTTTTTTAAGTTGTTTAATTTTACTTTTAATTGTAATATTATGAAAAACAAACAAAAGAACAAATAAAGTTGTGATTTTTGAAAAAGTAAAGGATAAGGAAGAGAATAAGTCCAAATATTATGGGAATGAAGACCCAGAAATGGAACAAAAAAAACAGCTCGAATCTGACGAGAATAAAGTCCAAATATTCAGAGAAAAAAGTTGTATTCTAGCAAAAAGAAGGTGCAATTCAGAACATGTTACAAGGATAAGGAAGAGGATAAGCTCAAAATATGATATAACGCAGCTGTAATTTGACGAGAATAAAGTCAAAATATTAAGAAAAAATGTTGTATTCAAGCAAAAAAAAGGCACAATTTTATAAGAATAAACTGGTAATGTTACAAGGAAAAACAACATCATTTTACTAGCATAGAGCTAAAACATGAAATCATGTTTTCATTGTTTTTTTAAGTCGTAATATTATGAGAGTAAAGTTGTCATTTTTGGAAAATCTGGTTGTGGAAAAAGTTATAACATTATGAGAATAAGGTCAAAACATTATGGAAATGAAGACATCGTCTTACAAGAAGAAAATTTACAAAGATTATTTAGGAAGAAAGTTGCTATATTTGGAAATTTTACAGCAAAAATCTGAAAAAAGAGCTAAGTTGACATTAATAATAGGGCTCAAAACGTGGGGGGAACGTAGCGGCTTATCCACGCTGGACATTGCAGTAAGTTGGTGAACATTTCAAACGTTACAAGCTTTGTATTTCGAGTTTGCAGCGTATGAAGTAAACAGCTGCATTTTCTTTCATGACCTTTAAAACGTCCCGAACGCTAATGCCGATAAAGTAAACTCTCTGAAGTGTGAAGGCTCGACGATGAAAGGCGGAGTGTAGCGAAGGTAACAGTCGGTATCGACTTAACAACTTGTAGCAATCGGGCAGCTACATCCCTCCTCGGGCGGCTTTTCTTATCTTTTGCTGGCTTTGCAATGCAAGTCAGTGCGTTTGTTTATGGCTCCTCCATGTCACCTCCAGGCGTGTTATTTATTTCTACTTTACTATTTTGATGATGATTAATTGTAAATATTTTAATGATGTCTGTTTCTTCCCCTTCCACTTGAAACCAATCGATTGGCAAAAAACCAAAAAGAGAAAACAGCAGTTTATCTGGGACATGACGCTGTCCTCCCCGTCTCAGGGTGAAATGTTGTTTGCATATATTAGCATGAACAATGGCGGGGGTCGGTCCAGGTAACAAACAAAGCATGAAGTGATTTCCTCGCCAGATGGAGAATTAAAAGTTGAAAGGGCAAAACTTGCCCCTCTCCTCGTGACCTGGGTGGTTGTCATGGTAACAGCGATGCGCCACCCACCCTCCCCTGCTCTTCTTGGCATCAACGAGCACCTTTTTGCGCGTGCATTCTTATCCTCAGTGCGTAAATAAATCCAGGAGGCCCCTATCTATATATTCTGAGTTGTGTTTTTATTGGAATTTTAGTGTAAGTGGAAACTACACGCTGCCTCCCATGCATTCATTCATTTGTGGCAGCTCACCACCCATAAATTTGGACCGCCACAAATAGATTTGGCGCTACCTGTTGCCCTCGCTCAGAGAAATGCATCTCATTTTCGTTTACATTTTACACACTGGCTGTGATTACTTGCGATGGAAGCTCCAAATAAGTAGATGATGCATGACCCCCATCCTTCCCAGCGTCTTCCCGGGAGGCGTCCTCTCCCGATCGACAGGATCAAGTCAATTTCATCTGCGGGGCCACAAATCACGCACATGCATTATTAATCATCACGTTGAATATAAATTGTATTACGGCGTGACGGCGGCGGATGTTGGCTTCGCAACAAGAACATTCCTTTGTGCAGGTCAGCTTAAAAAAGATAAATAAAGCTCTGCTTCTTCTTACTCCTTTTTGGATATGTGGGCTTGTGTCAGGGATGCAGCTAACCATTATTTTAATAATCCATTCATCGGTTGATTGTTTTTTTTTGATTAATCGATTAATCTGAGAAAAAAAAACACATTTTACATTTCTGCCTCTTAGCAGCAGCCCCTTTAAGAATGCATGAATGGACTTTTTCCCTCCCCAAAATCACAGCAAAGAGGGCAAGGAAGAGGAATCTCTCCGACACCGAAATTGAAGTTGAGAAGTATAAAGAACTGACAAACATACCAACACTCTGCTGCAAATCCACGAGTCACAGCCGCTATGTGCATCACCGATAAATACATGAGAAAAAACAAATAAATGAGCTTTAGGGGCAGGCCTTGCCTTTGGCATCGGCTCGTCCGCTCTTGGGCAGGGGCGGTGCCTTGTTTGGTGGCCAAGTTGTGAAGTACGTAGCGAGATGATACGGCCTGCGCCATACCTATTTGTAGTTTCACTGTTCAACCACTAGGTTTTGTGTGTACACATGGTAAGAGTTGTGCATAAATGTCTGCATTTTAGGCCGCACGGTGGTCTAGTGGTCAGCATGTTGGCCACACAGTCACAGTCTGAGTCTGAGTCTCACATTTGAGAGGCTGAAATTAGGATGTTTACAGTACATTTTTAAATGAAATGATTAATCGATGACCAAAATAGTTGTCGATTAACTGGATAATCGATTAATAATCAATTCATTGATTAATCGCATTAATCGCAGCTGTAGTTGTGTCGGTGTAAACACGGGATGCACTTCAGTGGAACTGTTAATAAACCAAAGCAGGGTTGCAAACAAAGGGAGGGTTACTTTGTCAGGGGTGTCCAAAGTGCGGCTCGGGAGACATTTGCGGCCCGTGACTGTTTTTTTGTTGGCCCGCAGCACAGTCTAAAAATATATTTTAACAAGACAACTAAAAAAATACCCAACAACATCAAAATGGAAAAATCAACAGTCATTTTACAAGAATAAAGTCAAGTGATGGAAAAATGATTAGACCACACTTGTTTATTCTTCATTTTAATGCCTTTAATGCAACCTTTGTTTGCACAAATATAAAAATAACAACAAAAATAGCTCATAAGAGTTCCATTTTTTGGCAGTATAGCTATAGCTATACTATAAGCTATCATGTAAGAACTTTAGTGATTTTGGTTATTAGCAAGAGAAGCATGGAAGTTGCTAGACATCAGCTCTTAAATGAAACTCATAATTTGACAAAAATCATGTGACATTTTAAGGAAAAATAATGTCAAGTTAGTAGCATAAAGTTGAAACAGGAAAAGAAACTCTTTATTTTTACACACAAAACAACAGATAAAGTTGTAATTTTTGGGAAATTAGCTTGCAGAAAAAGTTATAATTTTACTAGAATGAAGTACAAATATTATGGTAATAAAGTCATCATTAATAAAAGAAAAAAGCCCACAAAGATTATTTAAGAAGAAAGTTTAAACATTCAGAAAATGTAAAAAAAAAAAAAAAAAAAAAAAGCAAAAATGTAAAAATCAACATTAATTTTGCTTGAAAAAGTCAAACTATGAAGAAAAATATTTTGTGGTCTAACGACAAAAAGTTGTAATTTTAGAAAAAATAATGTTACGTTAGAGGAAAAAAGTGTCATTTTAGTAATCGTAAAATAGTAATAGTAAAGATAACAGACACAAAAAAAGTTATAATGTCATGAGAATAAAGTCAAAATATTATCGGAATAAAGTCAGAATTACAAAAAGATTATTTAAGAAGAAAGATGAAATACACTCCTGATCAAAAGTTGAAGACCAAAACTCAAAAAACCCCGAAGCCCCACTAAAATAGGAATAAAATGTCAAATGAAATGTAAAACAAGGTCTGAGTAATGAGAAGCTGCGCCATGCTTGTTAATCAGCTGGAAAAGGGTTTGGGCGTGCTTGGTGCCAGTGTTTCCAGCAGGCTGGTGGGAATGTTGCTCCAGGTGCTGAAGTTGGCATCCACTGCCTGGAACTGATGTCCATTTCTGTAAACTTCCCTTGCCATCCATCCCCAAATGTCCTCAATTGGATTTAGACCAGAGGAACACGCAGGATGCTCCCAAAGAGTGATCTTATTCCTCTGGAAGAAGTCCTTCGTCAGGCGTTACATTTTTCTCATCAGAGAATAAAACTTCCGTCCACCTTTCAATGTCCCATATTTGGTGCTCTCGTGCAAACGGGACATTTTGTGGCGTTGAAGGAGACGAGGCCTTTGAAGACGGTTTTTGTTCTGAAAAGCTTTTTCTGGTAGATGTCGTCTGTTGGTTATTGGACTGCACTCAGCACCAGTGACAACCTTTATTTGGGTCGGGGATGTCCCGTGTCTGGACAGACAGCCAACGGGATCCCCCAGCTCAGAGCCGGTGACAGAAAAAGTTGTAATGTTACGAGAATGAAGTCAAAATATTATGGGAATAATAATAATAATCAAAATAAATATAGTAAATGCATAAAATACAAATACAAATAAATATAATGATAAAAACAATTACAAAATGAACATTTACCAAGATTATGTAAGAAGAAAGTTGAAAGATTTGGAAAATTTAAAAAAACAACAGCAAAAATGGGAAACAAAAGAGCAAAGACCAAAGTTTATATTAATAATATTTTTTTCACCTATATCACAAGGCTAAGATGCAGTTTTCCCTTGAAATATATCAAGTTATTAGCATACAGTATGTACAAGTACATGTGTTGCTTTCCAAAACATCAAGGTGACCCGTACATCCTTTCATTTTTCACTCTGTGGCCTCGCTGGAAAAAGTGGTTGATGTGGTCCTACTAAACGTTTGCTTGTGTCACCTGGCCGGCTATGGTTATCTTGGTGTCCATCAAAAGGGTGAAGAATATCAAAGCGGTCTCTCGCATCCGTCACTTGTTTTGTATACGGCCCTCGGTGGGAAAAGTTTGGATCCCCCGGCTTAAACCGTTTTTGCTGCCGGTGACATGAGGCAGGAGTCACGTGACCCCCGGAGAAGTGTCACGATTGGCGCTGATGGAAACTCCAAGTGGATAAACGGGCGTAGGAAGGCAGGAGAGAGAGTCTTGACAAACATCTCCGCTGGCAGCTCAACACATGAACAGGCTGTCGCTCCCCGCCTGCTGCCCCTCGTCGGATTTGGCCAGGACCACGAGTGTCCTGTTTGTGATTGCGAGGCCGCTGTTTGCCCGCGACGCCTCCAGAGGCGCAACTGGTGTTCAACTTGAGCGCATTTCATTATCCACCCCCCCCGCCCCAGGCAGCGGGGTCTATCTTGATGGACGTGTACGTGCTTTGGGCGTGACTGGCGTCAGCCTGTTTCGCTATAGCAACCCTCCTGTGGTCCATTTGGGCCTGATGGGTGGTGATTGGGTTCAAACACTCCTGGACAGCAGATGCCATCGGAAGATTGCGTTCGTGTTTCACCCCCCTCCCGGTGAGACACAAGGACGGATTAGACGCCGACTTGTTAGCACTCGGGGGATTCTCACAGCTCGCATGAACAGAGCGCTGGTGTTTACCTCTCGCCTGGCTTCCTTTCTTCTTCTATACATGCGCCCCGCAAAGCAAATACGGCAAAATTGTGTTTGCTTGCTCCCAGGCAATTCCCGAAAAAAAATACAAAAATAAAAAATGAAAAGAAACAAGAGATGTTGGGAACGAGTGGTCTTGAAAAGCCTTTCATTCTTGCAGCACTCCAGCATGCCATCTTATCTTCCCCCATGCAGCATGTTAATCAAAGGCGGTCAAGCCCCCCTATCTCCCCGTGTGATCCCAAGCTTTGTCTAAGCCCCCCGCTGTCAATGACTTAAAGGTGTAGTGTGTGCCTTCTAATCTCATTTCTGTCAGGTTCACTGCGGATCTCCAGACAGCCCCGCCACGAGTGTCCGATAGCTGTTTGTTATGCCTTTGCTTTGGAAGCAGTTGATGGCATGCAGAGCTACAAGTCCATCCCGGTGTTACAGTCTCTGCAGAACCGCACGCAGGCAGCAAACGGGACGCATGGAAACTGAATTTTCTGAACGACCAAGACACTGGGAGTCAGCAACGATCGGATTTTATAAAAAAAATATGAACAAATGTGTTTGTTTAACAGGACTGGTATCGAGCAGACTTTTGTGTAAAAAGAACTTTTGAGTTGGATCTTCTGTGACAAATGTTGCACAGGCGACTTTCATTCATTTGCCAAAAATGACCACTGAGGGAAAATGCTATTTAGCTCGCCAGCCACCAACTGGTTAGCTGGCATATGCTAAAAGAATAGGCTTCCTCCGAGTGGCGCACTTCCACACTTAATGTGGGTTGGTGCCAATGGCGTGCCAATGAGTAAAGTGGCGTTAAATACTGGTGAAGGATGTGTAACTGTGCTGTGTGCCAGTGTGCAAAGACAATTCTGAAACATAAAACATTTGCGGCACGCATAATTTCCGTGGACTAGTCGCAAACGCAACGTGAACACAGCATGAACGCACCACAACAATGCGTGTCTCCTTCACATGAACGGGTTCACTTTTCCCACCGTCTCTTGGAGCAAGTCAGGTTGGATCTTCCTTGACAATTTCTTTTAATAACTGATCATAATGCCCAAAACAATCTATTCTAGTCAGCACTGTCCGTGCCTCCTTTTTTGTAGTTTATGCCTCCTTTCTACTCTTTCCGCATTCTCTTTCTGCAATTGTAGACCTTTCTTTTCTGCAATGAGAGCTTTTTCTCTGGAGTTCAACAACTTGCAGGTGCCTTGCAAATAAGAGGAATTGACGAAGCTGGGGGTGATGCTTTCAGTTGCATGGCATCACACGGGACACAGCGAGACACAAGGGCACCAAATAATGCCATGGCTGTATCTCTAAGCTGTATCTAAACTTTAGACCGGCACTTTATATGACCTGCGTTTGCTTTATTTCTATTTCTATTTGGGTGGTCTCTGTGTTGTCTCTGACATGGACAGTGGAATCTGACATGGGTTTTATTCTCAAAACCAGCCAAGACCAGAGGTTTTTTCATGACTCCAAGTTTTGAAAAACACTTGCCGAAACGACTCACAAGCGCACTGAAATTGGAATACGTCTGATGTCTCCATTGTGTCAGTTTCCATGGTGCCGATGCGTACGCGGACACAATACGTGCTTCCTCGGCGTATTTGGTTGTTTAGATGCTGCGGTCACAGTCTTGTATGTCGCATGCTGCACTGCATCATCCATGGGAGATGTTTTTGTTGCTTTGTCAGTGAGTGCACAGCAACTCTATTACTGTTGGAAAATACTGTATCTCTAAACATGTTTTTTGTTGTTGTTGTTCTTCTTGTTTTTATTCCACTTCACTGCAGTGAAGCAATAGAATGACCACAACTGGGGGAGGCTTTGCTACCATCTAGAAAAAAAGTAAACTAGACATACATTTATGTAATGCTGGCTTGCATATTGTGTTTTGCTTTATGACAGTTAAGATAATATAAAACCAATTAAATATTAGCTCATTAGTTGAAATGTGTCATAATTTATTTAATTGGCCATGCCTTTTTTACATTTTGAAATATTGACTTATTTATTTATATAAATATTCTATTAATTTTCAAAGACGTGTGGCTCAAATAATTGTGGGCATGGCTTACTTACTTACTTACTACAGGTCACTGAGCCCTTTTACCACCACTGTACTTTTTTAAATATCTTAAAATAATAATAATAATAATACAAACATATTTAATAGCTATATTATGAATAAACTAATTAATTAAATACATAAAAAGGGCATGGAATAAATAAATTGGTCATAAAAGAAATATATAAACCCGTCTTAAACTAAGGCTTGAAAAAAAACATATATGAGACATAAAATAGATAAATAAATAGCGCATGAAATAAAAAAAATCAAATAAAATATATAAAATATATATATATGGGGTATTAAATATATACATCAGTCATAAACGGGATAAATAAATGAATAAATTGGGCGTAAAATACATAAATCTGTCATGAAACAAATAAATACATAAACAGGGCATAAACAATCTGCCATAAGATATATAATGGTATACAGGTATATATAGGTATATATATAGGTATATACTGTAAATAAATAATTCTTGAATAAAATAAAACACAGAAATGAGTCATGAATAAATAAATTGTATTTAACAATTGAGTGATTAATACAGCATCATAGCCAGTTATTCATACCTCAGGCGTCCTCGCCCATCATTCGTCTTTACAGGTCCATCTCTCCTGTTGCCTGCCTCTTTTATCTTACTTTCCTCCTTTTAACAGACCCACGGATGTCAACCGCCTCTTAGGGCTGTGGCTCTCCATCTCTACTGTACCGCCAGCCTTTCTTTCCCTTTATTTCCTCTCTTTCCAAGGATTTATACTCGTGCTGGAATGAGAGTGATCGGCGTGACCATCAGAGAAGGCGAGGGTGAATTGTAAACCAGAGATAGCGAGAGAGAGCACACAACGCCACACTAATTAAATTCCGCTGCATCCTTCGAGCAGCAGTCATGAGTGGCGAGCGGAGGAAGAGGAGGAGGAGAACACTGAAAGTTAGGCAAGAAAATTGGATGACAAACATAAAGAGAGAGAAAGAAAAATAGCTGCGCTGGCCAGACTAATTGAATTCCAATTTTCCCTCCGAGATTGGTTAGCGGCAGCAGGGGAGAAGACAGGCGGTGGCCCCCGCCTCCGCCCTCCGCCCCCCCAGCATGTATCAGCTCCAAGCCAGCAATCCTACTAATACGGTGTTGATGTCCCATCTAGGCCACCGCCGTCAATACAGGCACAGTGCTAAATGTAGTCTTTCGTAGTAATTGTACGTTCATATACTGATAGAAAGTCTCAGTTTACAAGGTTTGGAACAAACAGATGTTTATCAAGGTCCGTATTGGAGGCCTGTGTTCTCTCAGGTGGCCAATAGACGTCCACAAAACTAATATACTTGGTCGATACGGTGAGGCTGGATCATATCTCCGTCTGAAAAGGACCCAAAGTGAAATATTAACACAAGTGGCCATTATTACACATGAAGGAAAACTTCATGTGAAAAGAAGCGTCATGATGTCTCACCTTTCCTCCACTGAAAGCTAACATGTGGCTAGCAAGCTACTGTATGTTTATTACTCTGATAATCAGTAGTTTCTTTCAACTGTATTTTCTTCCAATGGTATCACCTAATTGGAATGTCTTGTTGGGGGAAGGAAACAACAGTGCAATGACAATCAAGCTCAAATATGACAAGAATTTGTCATTTGCAAGAAAAGAAATCTTAGTGCCGTTCCTGATCAAAATTTCTGATGCCGAGTGCAGTCCAGTGACCATCAGACAGCATCTGCGAGAGAAAGATTTTAAGAACAAAAAAACGTCTTCAAAGGCCTCGTCTCCTTCAATACTACAAAATTGCCCAATTGGAATTTGCATGAGAGCACCAAACATGGGACATGGAAAGGTGGAAGAAAGTTTTATTCTCTGATGAGAAAAAATGGAACCTTGACGGTCCTGATGGCTTCCAACGTTGCTGGCATGACAAGGAGACCTCGCCTGAGATGTTTTCCACACGGCACAGTGGAGGGGCCGCCATCATGATCCTTCAATGGAACAGTGGAGCTTCAGGTTGTGCAGGGGCGTCAGACGGCAGCTGGCTATGTGGACATGTTGCAGGAGGTATCCCGCTGAAGGACTGAAGGCCCTCGTCTGTGTGGTAATGACTGCTTTTTTGACAGGACAATGCTGCCCTTCACAATGCCCGCCTGACATAAAAGACTTCTTCCAGAGGAATAAGCTCACTCTTTTGCACCATCCTGCGTGTTCCCCTCATCTAAATCCAATTGAGAACATTTGGGGATGGATGGCAAGGGGAGTTTACAAAAATGGACATCACTCCAAACCATAGAAGAAGAAAGAACAGATGCACGTATGTCCGTTGTCTTCTGCTTCCGAAAATGGAATTACTGTACTTCTGTGAGTCATTATGGAGTATAAGACAACAAAATATGTCGACTGAGGTGAGTCGTGTCCGTCGAAATAGTCACATATTATGTTAGCTCGTCGTCAAAGCTCACTTCCGGTACGTGACGGCGACGAGACAGTGGTGGGTCGGTTACATCATTGTTCTCGTATCGCCTGTACAGGAGTAGCAGATACTGACTGTGATATCGTCATACAGCAACTAAAAAGAGAGAAATTTATCTCTTGTTTTCAGAGTGGGCGGCAACATCTTGTCTCTAGCATAGCAACAGCACAACTGACAGCTCCTCCATGCAACAGACATACTCCACAGGCACATTAGTGCCATCTAGGGGCATTGAAGTGTGACAACATGACAAAAACACTCAGTGGCACACAAGCCTAGAGTGCCCTGTCGACTGTCAGAGTGAAAAAAAACTCAGATATAAGTTGCTCAGGAGTACAAGTAGCAGGGCCAGCCAAACCATGAAAAAAAGTGTGACATAGTCCGGAAAGTACGGTATTTTAAGCTAGCAAATGAATGTCATTGTGTGTAAATGTGACAGCCGTGTCAAACAACAACATGATGTTGACAGATGAGTGTAGTAATGGTGATGAGCCACTTGTAGGAATGTTTTAGCGTAACAATCATAGTGTGTGGAAAACCACTACCATGAACAAAATGGGTTTTTCTGTGTCAATAAGGATTTCCAGTCAAAGTCTCTTTGAGTGCATTTTGTCTGCGTTTGTGGACCCCTCCATGATTCCACACTTGTAGCTACGTTCCTGCAGCTGTGTCCTCAAGCGGGAGGGTGTCTGGCTCCGTGCTCATTACTCGTCTCTCTCCTTCCTCACACTCCTCCGAGCTCCTTCACCGCGCAGGCTTTATGAATATTTAAGTACTCCTCCGCTTCCTCTGCTCTTCTTCTTCTCTTCTTCATCATAAACTGTATGTGGTGGGACCTCGCACCCTTGTGTACGTTATGTCCTTGCCATGTCTCCGTCCATCTGTCTGGCTCCCTAATGCCATGTCCACACAAACACAGTATTTAGAAAAATGAGAAAAATACAAAATGGAAGAAAATTAATGGATTTTTTTAATTAAAAAAATGGATTTTGTTGTTGTTATATTTGTATCATAATGTGTTATTCATGGTTTACTCCCAGCCTGACAGACAATTCAATATGGTTCACCTCACTTCTGCATTGTTGTTTTCGTGTCTTTTCCAGACATAATTTTCTTCAGGCTTCTGATTGTTTAAAATGGTGTTGTAGTGCCACCGCTTGCTTTTTTGTTGTTTTTATGGACCCCGGCGTGAAGGAAAGATTCATTTTTAACACATTTTGTGCAACACATGCAAGCACAAGTTTTAATTATGTCTTAAACGTCAACTATATTGGGTAATATGAGTGTAAAGGTGACTATAGGGGTGTTATTTCATGTCTAGAGGGCTCTAATAATGTTAAAAAATGTATATAGACGGTCATAAACATGTTTTCTATGCTCTAACTATGCAAATATTCAAATTATAAATAAGGAATCCTACTTTGCGGAAATTCCGGAACCAATTAACCGCGACGAACAAGGGATTAGAGTGTATGTAAAATGGGGTCCACAAAGTCCACAAAAGCACGTCTTGGAGCTCTATGGGTGGACAAACACAGCTCATTAGCATTAAAGCTGCAGACATGCAAAACGGCATGTTCCCAGTAGGGCTTATTAAAGGCACTTTTTAACCACCTAAATTCCAGCATCAAGGCAAAATTTCGGACAAAACACAATTTAAAGTTGTCAAAGAAAGTATAATAATGGGACCTGTTTGTAAAAGTGTTTACTGAACGCGTCATCGTGGTGTGGACAGGCTGCCAGAACGGCCGCTGTAAACTGGCTCTTGACGTCATTCGGAAGTCCAGTCCTACGTCGTCTTCCTCTACCATGCGTTTTTACTGTCTGCCTTAATGGGGTCCATTTTATTGAACATAATAATCTGGGAATAATCAACTTGGGGAGGAGGGAAGTGAGCTTGCAAGCAACGAGACGCTTGAAGTGCCCACTGGAGGAAAAGAAAGAGAGGATTTCTATTTCTGAGGCAGCCGCAGTAAATAGCTTTTTCTGTGCCGCACATTCATCACTCTTTGATTCCTACAGTTAACTGCGGGCTGCAAATGGACGCCGCTCCCCTCCCAGGCCCTTGAACGCACCGTGGCAATCACAATGCATATGTTTGAAGTGCCCAGCAAGATCAGGACTTTCTCTTGAAATATCCTCGTGAGGCGCGACAGGTGGAAAATCGCTCTCATTTTCAGCACGTGTGTGTGTGTGTGTATGTGTGTGTGTGTGTGTGTGTGTGCTGCTTTTTTGACAGGCCTGCTGTTTACCTTCATATATCCATACCTTGAAGAGACAGATTCATTCCAGCGCCAGGAGGCGACGGCAGCAGTGTTGTGATGACGTCCAATAAGCTGACATCTCTTTATATGGAAATGTGGCTTGTGGTGGATACTAAAAGAAACACGGTCACACACACACACACTTTGGCCTTTTCATGTGTAAGCATCATGCACAGAAAGAAACACACAACGATTTCAATGCAACAGACCTTTCCACAATGGAATTCCCAAAGTCCAAAGCAATGCTTCCCATAGGAAATCATGTCAAATGAATTCATCCGTTGCAAGTCTCCTTGTCCTTTCTCTACTGTGTGTGGCAGTGCGGCCCATTGAGCCAGCTCTCTGTACTCAATTCAAAACACACAACTGTGCTCCTTGAATCCTGCCTAGCAACAATGGAGAAAAAGCACATTTTTGTTGCTGTAAGATGCTGCGCCTGCTAGCTAGCTGACATTTTTTTTCCCGTTGTGAACTTTTATGATTTGTCACAGTTGTTGGTTGGGTTTTAATATGTTTTTCTAGGCTAAGACATTTTTTATTTTCTTAAAAACTTCTATCTGTCCATCCAGCCATCTTATCCAAAGTTGGGTCGCAGCACAGACTTCCCTCTCCCTGGCCACTTCGTCCAGCTCCTCCCGTCAGATCCGGAGGCGTTCCCAGGCCATTTGAGAGACATAATCTCTCCAATGTGCCCTGGGTCTTCCCCGAGGCCTTCTACCGGTCGGACGTGCCCTGAACACCCCCCCAGGGAGGTGTCCGGGAGGCATCCTGACCAGACGCCCGAGTCACCTCCCGAGTCACAAATGCCCAAAATTGTCCTATCTCACAGTTCTAAAGAATCTTTAAAAAAAAAATCTTGGATCCAGATGGTGATCCGGATCACCACCAAAATGTAATCAGTTCTTCCATAACCCATTTCTGACAATTCCTGAAAATTTCATCCAAATCCATTCTGAATTTTCAATTACATTGAACACAAACAGACGCTGGCAAGAACACAACCTCAGCGCTTACGCTTGGCGGAGGTAATAATAGGATTTTTTGCATTTATTTAAAGTTAGATGAATTCTAAATTATGTTTTAATTTGAAACGTGATAGCGTGATGCACGCAGCACGCTGCACAGACTAATAACGGTAAACACACGCAGCAGTTGGTCAACACGGGAGCAGCAGTCACAGAGGCGGCTCGACCAAATATGATTCAATTTGGGTTCAAGGATGATCTTGTCAAAGACGATATTGTCACGGGCTGGTTAAAGTCTGGACCGCAGACGCAAAGGCGAAAGGCAGGTGAGGTGAGTTCAGCAATTCATTAAGTCCACAAATAACCGGAAGCGATGGTGCAGAGAAGGGTGCGCCATGGAACAGGACGTATCACGGGTCTGCCTGAAGTCGGTGGCCGCTGAACGCGTCTACAGAAAGGAAGCAAGGCTAGGAGACAAGTAGCTATGGTGCAGCGAGGTGCAAGGTGTCTCCCAGCTGCCAGCAGTCAACATAAGCAGATAGATGGGTAATCAGCATCAGGTGCGTTCAGTAGCTCCTGGAACAGAAAGAAAACAAGGAGGTGTCTTTAGCTAACTTACTGGCTTGTCAAATGGGTCAAGCGCTAACTAGAAACATAATGTTTGCTAACATGAATACTAACATAGCTTACTGAAGTGATGTTAAGTTTAAAATATGCACAATGCAGATCAGCCAGGGTGTTGAGGGGTTCCGGGTTGGTGGCTGCAGGATTGGGTCTCCGCTTTTTGAAGATGACGTGGTCCTGCTGGCTTCATCGAGCCGTGACCTTCAACTCTCACTGGATCGGTTCGCAGCTGAGTGTGAGGCGACTGGGATGAGAATCAGCACCTCCGAGTCCGAGTCCGAGTCCGCGAGATCAACAGGCGGATTGGTGCGGCGTCTGCAGTGATGCGGCCTCAGATAAGTGGAGGAAGATGGATGGATGTATGGATGGATGGATGGATGGATGATGTGACGTTATATGAAGTAAGATAGTTTAAGATATGATGAACAGATGGACAGCAGGACACTACATCCCAGGTTTTGATTTAGTCATGGCAGACGTGGTCTACTTTATAATCATTGTTGAGGATATAGTGGGTGATAGTGGAGTGCCTCTGCCTTCCCAGCATGCTTTGTGGTACTTTTTTTGTAAAAAGTTGCTAAAGTTACATGTTTAGAGTTAACATAGTTGTTTATTATTCGTCATAATATCAGTAGTTCCTCTTTGCGTGTTCACTTACCTGTCGTTTTGCTGTTGGCACTGTGTCGTAAATTAACAGCTTCATTCTTGAAATCTCTGATTTTTCTTTCAATGTGGCCGTAATACTCCATCGTATTGTGTAATGTCATTTTTAAATTTGTATTTGATGAGAGATTATAGAGTTATAATGTTATACTTGCATGGTCGGTTGCCTTTATTAACTGGACAGCGTTTGAAGTCACATTTCAACATTGCTAGCTGTCATACCAGCAGACGCTATTGATAGACAGTCTTTCTGGTGCTGTGGAAAGTTTGAGGATGATTTGTCAGCGGCCGCAGGTGCAAAGCTAGTCAAGGTTCACTTGTTTGATTCTTTGATGGAAACTTAGCCATTCATTTCCTGTTTGCTCCTTGGGAAGCCCTCTCAGGGTCAGACCCTCCAGGTCCGAGACCCTGTGTAGCTTCAGCGGTTCCTTGTCAAGGTTTGTTTGTGCTCACAGTTTGACTTGTTTGGGCAGATTGAACGTAGCAAACTGACATTTCTGCCGTGTTTGCCCCCGCGTCGGATTTGCAGCGGGAGGGTTGGGGATCAACAGTGCGATGCTGATATTTGAGAAGGAGCCACTAACAACTGCAACCTGCAAGGCGCTACACAAAATGCAAGAACAGGACTCCGACGTTCGTTGGGTAACAAAGTTATGGAATGAAACACAAACTACAATGGAGAGCAATTTTTCCCCATAGATATAAAATGAATGTGTTCCAGAGTCAAACAGTCTCAGTCATAAAAAGCGTAAAGATCTACAAAGGAACACATTTTTGGTCACACAATTCATGTTCATATTTTTTTTCCTCCAAAAATAGACACATCAATCACCCTAAGTTGGTAATAATTTCTCAAAATATATTAATTAATAAGTCGTGCTGTTTCATAGTTTAATACAACCTGTTATTAGTAAAAAATATGCATATTTAAGCAAATGTTAATTTTTTTTGCTTAAATGAAGCATTTTCAAGCGTAATGCTAAATGCACTAAAATGCAAGTATAAGGCATTCAAAAGATGCATTCATTGATGATATGTAGTGTTCCAGACTGGTCACTAGGTGTCAGTAATGTTACTGTCATGTTTGGTGAGACATGCAAGCAGCAGACTTAATTGCCGGAGCAACAGGCTTCCATTGCAAGTTTGAATTACGTCACAACAGGCACAATAATCCCTCATAAAAAGGTGAGCTGCTGTTGCTGCAGTCACAAACGCCAAACAAAAACTCACTTCTGAATCACTTCCTGTCCTCCAGCCACACACCTCCCTTAAGGGAACACATTTATAGCAACACACATATCTCAAATGGCTTATTTTCTGTGATTATGTCTACCATATTGGGTAGTACGAGTGTGAAGGGTGACTGTAGGGGTGTTAATACAAGTCTAGAGGGCTCTAATAATGTCAAAAACCGTATTCAGAAGGTCGTAAACAGGTTTGATATGCTCTAACTCTGAAAATATTTCAATTATAAAGAAGGAATCCTACTTTGCGGAAATTCACTTATCACGGTCGGTTCTGGAACCAATTAATCACAATAAACTAGGGATTACTGTACATGATAATGCATTTCAAATGTACCAAACCACGATTGTTACACGTCTTTTCGCTTCACCGATGTTTTGTTAATGTCACACTTTGTTTGACGGTCCTTGAACACACCATGGTGATGTGAGGCAAAGTGAAAATGATATATGCAGTAACTTTGTCTTCGTCGATGATGTTATGTTATCATTCATTAGTGGTGAGTACCGATACATCTTTTGAGGGAGTGGGGCCAAAAATAGATAGAAGGCTGAATTAGTCGTGTTTTTTCGCCAGTCTGGAGTGGAAAATATCATTTTTAACTATCACGCTATCACCTATCACAAGTTAACCATTATTTCCGAAAATATACATTTTTCGAAATCATAATGCGCCTTTTTTGTCACATACGTGCCTCATACGTCCTTTTGTGTAACGCAAGAAATTCAAGACAGTTATAAATATTTAAATATAAATATTTTTCATGTTTTTCCGCCCTTTTTGCCCTAAGAACGGGTGAAGGCGTCTGTGGCGTTGAACAAAGCACTCTCGTAAAGGCCATGGAGTGCTGGAGAGCCGCGCGGCCATTTTTGTGAAAGCCTCAATAAAAGGCGGCATAATGCATTGCGGCACAGTGACAGCGGTGAAATACTCCTTTAAGCATAGCTTTGGAAGGTCATAAAACAACTTCCCTGTTTGTGATTTGTGCTGGGGTTTTTTTGGAAGGCGCTGCTGATTTGTTTCCTCACAGAGGTGACAGTTTGGATGAATCTGACTTTGAATCATTAAAAGTTGGTCATTTCTCGCTGATTTATTGGAGTAATCTCAAGCAGGTTCGCTTGTAATTAGCTAAAAAAATAAAAATAAAGGCAGGCTGGGTTGGAAGTGAAACACCTGTAAAAAATGTGAGGGGGTATAAGCGACTTTCTTTGCCTTTTTTTTGCTCTCAATCCTTTTCCAAACCATAAAATGGAGTTATTCCACAGCAAAGCAATCAGTCAAGACCATAAGGGACCTCAGTGCCGCGGTACCAATAGAGATGACATCAGCAAGCAGAATCAGGCTGGAGGAAGTACAGACTGCATTAAGTATAGCTAGCATGTTGTTTGCATTGGGGGCAAGTGAGGCAGTGCCCCACCACATGCAGGAGAGCGCCTGGGTGATAAAAACCTTTACTTGCAGGGTTGCAGTTCATTTTTTTAAACTCTTTTAGCATAGAAATATAGTATAGAAGTATAGAATCACATTGACCCTGTGTGATTTTACTGCATTTTTCTTTGATATGAATTTGGAAGGAAGCGATGAAATACAGGTCTATTTTACAGTACGGTAATCCTTCGTTTATCACGGTTAATTGGTTCCAGACCCGACTGTGATCAGGGAATTTCCGTAAAGTAGGATTCCTTATTTATAAAAGGAGTAGTTTCGTAGTTAGGGCATAGAAAACCTGTTTACACCCTTCTAAATACGTTTTTTAACATTATTACAGCCCTCTAGACATGAATTAACACCCTATAGTCACCTTTACACTCATATTACCCAATATAGTAGGCATAATAACAGAAAATAACCCATTTAAGACATAAATAAGCCTCATGCTGGTGTGTGTCACTATAAATGTGTTCTCTAGGGGAGCTGAGCGGCAGGCCCGTGTTTTTAGATAGGGATTATTGTACCTGTGGTCAGATAATTCCAAACTGTCAAGTGTGGTGTTTGTGTGTCTCACCGAACGTTACAATAACATCACTGACACCGAGTGACCATTGTAAAGTACCACATATCATTCACAGCGTCTTTGAATGCGTCTTCTGAATGCCTTATACCATGTATTTTAGTTCATTTTGCCATTTTTATGCTTAGAAATGCTTAATTTAGGCCAAAAATGCATACAATTTATTTAAATATGCATATTTTTAGACTAAAAATAGACTGTATTCATCCACAAAATGGCATGATTTGTTAATGAACATATTTTTGAAGAACTGTGATAGAGTGAAGCCGTGAAATTTGAACTTTGAAGTGGCGAGGAGTCGTCCCTGGCTACATCGCGGTTCGAACATCGCTCCCTCGCTCTATCATGGTGTATCAAACATGAATGAATGATCACTGTTTTGTGGTTGACTCCGGCCTGTTATCAGTCAAAAATATGCATGTTCAAGCAAACTGGAAATATTTCTTTCCCCCAAATTAAGTATTTTCAAGCATAAAGATGGCTAAATGCACTAAAATACAAATACCGTATAAGCCATTAAGACCACGACTTGTGAGTGTAGTGTTTTACATCGGTCACTAGGGGTCAGTAATATTTAGGTGAGACCAGCGCCGAAGCGCCAGACTTGGACAACCGGCTTTTATTGCAGGTTTAGATGATCTCACAACAGGCACAATAATAATAGCATAACAATAATCATAATAACAACACGGCTTACTGTTGCGGCCACAGCCCCCAACTCAACTCTGAAGCCCTGACATCACTTCCTGTCTGCTTCCCTACAAGGTCAACTGTCTTAAATGTCTTATTTTCTCCGATTATTTCTACTATGTTGAGTAATATGAATGTAAAGGTGACTAAATGGGTCCTACTTTATGTCTACAGGGCTCTAATAATCTTGCAAAAGACATTAAAAAGATGGTAAACAGGTTTTCGATGCTGTGACTACAAAGAAATAAGGAAATAAGGAATCCTACTTTGTGGAAATTCACTTATCTCGATGGAGTCTGGAACCAGTGGCGATAAACAAGGGATTGTTGTATATATTTATCAACCTTTTTCCTATTAGTGCCTGTGCTTTTATTGTTTTATCATGTCAGCGCTTTGCTTGCTTGTTTATATAACAAACAATAACGACATTGGAGTATATGTAGCATACTTGAGTAGTCGGTGCCCCACTCGATGTACAGAAACACATGTGTACTTCATTTATAGTTGAATTGATGTATATTATAAATGTATATTTGCAAGAATTAAGCATGTTGCATTTTTTTGTTTTGGCACTGACAAGGTGTCCATCTCCACGAGTGTCTTCATCACTACGAGGACGGCGATAAGCCATCGTTGGGCCTCAGTATGTGCACAAAAGCCTTTTTCATTATAGAGCGGTATTGAGCTGAAGATCATTCCTCACCTGGGATCACGCAGGAGGGATTTTTCAAAATGTCAACTGCTCAGTGTGATTGCTCAGCGTGATACAGCTATCACATTTCGTAAGGCCCAGATTTACAGTGGGACTCCAGCCCTGCCATGCAAAGGAATCCAGCTTAAAGGTCCCTGTCACACTAATGGAGAGTGGCTCTGCTGGTCTTCATCACGTCTTTGTCGGGTTTGTTTTTGCAGTGGACACATACTGTAGTGGACACACGGACCTGTTTGCACCCACGTCCTCCCATCATGACGCTGACTCTAACGAGCAGACTGCTAACTACAATTAGCAGCAGTGACTCAATGCTTGCACCTCAAAAGCTGCAATAATAATAATGATTGTTATGTCATCGTGTCACTGACTTGACACATCATCCATAGCCACGCTATAAACAATGAAGCATTTGTGGTTTATTTCCTATAAATAATGTTATGTATATTTTTCATTTATTAAAGACAATTTTTAATGATTCTATGAATAAAAAATACACAGTATATTATATTATATGCAAATGCTCAGGGTTTACTTCATAGAATGTGGATAGATATTAAATCCAAATGTTAAATAACAAATATGATATTTTCATTAGAAAAAGCTATGGTATTATACAGTATTAGTACTTTTTATTTTACTTAGTATGTTACTATTACAGTACCCCCCGCTGTAGCTGTAATATTATCCCTAAATTGTTGTCTTTCAAAACCAATAATACAAAAAAACGCGTGTCCAATTTTGGAATAAATATATGAAATGATTTGGAATTGTTATTTTTTCTCAAATTCTAATTGTTTGTAATGTTTGAAATGTATTATTTTAAAAACATCTACTGCAACGTACAAATACCAGAAGTTTTAAACAAATGTAATATATTTTAGTATTACTTTTTTATTTATATATGTTTGCCCTACACATCATTTGTACATGTGCTGTAACATTGTTTTTATGTTTTTTTTAAATTATTTTTTAATGATATAATATTTTTATTAATTTGTATATTTTTAAATATTTTGTATAATTTTAGTTTGAGCTTTCCTTATTATTATTATGATTATTATTATTGGAATTCTATAAATAAAAATAAGGCAAGTAATAATTAACGTATACATACGTACGTACAATCTCATTTGTTTCTTAATCAAGGCAGGATTTGATGGACGCTCTTTACGCGCACGATACATTTTCAGTACCGAGGCCTAGCTATGCAGATTTCAAAATAAGAGAAAAAAATACACTTTGTATCTGATTTTTCTTGTGTTTGTCATATTTGTGATGCCATGAGCAGAAAACCCATCCTGAGAAGACGCACTATTACCGTTGCAAGCGAGGTGGCGTGGTAATGGGACTGCGCCGACGAGGTCCGGACCTTTATTTATTTATTTTTTGACGCTCCCTGACTGGCTCATTTCAACTGGGTTAATGAGCTTTCCAACGTGTTTCATCTTCGGCAAATGGAACATCCTGGCTTTCAAGCAAATGACTTCTATACGCGACACCGCTGGTCTTTTTTTCTATTTGCCGTAAAGTTTTGTCGTTGAACACACTTTGACTCTGACAGCGAAACAGTGCTTCTGTACAGCAGCGCTTGGAATGTGAACATTTATGCAACCTCTTTGCAACGCCATTGTGTTGACTTGTGCTGCTTTATAAATACCACTTATCTGGCTTTTTACAACTTGCTGCGGGGGAAAAAATGCGTACTTTGAAGACAAATGCACAGCTGAGCCATTCGTCATCATAACATTGCCTAACCCTATTCACCCCGTGCCAATATGGCCTTATGTTTTCAGAGACAATGCTTAAAAGTAATGACGATTTAGGACATTTCGGTATAGGGGAGCGTCTGTGATGTGACGGAGGGTTAGGGTTCGCCCCTAGGGGGTTGTTGTTGCTTTGAGCCGTAATGAAGAGCAATATGTCGCCGGCCATATGGCAGCCGTCGTGGTGTTCGAGCCACTTGGCGCCAGCTGGGACAGCATGTCCTCTCCGCTTCATTTTTGTCCCCATAGATGCAAACGAGATGAAAACTAGCGTCCTTGTTATTTCACCTCTAACGTCCTCCTGCACTGTGGAGGACCTGAGTGCACCCCACCAGAGCGGAGGTCAGCGCACATCATAGGTGTGCTTTTTCTTTTGATTTATTGCAAAACAAAGGAGCAGACTCAACAAGCGGCGTTAAAAGATGAATAATAACATACACTGGACGCTGCAGAAAGGAAGCGGGCTCACATTCAAAGTTTTACATTTTTAGAAAGGTACATTTCCCCCCACTCCGGTGTTAAATAAAATGTCCACCCACATGAAGGGAGTCCACCTGAAAAAAGTCTGCCCACAAATAAACACATTAACCGGCTGTGATGCGCATATTGTCCAATCAGAAGCCTGAAAAAGCAACTGCAGCTGACGAGGTTGCACCTTATAACACACATGTTCATCATGCACAAGTATGTGTACATTATCTTTAAAGCCTCCGTCACACTAATCACGAATCAGCGCAAATCAAGCAGAACTAGCCAGAATTTAAAAGTTTCAAAATGTGCGCTACATTCGGGAGAGGATTTGAAATTTGTAAGCTCGGCTCCTTTTTTCCTTGGCGGCATGACTTGCAGTGCCGGCGTGCCGCGGGTGGAGCTTAGCTCCTTTTTTCCTTTGGTGCTCATGACACCAAAGAAAGTGTGAACGAAACAATAACAAAATCAAAGTACTCACTTGGTAAAACATTTGTTTCATACATACTACGTTTCTGAACCGACGCCACCTTGGCTGGGACATCACGACCAGAACTCGTTCCGGGAACCAGATTCAAACACAAGCAGCCATGAACTCACAGCAAAGCCAAGAAAGTGACATGTCCACAGCAATAACACGATAATAACATCCACTCATATTGTGTTGTGACGAGTATACGTTTTACTGGCAGTGATAGCCACAACAGATGCCACATTAGCCGCCTAGCTAGCACGTCAGTTAGGAATCCACACTGCGTTAGCCACCGTGAGCACTAGGCTGACCATGGAGCATATTAGCCGGAGAAATGTGTATTGACTTACTGCCACCTTGGCACGCTTTTCCACGGTCAAATGTCTTGTGGTTTATTTGACCTTGTGTTTCCAGCTGCGGGACAGTATCAAATCATTTGTCCCTCCACGCATCGGACAAGGTGAACAAGCTTACGCCATCTCCTCCAGTGTTCTGGCAAAAAAGCCTACAGCACAACAAACGGGCATAAAATAAAAACAAACCACAGGAATTCACCGAAAACTGGAGCATAATAAGAAGGAATGCATTGTAGTGGACGGGAACTTCCGGGTGGGATGGTCCGGTGTAGACGTCACTTGCGCTGCCTCCTCCAGACCCAGAAGAAGTGATGAAAATTTTTAAAAATGGTAAATATTTCAATTCGAGCACACATTTAACACAGGAAATATGTCTATCGATGTTATTTTTCACGGTGGAAATAACAAGATGAACCTGTTTGGGTGTCATGGCCGCTCTAATAAATGATGGCAGACTGATTCTTTTTGGATGTCCTCATGGAAAACGATGTAGCATTGTAGTTGAATCACGTATTGTATTTGTATTTCTAGCTTATTTGTGCAGGTGTGCCTAATATTGTGGTCGGCTACCACAGCATGTCGTGCATGTGCCAAAACGGCTCGGATGGGAACAGACGGCCTGGTCGTTCTTTACTTCTGGTCAGTGGCTGAGAGTCCACCCTGAGAGAACCTGCTGGGTGGACAGACGCATGGAGGAGACAAATGGGGCTATGGCCATTGCCTGGGGAGGGAGGTGTGGGCAGGCATCTGACGAGGTCAGGGGTCACCCGCAGCACATAGAGTCGTCTAGCCATGTGATGGTCATTTGATGCAGAGCGTGTGGGGCTTACGCACCACGGAATGCACGGGATTCATCCACACGCGTGTGCTGTGGTTGTTGACACGTCATCAAGTTTACATGCAGACTTCTCGGGTCAGCTCATGGCAGGTTTCATTCAGACTCCAACCCGCTAGCGTTTTGATTAGCGGGACTTAGTAGAGTCCTCATGAGGAAAATCATTAAAGACTTCGACCTTCGCCACTTCTGCCACTTTGTGTCACAAATCATGACAGAGATAATAACAATGAAAAAAAAACAGTTCTTGACTTACAGAAGTATTTTCAAGCAGTTTTTTTAGAAAACTGAAAAAAAAAACCTGCTTGAAAATGGTGACTACTGCTGCTAGAGTGTGGAATGGAAACTTGTACTCATTTTAACTTTGACAAACCTTTTCTTCTTGTTATCCAAACATTGACCAAAAATCGTATATATATTTTTAATTATATTGCGTCATATTGTGTCAGCTGACAGTTTTATCAGAACTTATCTTGAAGATGGAGGATGCCCAATTGCACACTTTGCTTTTGGAGTCATTTTATTGGCTTCATATAACATCACAATTTGTTTTTTAACACACTGACTGGCGACCAGTCCAGGGTGTACTCCGCCTCTCGCCGCAGTCAGCTGGGATAGACTCCAGCAAACCGGCGACCCAAGTGGGGGTGTGGGGTTTTAACGCCGTGACTGCCACCTCTGCCATCTTTGTGCCAAAATAAAACATTAAAAACATAATGAATTGACTTGTTGACCTACGAACCTGGATCAGATGTTGCCCCAATAGGCTTCTTTGTTTCGTAAAGACAGCTTGAAAATGGTGACGACTGCTGCTAGAGTGCCGAATAGAAACATTTTGGGATGTACAGTTTGTAACAATACTTGTTATCCAACTCTGGTCCAGAAATATAACCTTTTTCTTCAGTTTTGATTGGCACTGCAGCATTTTTTGGTTCCTCGTATCCTGAAAGTACAGACATGATCATAAACAGATGGGATCTTTTGTGGTGATCTGCTACCGTGCTTTACCAGTCATTTCAGGGCTAGCATTTAATATTAGAATGTTTTGATTTGTAGACGCTGGCAGCGAGAATGGCAAGCACTCATAAAGTGAGGAAAAAAACACGCAGGCGTCGTTCCTTTTAGTGTACACTTGAGATAATCTGTGTCAAGCGGCCCTTTGTGATTTTATGCAAAGTAATCTGCACCAAAATGTAAAAGTGCAGCAATAAAACAGAGATGATACATCCTAAAGACTGCCTGTTCTTTGCGTCACAACCTCTCCATGCATGTTTGAAGGACTTAACAAGTAGATGGTAATAACATGAAAGACATTAATGAGCTTATTCGTTTGGCACGATAAAAAATGCAGGCTAAAATGCGCTTGCTCCTTTTTGGGAAGAGCATCATTGTTCCATCTGCAAGGCTCCATCTTGGTTCACAGTCATCCCAACAATACACGCACCAACAAGAACGGAGGCAACAAAACGCCTATTAAGATTTAAGAAGAGTACAAGCGTGAAAGTGCAAGTCGGACTAATTAGCGCCCTGTTTTGCTGAAGGAGCCCTGCTAGAGAGATGTGTTTACCAGATGATCTACGCACAGAGAGCTTTGCCAGCCACCCATGAGAGAAAAATGATCACACAAACAGCCTGCATCTCATAAATACATCTGCATTGATTTGACGTCCTGCCCGCCATTGCACGTTCGGCCGTAGGTGATAGCTCACCTCCCCGGCACGGATGGCGTCTGGCGAGGCGGAGAACCTGAGGAACATGAGCGCAGATAGCGATGATGTGTCTCGCCATCTGGAATTGTAGGCAGAATGAGCACACCCCTCACATTTCAGCAACATTCTATTCCGTGTCCAAGTTTCATTTCTTCGGTATTGTCCCTTCACAAGATCTAATAAAATGCTTGCTAACACGTGCGTGTTTGTTTTTGTGAGATACAGTATGGTGCAAGCAGCAAACAAAGACAAGACTGCTGTTTTATTATGTTCTATTATGGCCAGTCTTGTGGGATGTATTCCTCTGTAATGTTCGGGCTGCAGCAGCATAACATAGCAAAACATATGCTAAGCAGCAGCAGTCTGATACGCTATGCTTTATATATCACCCTCTTGCATTATGGCAAATGGCCTTCAGGTCACCGGCAGGTCAAAGCAGTAAGAAAGCCAGAGTGTGGCTCGAGTGTGACGGGAACGAGAGCTGCAGTACGCTGCATCCTGTATGTTCTGCTGGAATTTATTTGTCACCATGACTGATCTTGCATTGAAAATTGCAACCAAATGCAACCTGACAAGACGTACCCGTATGTCCTCATGTGACGGTCAGTAGGGTTCCTGCTCTGGCCTTGAAAGTTTGAAGACTGGGTAAATACTGGTCCTGGAACCCTTGGCCCCAGCTATGGCTGTGCAGACAGTACATGGCCTTTGACCTCTGCCATCTCACACCACTTTGATTAGATGCCAATGTAAAATGATCTTGCTTTCAGATCAAAGAGCTCAAAAAGATCAATTGGAGGTTCTGCTACTGTGTGACCTTTGACATCAGCCTTATTTATTTGGATTCTACATGACCTTTGACTTCAGTTAATTCAAAGCTGACCTGCCACTACCATTTGGTGTCAGATATCATTCAAAATCAACAGAGTTCTCGAGCACGCCGGTAAGGAACCTGTACCTACTGAAAACAATATCAACCGATATCACCAATATCCGACATTCCTAAACATCGTATAACATAACCTAACATCGTATAACATAAGTATAATGTAAGTATCACATAACACAGCATAGGACAACATAACATAGCACGGTATAACACAAACGTATAATAACATAACCAAACTATAACAATACATAGCAATGTCGAAAAACACAACATATCATTAGGTTTGTTTTGTAGCATAGTATGTGAAACTTAATGTAGCATAACATAACATAACATAGCATAGCATAGCATAGCATAACATAGCATAACATAACATAACATAACGTAACGTAACATAACATAACGTAACGTAACGTAACGTAACGTAACGTAACGTAACGTAACGTAACGTAACGTAACGTAACGTAACGTAACGTAACGTAGCGTAGCGTAGCGTAGCGTAGCGTAGCGTAGCGTAGCGTAGCGTAACGTAACGTAACGTAACGTAGCGTAGCGTAGCGTAGCGTAGCGTAGCGTAACGTAACGTAACGTAGCGTAGCGTAGCGTAGCGTAGCGTAGCGTAGCGTAGCGTAACGTAACGTAACGTAACGTAACGTAACGTAACGTAACGTAACGTAACGTAACGTAACGTAGCGTAGCGTAGCGTAGCGTAGCGTAGCGTAGCGTAGCGTAGCAAAGCATAACATAACATAACATAACATAACATAACATAACATAACATAACATAACATAACATAACATAACATAACATAACATAGCATAGCATAGCATAGCATAGCATAGCATAGCATAGCATAGCATAACATAACATAACATAACATAACATAACATAACATGTTTAACATTGTGAAATAAAATAGTATTTCTAGGGGAACCAACAATAGTCACCTTGTAATAAAGCATGGCAACTCACATGCTCCCGTGCACTTTTGCAAACAGACACTCCACGTGGGCACCACTCCTCCCTATCTTTAGCGCTCTTAAAATTTACGGTGTGTGTGTTGTTGAGTGTTTGAAAGCGTTGTAACCGCCTCTCTGGGAAAAGAATGATCTCCCTGAATTGTGAAGATGGCATACGATAGAGTAGGTGCACAATTGCGTTGGTGCACAGCATTAGCGCGACCAATACCATTATGCAGCGCGAGTCAGGACCCCACTTAGCACTTCCTGGCGCCATCCCCATCAGCCATGATGAACAGGTGCAGGACGCCCTTTTGCTGATTTAAATCCGAGATGGAGGTCCCGTTGCTGATGATGCCTGCGAGGTTAAGACTATTACGTTTTTATGGCGTTGTAAAAATGTTGATGCACAGGGCAGGCTGGCTGATGTGCGTGACATTTTTTTCAACATCCAAGTGGCATCGAGGCTATTCTTAGTACAATAGCTGGTGGCTAAATTTACATTGAACATTTTGCTGCAACAGATTCATTTGTGACGCCACTTCCTTTCATGTTTTCTACCAATTTAATTGAATTGTTTTGCTTATTAAGATTTATGAATGAGTCCGTCTGCAGCATCAAAGTTGTCTTCTAATCTAATCCTCTGTTAATCTGACACAGTGTGCCACATGCTTTTTTTGACCAGTCAATGAAAAAAAAAAAAACTATATATATATATATATATATATATATATATATATATATATATAGTATATAAATATTTAAAAACAAATTGCAATAAGCTCCTGTCGTCGTATTTTCTTTATCTACGAGCGGAGGTGCACAGCCACCTTGACTAACCTAATCCCTCATTTCAAAATGGGATTATTATGGTATGTTTTATTAGGTAAAATGACTCAGACTTACTGCATGTCAACATTAAATCCGCTTAAGGGAATATGAAACATGCTGCACTGTTAACAGTAAACATGGCAAATACAGACTATTTGTTTGTGGTAAGATAACACTTCTTCTCCTGAACCGCTGCACATGAAAGGCTGAAAATGTGTCAAAACATGCGTCCCTACTGTTAGTTTTCTGGCAAACACACCACACGGTGGCGCAGTTATTAAACCCCATGAGTTGGCTTGACTTGAAAAACAGTTCAATGCACTCTGCAAAACCTCCACTGTAACTTGAGTTTGTTTAGCCTCATCGCCACCAAATTAGGTAGTCGCCTTTTAGGGGGCGGACAAGCACGTGTGTAAAGTTTGAGCAAGATTGGTTGATTGGTTGCTAGCATGTACCGACCCATAGGCGGTGCCGCAAATAAAAGCATAATTATAGTAGAGTGCAGTGGAACCTCGGTTAGCGTTTTCCCTTCATTGAAGACGTGAGTGTTCCCAAAGACACAATGTGGCAGCGAGATCGACCGCCACCTTCCTGTTTTCAGTCACATCGAGAACCACAACTTCAATGACGGTAAAAGTAACCTTAAATCTTCATTAATCCCTTTCATTTGTTATGTTTATGTATTTATATGCATTTCAAATTGTTTTCTGCAAATAAAACTCTAAATATAAAACTATACAAATGTGTTTTGTGTTAACATTTTTGCCATTTTGGAATGGATTAATTGGATTTATGTTATTTCTTATAGGAACATTTGATTTGGTTAATGTCCATTCCTGTTAAAGTCGGACCTTCTGGAAGAAATTAGACCAAAGTTCCACTATAACAGCGCAGTGTCACATGACAGAACATGGGATATGGATCTCTTCAGGGTGGGGCCTTCTTCAAACACATCAAATTATGGTCAGATCCAAGTTTGTTGAGTCGACGGCATTTCAGTGCGACTGGCATCTTGAAACCAAATAGGTTCTTTGAGGATCATCATGCGTCCTGGCACAACATGCATACAGTGGTGCCTTGGTTAACGTCATTAATCCGTTCTCAAACCAAAACGGGCTCTAACCAAAGCAAATTGTCCCATAGAAAATAAAATAAATCCAATTAATGTGTTCCGGACAACCAAAAAACACATTTGATATATAAGAATTATAGTTTTACATGCAGAAAATGGTTTTAAAAAATCATTACAAATGGCAAATGAACAGACAACTGAACATTTAACATCACTTTTACTTACTGTACTTTTGTTGGACCCCCCCACTCCACAAAACCACCAGTTAACAATACAACACATTATTCTGCTGCAACCACAATTTGCAAAAATGTAAAAATATATCAAACCAAAAAAAACACGTTCTAGAACTAATAAACTTGTACCTTGCCGTTTAATATATAAAAAAAACAAAAAAACATTGACATCCTGAAACTGCACTGGCAAAAACAAACACTGTTGCTCTAAAATGGCCCACAATGCATTGCGCGATCACTTGCAAGTATCACAAAATATCATCATCTAAGAAGGCGGCGTAAACAAACCGGACGGTATTTTAGACGCAGAACTAGCAGGTGAACGCAAGCCAAGACAAAATTTCAGCAAAAATTTTTGGATGTTAACTGAAAAATCCGCTAACCGAGGCGGACGTTAACCGAGGCGGACGTTAACCGAGGCGCCACTGTACCTGATTATGTGCTAATCAGATGCAGTGGTGGTGGGCTCTGGTATTTTACAGTCCTCCAACCGGACGTCGCGTGTTTCATGGCAAATCAGCAAACTTTGTCGACAAGCTTCACCCACACCTTACAGCGAAATCTCATCATTTTCACAATTTATTGTTGCGCATCCGTCTCGTGTATAAAGTTTGACTTTGGCGGGGATCGGGCAAATTCGCAAGGAGGAGTTTCTTGGGGTACGACCCCAGGAAATGCCCCAAAGCCCCCAACACTCATGGGGGCTGCCCAAGCAGTGCATGTAAATAGTAATCACACACTGGTCAGTCCAAAATCAGCCATACACTTTGCCCCCGGGTGTGTTTGGCGGTGCACAAAATCCAGTTTGCTTGCGCTGGTTCCTGCGGCAGTGCAGGTGGCTCCACGTGTCTACTTGAGATTAATCAGACTCTGGGAAATTCAATAAGAGACTGCTGCCGAATCCGGCCTGTGCAAATCCATCAGCCAGGCGGGGGGCTCTGACACAGCAGCAGCAGCAGAAAGCCGACATCCTTCATCGCACTGACAAAGGAGGAGGGAAAGGAGGAGGAACATTCCGCCACTTTGGACTCATTTCATAAAGTCCCCTCTTATGGGTGGACTCGGCGTGTAGCCGTACACAATAATCTGGGTTTGGTACGTACGTCGGTTTTGGTTCCTTCTCAGTACAGGAAGGGAACAAAACACAACTGCTTAGCGTTTGTGAAGATTGACAATGACAAGAACACACTGCTTTTGTTGTATCCGCTTGTCCTGGTCTGTTTACGTGTTTCACCGGGAAGGCTGGTGTTCCCAAACAGGGGGCTTCAACTACGCAGATGTGGGGTTGATGTTGTGTAGCACGACTATGTCGGTTTTTGTACAAATTAGTCACATTTGAACAATCTAGGTTGGCCTATTGGGCGTTTCCAAGGGGCAGGCTTCCCTAGCCAGGTGCAGGTCATATCCAGGAGAAAGCATGTGTTTCCTTCATGCTGCAGCCTGAACTTTACTGTTTGAGTGCATCCTGTGAGGGAAATGACAGATTCGACTTGCGTTTGGTGCTCATAAATGGAGGAGAGCAGCATTGCTTGGCTTGTCATGAGTTGTCAGTTGTGTTCAACCTGCTTTTGTGCCGTTATCAGATGATCTGCTAGAAAGCAGCAAGAACATTTGCGTATTGGGATGGAGAGGACCAGGCTTTGGGAGTGTCTGTCCGCACAAGTCACGTTGAAGCTGTGTGAGTCACGCTGTTGGCCGTGGACACGGGGGCCGGGCGGCATCTCAGAGCTGCTCCCACCTGAGAAGCGCCAGCACACTTCAGCCCCTGCGCTCGCTTTTCCTCTTCTGAGAAGTTTCTGTATCGTGCGCCGTGTGTTGCTGCTGCCCGCGTGACTCATCACCAGCCAGCATGCAACAGCAGTGCTAAAACCAGACGGGGACACCCACGTGGACGCACATCAACGTACTCACGGTCGCATCGTTTCACCCGCGAAAGCTCTCGGGAGCTAATTTGATCGCGTTCTCCAACCTTTTAGCAGACTGCAACCCAAGTGGAGGCAAGATAACTGAAACTAATGAGACTTAACTCATTACTAAAAGTGCAATAAAAAGCACTCCAAACGTACACAAGAGCACATTAGCGCCCTGCGCTGAACACACGCAGCAAAACACTTGACTGCAAACTGAAACATCTATTTTTGGTGCTTGGAAGCGTTTTTTTTGTTAGTTTTTAAAAGGAGTGTGACAACAGATTTGGATGTTTTTGTAGTATGACAAAACTGCATTGCAGCTGACAATTCATTAGGTACACCCACATGACCGATTTTAAGAACTTACTGCAAAAGATCAAAGATCTCGTACTTGACAAGAGTGCTCTGCTGTTTTTAAGGACCTACTGCAAAAACAATACTAGTCAAAGATCCTTCATATGGCAGAAGCACTTGAAGGATTTGAAGAACTTTGAATAAAAATTGCTTGTCAAAGAGCTCGTTTATGACAGGACGGCACCTTACCTTTTAAAAACGCTAGTCAAAAACCATCTGCTGTTTTTAGGGACCTATTGTAAAAACAACACGAGTCAAAGATCCTCTATATGACAGGTTCGTTCTGCTGTTTTTAATGACCCTACTTCCAAAAAATACAGGTCAAAGATCATTTATTTGACAGGAGCACTGCTGTTTTTAGGAATATTTTGCTCCCAAGTTTCAAAGTGAGCGTGCGGGCCCGTCTGATGTCATCCGTGGGGGGGGCCCACTTGAAAAAAGCCTGCGTAATAAAGCAGGAGGACGTAAGTCTGCAGTCTTCCTCATTAGAATGCTTGTCGTCAGCTTTGGCAGCAACCCACGCAGGTTTTGGCTTCAGGGATGGAACCCTAATTTGTCAAAGCTGTCAATCATCTTTGCATGAATATTCAAGGATGTGCGCCATTGATTTATTTAAAAATAAGCGACGCTTCGGACGCCAGGGACAAGGAATCCAGCAACAAAAACAGACTGGGGTGCGTGCGGTCATCTGCCGGGACGTGCTGATTGGAGGGAGCCACTGTTTAAACAACATTGTTTATCAGCGACACGTTGGCAAGACCCCCCACAGTCAATTAACCAATCAATAGATGGGATGGAGATATTTTGCCTTGAAAGCGGGTCATTTTTCACGTGAGCAACTTGAGCAACAGGGAACAAAGAAGGGGCAGGATTAAATGAGTCTGCTTCTTCCTACTCCTTTTCGGTGTGATGTTTAATTATGCAAGCGTCATTAATAGTAAGTACAATTATATTATATAATGAAAATACAGCATTCAATTAAAATGATAAAATTACATAAAAATGAAGAATAAGGACAATTTTTGACCCCTTTTTTCCATTTTCTCAGGTGTTAACATACATAGAGAGCGCTATCATGACAGGTGTTAGCATGCTAAAAGCTAGCAGAATGCTGCTGCTGCTCGAGTCCTGACTAGAACCAGGAAATATGACCATGTTAGTCCAGTACTCGGGCATCTGCACTGGCTTCCTGTTGCTCAGAGGATTTGGACGTTAAAAGAGCTCTGCTTGTGTGCAAGTCTTTTCACGGTCTTGCGCCAGCGTGCATCTCGGACATGTTGGAGCCGCATAAACCATCTCGGGCTCTGAGAAGCTCAGGGAGTGGTCTCCTGCCGGTGCCCGGAGCCAGGACTAAACGCGGTGAACTTCCAGAAGATGTGTGACAATCCTCAACTTTGGCAAAGTTCAAATCCAGGCTGAAAACACTTTTATTCAACTGTGCATTTCACAACTGAAAGTATTTTAACTGCACTCTTCATTTTTTAACATTCTAGTTAATAGATTAGATTCAGCTCCAGAACCTTCACCCTCTCTCTTCAATTGCCATTGTTCACTCGAGACACAATCCATGTTTAAGCCCTAAATATGCCTCACACACTTATTAAAAACATTCAATACGGTACAAAATATATACTGTAGTTCGTCCCCACTAATGAATGATAATGTAAGCTGAGCGATGAACACATGGAATCGGAGTCACAGCTGTGGTGTGTTCCAGGACTGCCCAAGAAAGTATGAAATCTCAGTGCTTGACAGAACAACATTATCCATGAAGCACAAAGACATAAACATGTACGAACTGAGGGCTGTCTAAGAGTGGCACATGTTTGCTGTACAATTTAGCTGTATTATGACGTGTTTCTAAATTAGCACCGCCTTACGGGGAATGAGATGCGTTTTCTGCAGAAAAAAAACAACTTATTTTTAGTCGAAAAAATACATTTTTGGTCAAAAATCTGCAAATTTGCAGCGCAGTGAATGCTGTATTGCAAATGTGCGGGGATCCACTGTATGGCGCTTTGTAAAGGAGGCTAGGTCTGATAAGCAGAGTTAATTAGCGGGAGGCAGGGTGGCTCTGGGCTTTATGTAACGTTACACCCACTCTGTCAGGACAGATTAACCCGTAACAGAGGACAGACATGGACATGAACAAGGGGAATAAAGGCATGCCTTCACTTGCTTGGTTTGGCTGCCTGCCATGTGGGGAGCGCCTGGGTGGAACACCTGCATCCATCCTGGTGGGACAAGACCGCATCCCAGCAGGACGGATGCATCATCAGAGCATTCAGTGATGCCGCATGTCCGCAGGAAATTACACAGATATACGTGTGTGCGTCTGAAGGACACCTGGCAACGTTCCAGGGGATGTCCGATGTCCCAGCTCGCTGCTAGGTGACGTCTGACAGCCGCTCGGGCTCTTTTTCCGCCCCCTTCCACATGTCCCCTGGACTCACCCGGCCTCTCTGTCATGACGATTACGGGAAGAAAGCAACGACAAGGAATTGATTCTCATACTCGTGTCCCTCAAGAGGCGATGATGTTAGGACGACGCAGACGTTCCACTCCCTTTGTAACAGCAGCGTCATGCTGGGTTAGCTTATTCCAGCTAACCAGCAATAATCAGCAATCATTTTACAAGAATAAAGTCAAAATATTAAGGAAAAAAAGTTGTAATCTAACAAGAAAAGGCCATCATTTTAGGAGAATGAGGAAAATGTGAGGAAAAATAATGTCATTTTAGGAGCATAAAGTTGAAATATTAAAGGAAAAATACATACTTGTCTTGCTTGCTTGCTTGCTTGCTGCTGTAACAAGTAAATTTCCCCGCTGTGGGATCAATAAAGTACATACAATACAATACAATGATTTATTTAAAAATTTAATATTATGACTAACAAAACAACAAATAAAGTTGTAATTGATAATGTTACAAGAATAAAGTCAAATTATTATGGGAATAAAGTCATCATTACAAAAAGAACATTTACGAGAAGAAAGTAGAAAAATTTGGAAAATGTAAAAAAAAAAAAATCAGCAGTAATGGAAAAAAAAAATATATATATATATAAAGAACATTTACGAGAAGAAAGTAGAAAAATTTGGAAAATGTAAAAAAAAAAAAATCAGCAGTAATGGAAAAAAAAAAAAAAAAATAAAAAAAAAAAATATATATATATATATATATATATATATATATATATATATTTATATATATATATATATATATATATATTTATATATATATATATATATATATATTTTTTTTTTTTTAAATATATATATATATATATATATATATATATATATATATATATTTTTTTTTTTTTTTTTTTTTTCCATTACTGCTGATTTTTTTTTTTTTACATTTTCCAAATTTTTCAACTTTCTTCTCGTAAATGTTCTTTATATATATATATATATATATATATATATATATATATATATATATATATATTTTTTTTTTTTTAGGGCCTTTTTTCACCTGTTATAATACTAGCGATATATTAGTTATACTTTTATGTAACCAAATATATTTTTTTAACATAGAAACTTAAAAAATATATATTTTTCTTCCATTACAAATACTTTGGATTATTTTGATTGATTTTGTTCATTAATTCAGTTTGGTCATTTTGATGACATGACTGTGGATTCTTGGGTGAACTTATGTCATTTATCATTTGACTTATTTTGCATTTGATGAAAAACTGTGAACCAGACGTTGCAGTCAAACGAATAAACAGTCGGTCGGCGGTATCACTGAGGTCGCTATCCACTTGTCTTCTACATTGACCAGCTGCGATAAAGGTCGCACGCTTGCGAGATGATATGATTTGCAAGGCTTTGTTGGGATAAGGCATCTGCTGAGGTGTTGCAGCAAAGGTCATACATGAAGCAGGGCAGATGGGATTTGCTCTGTTATTTTTACACTAATAACAGCTTGTTAGTGGATGCATACTCCACGTATGGCATGCGGAAGAAGTCAGTATGTTCAGTATGTTGTTGTGTAAAAAAAACACTTTTTAAGAACTTTTTCAGGCTTGAAAACAACAAAAAAGTGATGTCGCAATGGGCAACGTGTGTCCCCACAATTGCAAAATATCCATCCTCAACTTGATTGGTGTCAATTATGGTGTGATTACAATGCTCGACATTGTTGAGCAGCGTTCTGCTTTTAATCAGGTTAGCGTAATTAACGCCCATGCAACGAACACGCATCTCACATTTTACCTTCACCCAATTAAAGGAAATAATTGCGTGAGTGCCCTCGTAAACGCACCACGCTGTCGTTTGTCTCCGTGATAGGACGGCCGCACTTCATTCATGTTCTCATTTAGCCGCTCATTTAGAGTATTTATGGCTTTAATTATGGACAACAATAAGCTCAACTCAGTTGAATCATGCCGCAATCAACTAAAAAGGTTTTGTAAGGAGATTTTATAAGAAGAAAACAATAATAAAGATTACCTGCTTTGATGCTAAAAACCATATTATCAAGCAGCTAACATCAAAGCCTATCATAGCAGTCACCAGAGACCACGCAACCATGCCCCCTAGTGGCTGTGAGTCGTATACTGATAATAACATCAGTCTCACTTCTCCTTCCTCATGGGCATGACACCCCCCCCACTAGATGAGCCCGCCCCGTGTATACGCCCACCGCTTCACAGAGGACGTCAGGCTTCACTGCACGTCTTAAAATAAAGCTGGACCAACTATCCATCGCTCAGCTTAGACGTGGGAGCTGTATGTTTTATGATTTGTTTTTTCAGCGAATAAGCCAGGGGTGTCCAAACATTTTCCAGCGACAGCCGCATAGTGAAAATTGAAAGGATGCAAATACTTTGGTGTTTTGTAAAGCAACACATGTAGATATGCTAAGAAGTTGATATAGTTAAACAGTCATACAGATGCACTATGGAAAGTGTCCTTACCGCCTCCATCACTGTTTGGTACGGTAACTGTACAACACATGATAGGAAGGCACTCCAGCGGGTGATCAAGACCTCACAGAACATTGTTGGGGCAGCCCTCCCCTCACTGCAAGACATTTATAAAACTAGAGTCCTACGAAGAACACACAACCTCATCAAGGACAGCACACATCCACAACACTCATTATTCACACTCCTACCGTCAGGCAGACGCTACAGGAGTTTGAAGTCCAGGACCACAAGGCTGGCAAACAGCTTTTACCCACAGGCCATCAGGCTTCTCAACGAAGCACTCGCACACGCCGCACGCAACACACGCACACACTCATAGCACTTTATTTATTTATTTATTTGTATTATTTACTTGTATTAATGTCTCTTCTGTTGTTGTTGCTTAATTTATTGGTATATATGTTTATGTGTTTATGTTTCTTATGTTCTTATTCTTTCATTTGTTTTCTTTCTTTTCTTGGGAGAATGAACAGAATAAGATTTTCATTGCATAGTATAACTGCTGTTTTACCATGCACATGACAATAAAACTCTCTTGAATCTTAAACAACTCCATATCAGCTTTGTGACACGTGAAAAAGCATATTATTAGTATGAATTTAGGGGGAAAAAGTGCCTATTTTTGCTGTTTTTTTTTCCAAATGTTCTAAATATTTCAACTTTCTTCTTCATAAATTTGTGGTATTATGACTTTATCCCCATAATGTTTTGACTTCATCCCCATAATATCATAACGTTTTCCCAATTCTATTTATACATCTTTAACATTTTTTTTGTGCACAAGGCAAAAAGAGGTGATGATGCAACGCTCCACTAATTCATTTCACGTCAGAGCAATTTTAAGCCATAAAAACGGCCACAAGGTGGCAGAGGTGCATTTGATAAGAGCTCAGGTGAAGGGAAAATCATACATGACAGAAAGGAGGAAGTGAAAGAGCATGGAGGAGTGAAGCGTGCAGAAGGAAATTTTAACGCATGCACGTGTGCACACACATAGTTCAAGTGCAAATGTGAAAATTGTAAATAGTTCATGGTGTTATATTTGTAAATCAATTCTTATTTTGATGTAAAACAAGCCCTTTTTGGGTTGTTTATGTTGTGGTGTAGTTGTTTAGATGTTTGAGCTGCCACAAAAGCAAAAAATATTTGTGTCAAAGTGAAAGTTATGCTTGAAATGTATCTTTTCACAAAAATCTGGTTTTCTCCCTTTTCTAGTTGGGAACTGATATTTTCCTGAAACTTAGCTATGTTCTACTGCTGATTACTAAAGAACGGAAAAAAGTAGAAACAAACTTTTTTTTCTGATGAAAGACGGCGGTCTAAGCTTTCTTTTGTTAGGTTCCGTGTTTATATAGCCATAGAACACGATATTCCGTGTGCCTTGAACGATCAGTCGAAATCGTCTAAAATGGTCGGTACTGAAGGGGTTGTCTTTTGAAAAATGGCTGGGATGAATGAGTGAATATTACGACTACTTTTAGGATGCGCCGTGGGCCAGTAAAAAAACAACCGCGTACCACAAACGGTCCCCGTGCCGCACCTGGGACACCCCTGTTGTATAGTAGCCTGTTGTATTTGACGCACCACCACCATCGAAAAGTGCACTGCCTCATTTGAAGAACTCAATAGAATTGGACAAGAAAACATGCAAATCTCCTGGATTGCCTTCCTACACATGTAAATGATCAAAGACATTTCATCAGAATTGGGCTGGTTTCGTCACGTCCATTGTGTTCCAGTATTCACCTCACGACGCCATCGCATGAAAGCGGGGTAGCGTGTCGGTAATCCCATGAAGACTGACCTTCAATTTAACTAAGAACTGAGGAATGATCTTCAGCCCAAATAGATCACAACTCCATCTTTGGGAAGAGCAAGAGCTGGCCTTTGCATATTTTTTTCCCAAAGTTTCCTTTCAGCGTGAGATGTGCGGGTGACAGTTCCAATCTAGCATGGCGGCTGTGACACTGTGGCCCACGTCAGCGTTGACATGATGATTAATGACGAGAAGTAGTGTACGGACGCTGATGGATGTCACTTCTTTAAGTGGCTCATCAATGCATTTCATACCATGAATGACTAACTTGTCTTTCTTTTTTCTCCTCTCCCTCCTTTGTCTCTTCCTTCTCCCGCTCTCCCCTGCCAATGGACGCCGACACCCATTAGGTAAGTTTGATTGTTCTCTACTCAGCTTGAGAGCGCAGCTGGCGCGTCACAATAGGAAAATGTCACTTCGCCAATATTGTTGCTGAGGAAGACGCCACTGATTTTCTTCAGCTTTTTAGAGAGAAAGCTCCTGTGGCGCTCGCTCTTTCAGAACACAGTGGAATCACATTGGCCCACTTTGTCATAATCCACGCTAACGGCGCAGGGGCTCAGCCCATATGTGCACGTAATTACATTTTTCTCTGCCTAAAAGGCAACGGTGAGTCTCCCTGTCTCTTTCTCTCCCTCTCACGGTTTGTAATGTGTTGCACGAGCACATTCCTTCTTTCACTAGGTCCTTAAAAACACCTCTTGTCTTATAGAGGATCTTTGACTATGGCATTTTTGCAGTAGGTGCTTGAAAACAGCTGAACACTCCTGTCATTTAGAAGATCTTCCGTGAGTGTGTTTGCAGTATCTTTGACTAGTGTTCTTGCAACAGCTCCTTAGAAACGGTCCGAATTTTTGCACTAGGGCCATAAAAACTGCTCCTATCTTGATGAGGATCTTTGACAAGCGTTTTTGCAGTAGGTCCTTAATAATAGTAGCGTCTTCCAGTCATGAAGAAGATCTTTTACGCAAGTTTTTGCAATTCAAGTTTTACGCAAGTTAGTCTTATAGAGCAGTGGTACCCAACCCCTGGGCTGTGGGTCATTTGGTACCGGGCCGCACAGAAAGAAAAAATAATTTCCATTATTTCATTTTTTAAATGTTTTATTTTGAAAAGTGGCCGGATTCTCTCTGTTACATCCGTCTGACTTGACGCATGTCCATTGTGGGTGTGCTAACTTGATCTCATGCCGCCCAGATAGACTACTACTCTATTTTTACCATTTTTCTTTCACCTCATATTTGGTGTGAAATGCTGATACTATGTGGGAATGCATGAAGGTAAGTTTGGATGACTTATTGAGTGCTAATGTGCACATTTGTCTCAAGCTAATTCATGCTAGCACACTGCCTTTTACCACACGTCAAACAGCCATGTCATCATCTCTCTGGAAACACTTGGCTGGAACTTGAACAGGTGGATGGTGGGTCGCCATTCATTTTGTGCTTTTAATTTGATGTTATTCATGTCTTAGTTTTACACAATACATCATAAAGAAGATAAATTACATTGCTATAATGTACGAATCCCCACCGGTCCGTGGGAGATTTGTGGGAACACAAGCCGGTCCGTTGGTCCAAAAAGGTTGGGGACCACTGCTACAGAGGATTTTTGAGTGGTGTTTTTTTTTTGCTGTAGATTCCTTAAAAACAGCACGGTTCTCCTGTCATTTGCTGTCAAGGATCTTTGATTGCATCCTTAAAAACAAGTTCCGTCATTGATAGGACTCCCTTTTTCACAGTTGGTCCTTAAAAACAGCAGAGCGCTCCCGTCATATAGATTAGGATTTTACTAATATGTTCTCTGTGTCTCTAAAGGTCACTGGTGTGTGTGCGTGTGTGACAAGAAGAAAAGCTCTGACTCACCACCTGTTGATTTTCATGCATGAGCTCTTTCTCAGGAATAAGATGCCTTATATGCTGGGCAATATGGTCATGTGATTCACGACCCCTTTAATGTCGAGTTGCGGTGCTTGTGTGTCAAATGTGTGGGAGGTTGGGCAAATCCTGGTCGGCAGTGCACGCTGTACCCACAGCGATTGTATAGACTGGACTGCAGAGTCCAACATGGATTGTGTGTAGCGGTTTAACAGCCAGTAAGCCAGCCAGACGGCCAGTAAGCAGGGAGAGGACTGTGAGAAAGGAAGGATGAGTGCAGGAACGAGACAGGCGAGACGGCAAGGCGGAAGGAGGTTCGGGGGCAGATAGAGAGATAGGAGCTAGCCAAGTGTGAAGACTTCTCTATCAGTATTCCGTCTCAGTGTCGCTGCTCGGGGGCTTTGACGCAGCGGAGCTCCACGTTCTGCACAGTTGCTCTTCTCATGCATGCACATGTGCACACATATATGTAGTCGAGACTCCGGAGACAATCACACAAACCATCTTTCCCAATCTTTTTTCTTCTTACAGCCCCTTGTAGCGTCCTCAGAATGCTGCCAGTGCCCCCTTTGTGTCTCCGTGTATTTGCATCCACAATGATAGCTTTGTTGTTACATTGTAGAAAGTGAGGCTGCTGCCGACCAGGACTCACCCCCAGCATGAACACATCATGTGGAAACACCCCAGAAATTAAAAGCCAGTACAAGATGGCAGAACAGTCAGTTTATCATTCTATTTAATTACAATGGACCACCATTATTAATCTAGAATATATATATTAAACACACACACTGTGTTACTCCGTAATGTGAAGTAGGCACTCATAAAAACACATGAAATCAAAATCAAATAAAATGTAATACAAAAATAAACACATGAATAAATAAAAGTTACAAAATAAAACAAAATCTAAAATCTACACCAAGCAATCTAAATATGTCAATAAAATAAATGTAGGACTAATGTTTGTGGTGTAAATCACAATATGGGGGGGGACTATTGCGCTCCGTGTATCTCCCATTGCCTCATAATGAAACAGGTATGGCCCGTGTCCAACACCTATAATAATACCAAATGCCGTTTCTTGTCTGGCACATTTTGAAAGTGAAATGGAACACAGAGGCTTTTGACACAAATGTGGGAGAGCCCGATTGCTCGAGAAGAAATAACATGAGTTACTTTGCCGACATGTGTCCCGGAGGCTTTGTTTTGTTTTGCTGTATTACTTGTGAGCCTGCTGTCTCCGGAGAAGCGGTCTCACTAGAGTCCAGCTCAGCTCAGTCCACTTATTCTGCTCCTCTACGGCCAACTGCATCTTTCCAGCTGTGGCAACCACCTGTGGCCGAGGCTCGCTTTAATAATGAGGTTTTCCATCAGTATACCCCCAGCCCTCCCGCCCCTCCTCCCGAATGAGTAGTGCCAAAGTGTTTTCACAGTTTGGAAGAGAGGGAGAGCGTGATAGCAGGTAATGGATTCATGCTTTTCTCCGAAAAATGGCCTCCCGCCATTATGGACTCAAAAAAACGAAAGAAGAAAAGAAAGAAATGAGCACTGATGGTTGGAGAAGTGGATTATCTTGATCACGAGTCGGCTGCTCTGCAGAGCGATAATAACGTAGTTTCACCGCGCCTTTTATATCAAATCTAAGTTTCCCTGCTACTTCTTCAAACCTCACCATGAATTGGATGTTCCAGCATCTTGCATGAGTTCCTTTTCTCACAATAAAGTCTTCATTACGCTACAGCGTAGTGACCACACCCCCCCTCTTGATCCTGTGGAGCCCTTCTGCAGGGACTGGGTGCCCGATTGGCAATTCTCTGCCAAAATACATTTTTATTTTCATTTTATGACCATATTAGTTTCAGACATGTTAAAAACATGTAGACATTTTTCAAATGTCAGATTAATTAGACAAATTAACGTTTTCATTGTTTTATTGCATTTTTTTCAATTTCATAATAGAAATATGTCCATATTTAAGTATTTCCAGACATTTCCACATGGCATCAATAAATAAGACAGAAAAAAAGTATATTAACTGAAATTATATAATTAAAATATAATTAAAATAAAAAATAATGTACTGTATATATTTTTTTAAATATATTTTTATTATTTTATAATGAAAATATTATTCTCGCCAGTCATGTTTCATATTGCATAGATATCAAAATAAATAAAAATGCATTTAGATGTTTAAAAAATGGAATATTTATTAAAATAATGAAAAAGTAAATAGTTTTATTTTCTTTTTATTTTCTAATGACAAGATGATTAATATCAGACATGTTAGACACTGCACAGAAAAACAACAAAAGAAATACAAAAGAATGCGATTTAAACAAGTCATGGTAGTCAAAATTATTACATTTTCAATATTATTTTGTAATTAAAATATTATTACCAGACATGTTAAACATTGCATAAGGAGACAACAAAAGAAATAAATAAGAATGAAGTGAAAAAATAACTACAAATGTTATTATTAGCATCCATGTTAGATATTTCATAGGAAACACAAAAGTAAATAAGAACTACAGTTGAAAAAATGTCATTAATGAAATAATTAAAATGTAAATTATTTACAAGTGACATTTTAAAACATGTCATATTAATGAAAATATATTAAAAAAGAATTGCATCTTACAAAGTTTTTTTTAATATTAGAATTTTTTTTCGTAAGAAAATATTGTTATTTCCAGACATGTTGGACACTGCATAGCAAGACAACACAAGAAATACATAAGATTTAAATGTAAAAAAATAGCCAGATTACATACTTTTTAAACATTTGATCATGAAAAGATTATTATTTACTGACATTGTAGTATTAAACCCATTTTCCATGCCGCTTATCCTCACTCGGGTCAAGCGGGTATGCTGGAGCCTATCCCAGCTGACTTAGGGCGAGAGGCGGGGTACACCCTGGACTGGTCTCCAGCCAATGGCAGGGCACATATAGACAAACAACCCTTCAATTCGCCATCTGTGGATGGAATACATTTAAATATTGTATACATTATTTTAGCATTTAGAACAAAAATATATGAAATATTATTAGTATTAGTAATCTCCTGAAAGTATGCCGGGGTATCCCAAAAAGTCCTCTGCCAAGAAAGCGTGTCCCTGCTTGATGAGCCATAAAATAGCTTTCATCCGGCGACCCAATAAAAATTGACCCTAAATATGTGAAAGGCTTCCTTATAGGAGGGACGCCAGATGAAGACTTGGCAACTCCATTCTTATTTTGGAAGGCACACAAGCATGACTGCGAGTAGTTAAAACATCACACGACAAAAACACATCAGCCGATGGGGGTCAAATGTCTCACACGGTGAGAGTGGACCCTCTTGTTTTTTAGTAATGAGATCACAGCTCTCTGCAAATGACATGTGAGAGAGACGCTTACAAAAAAACAGGTACGGGCAGCGTACACATTCATAGATATCGAGCTGCCAGATGCTCATTAAAGCATCAACACCTACTGAAGTAAACGCGTTCATGGCAGCTGGCTAAACGAGCAGCAACCTTTTTTTTCAAGCCTCATTTAGCCCAACAAGAGCGTCGACAACACAAGCTATGAATATTTACATGGAGGCAACAAGGATGGCGGCAGCCACTTTGCACAAACACACATGCCGCACACGCTCGGGGTGTCGTGGTACGCCATAATCACGGTTTTGAGGTCACGGTTTGGCTCATTTTGGACCCAGTAAGGGAACACAATGCTTGGATTTGGTGTAAACGGCTTTAAGGATTTTTAAAATGACACACAATACCACAATTCACAGTATCACTCGGCCCTGCTGAACGATGGCGACATATTTGTGTCTTTGTGCGTTAACATATTTCACCGGGAAGGCTAACTTTTCCCAAACAGGAGTGTTTCGACGACAGAAGAGGGTTTTCAAGGTCTGGCTTCTCCTCGGCACGAGGTTGGGTTGGCTGGGTTGCGCTGTGTTTGTTTTTGGAGTACATGCGTGACAAAATCACGAGGCTTGACATCCACTGTGTGGGAACTCAGCACACCTCTGTGCCATATCAAAAATCCATTCCGAATACATGTGCTTTTACCCCCCAGTGTGCAGTGTAGTATATTTGCTATTTATTTGTGTATGTGCTGCAAACCTTTACCTCACTCATCCTCCAGATATGATAATATGATATCTGCAGTAGCTTCAACTTACGCTTAATATCTGTCTTTTTTTTCCCCAACCGCCGGCCCCTCTGGTGTACGTGATATGCCTGACTGCAAGATTATGGCAATAAAAAGCAGATAAGAGTACTCTCGTGGAAGCTCACTCAGCCTCCCATCTTCTCCCTCAAGCGTATACACACACCTTGGCCTGACTCGTTTAAAAATTCTTTTTCACGTATGTCTGCAGATCTGTTGCAGGCGCTCTCTTCCGACCAGCGTTTCTCTTGTGCACTTGGTGGCTGCTGTTGTTTGCTAAAGACTTGCCTTATCACCGCATCATGTGTTTGTGATGTCCCGGGGGCCTATTTGTCCCTTTGTGGAATTAACAGCATGAGTAAGTTGGCTATGCAAATGCCGACAGGAAATGAGTCACCCTGACAGGTGTTTGTGCGCAGGGTGGTTCAAGGTAATGTTGGAAATGATAGAACTTTATTGCCATTATTTCTTTTTTGATTGCGTTTTCACGGTGTCGACGTCACGATCGTGCAGAGAGATGATTGAAAGTCAGGCTCTGTACTAGGAAACGTGGTAGGGGACAACAAGCAATGAATTCCCTCAAGCATGTTGGGTGAGATATCTTCTAGACCACTCCTAAGACATCAAGTACAAACGGCAGAATTTGGAAATGTAAGGGATCCGCGGTCGTGAAACGTTTGCCAACCCGTGCAATAGAGGGCTGAAAAGGGCCTCAGCCACCTGATCCTTGATGACATTCAAGATGAGCAAGTCTTTATTTGATTTTTGTAGAGGATCAGTTTGGACAATATGGACTAAGGCCAAATCCTTTTGTCATCCTAGCACTTCGCGCAGACAGCAAGTAACTCTTTGTTTGAACCCCCCATTGTCATTAAGGATCCTTATCCTATTAAAGGCCCTCTTAAAGATGGAAATGTTATGATACGAACGACAAACTCTGGCAATTATCAGAAAGGAAATAAAATCCTTTTAGGGATCCTTTTCGGGCTTCCCCTAATAAACTACAATTGTGTCCAACATTTGTAACCAACTCGTTTAAGACCATGTTTGTTGGTATATCCAAAGACCCCAGACAGCAAATACTGCAGCTGTCAGTCATAGTAGACATACATTATTTTTCTGCCAGTTTTTAAAATGACAGCGCTTGTCTCCGCTATCAGCAACCTTGAGGTTTTTATTTACTTCCTGTCAAGAGTCCTCATAAAGCCTGATCACTGTTACTCCTTCCCTTGTCTTGGCAACCGTTCATTTTTTTGTCCCAGAATAATCGCCTTGAGCTGATCCCAAATACGGAACTTGCAGAAGCTGTGGCGGAACAAGCTGAGCTCCCGTGTGAGAAGACGCTTACACCGAGGCATTGCCGAGTCTCCTGTTTCCGCGCTGCAATTTCATGTGCCAATCGATGGGCGTCCCAAAGGAAAGGAAAAGTCCAAATAAATATCTTATTCATCTAGCCTGTTCCAACAGCACTGAACCAGGTTTTGTTTAATGTCGGAGTGAGACCTCGCCCGTTCTCCCAGTGAGAAACAACAAGCTCTCACTGTGCTGATCATTGTTGTCATCAGCTGATCCATGATCCAACTATTGATTATTCGATAGATAGCCGGCCTCCGCGGTTTAATGACTGAATGCAAGAGCTGTGGGTTCCGTTTCAATCTGATGTGCTAAAAGAGCAAATGCTATTTGCAGAGAGAGACAATATGTGCTCCTAATCCAATCTAAAGTCTACAGCATCCGAGCTACGACTGGGTGAAAGTGAATTTCATGCAGACTTCTAGATTGGAAATGTAGTCCCGAGAAGTCACGGATATTACCTGCATTTCCTCACTCAGATGAAAGGTCCACGTCTGTGCTTTGATGTGGATTGATTGGACACAAGGGTGTTTGCTCTTTGATAGGTCACGGTGCATTCGTGTGTCACATAAAAGCTAAGTTCCTAAGGAACGCAACAAATGCTGTCTCGCTCGCAAAAGGTGCACAGATCACCTGACACCTACATCCAAGGAGGCTGTGTTGTATTGTTGTTTGTTAGCAGGATAGCTAAAAATAAAGTACATAGAGCAGGCTTCACTACACATCTTAAAATAAATCTCGAAACTGTGCTAACTATCCGTCCATCAGCGACAGACATGGGAAATCATCGAGTAGGCTAACCTAGCATGATGCTAAAATATGACACAGCTAGTGTTGCTAACATTTGTGTCGTCCTGTCCCACTCCTTAATGTTACGTTGTTGTGATATATGGCATCTCTTACATAAGTACAAAGTTACAGAACCTTGGCTAGCGTGCACCCCTGGTATGTATTTTTCTGTTTATGTCAAAAATGTAAGCAAACGTTTTGCCTCGGTTTGTGTACATTTTAAATTGTCGACGTTCCAGCATCAAGGCTCGCTTTCGGGCGAAACACTGTTGTTGAACCTCGGCAAAATTTGAAACTTGACTTGAAAAGAGACGCATCATACAAGTCAAATGGAATTTGAGAAATAAATGCTGTTTGACTCGTCATGGAGCAAACACACAATCCTTCCGTATGTTGGAACCACAGCCGATGCTGGCGTTGTCACATCTAAACGTATTGTTTGGCTCAGAACTCTCTCAAAGGTCTTAAATTCCGCTTCACACTACCTGCTCAGCATCACGCAGCATTTAGCAGCTAAGGAGCCAGAAACTCCCCCAAGGAGTCCCACACCGATTAATCTTCCCCGAGCAGACGCATTGAGCCCAAAGGCACGGTAGCGTTGCTGCGAAAGTGGTAGATGTGAAAAGGAGGCAAATGTTCACTTGATGTACTCGAAAAAATATGGCCTTTTATGAAGGATTCTGAAAGTGTTTTTTCTCTGCAACTGATTCGCATTTGATTGCCGCTTTTGTACGCTTAATGTCAGCTTAGTTAGTCATGGTTTTGTTTGTTTCCCTCATGCTTAACAAGTTACATTGAAGTACCTCACATGTTTGCGCTTGCACAATTCAACATGCCTGAAAAGGACCGGGACGATGCAGAGCTTATGTAATCGTACTTTCCCTGTCCATGCCTCAGCAATCACTGATGGTGCGTTCACTTCCACTGTTTAACATGTTACCATTTTCGAATGGGAAGAGAAAAATAGCTAATTCTGTGATTGAAAAGAGGAAAAATAAGAATAAAAGTGTTAATGATATCAATAAATAGTAATTTTGCGTTAGTAATTAATAAAAAAAAATGACTACAAATAAATTAATTCAAATTGCAAACGTTAATAAAATGAATGAAAATAAGTAACATGCAAGTGGGAAAAGCACCAGTATGAAAATGAATTAATAATAAATAAATAAATACAAAGAAAAATAAATAAAAACACAATAAATTCAAATAAATAACATCAATAAGTATAAATTAAGATGTAATAAATACAAGAGTAAAAAAACTACCAGAAACAAGACTAGACTTCAGTGCATTTTGTGTGTTAGCCACGAGGTTGCTATATTGCTGCATATTTAGCTGGAATACTACTGATGAGAAATAAAATCATTTGGATCGTAACACATAGTCCTAATTTCTGGACTATTGAGTGCAAAGGAATATAAACCTCACCCATTAAATTTAAAGAGAAAAAAAAGATTTGTGTGTATACTGTATAAGCTGATGTGTACAGTGTATATATATATATATATATATATATATATATATAGGTAATAAGCCTCACCTGTCTATAAGTCGCAGGTGTCCACATTGTAACGTGGGATATTTAGTACACAGAACAATGTTAACAATGTCAAACAGTAGCCTAGCATAAAAGTCATTCATCGCTGTCTTCATCTACCTGCATTCATCCTTCCTTGCGTCCATTCTTACAATTCCTTTGTCACACACTTTCTTTTGTTCTTGTCTCTATCTCTCTTTATGTCGTTGTTGCTCTCAGTGTCACTTTCGTCTCGAGGCAAATTAGCCATTGAGCGTGTGCTGTCCTGGTCATCACGCAGTGGTCCAGTCTTTCGAAACCCGATTTGTTCACACTGCTCCACGCTGGCAGGATTCGCAGGCAGACTGGAGCAGAAGCTGATAGATCGATCATCTTTACCTTGAAACTGCATCATATGCATTTCTTTGTGTGCTTTCCATGATGGTGTGTGCATTGAAGTCATAAAACGTAGCGGTTTATACATAAATCGGGGAGAAAAGTGCTATTTTTTTGGCTAACTTTAACAGTCTGAGTAACTTCTACTTGCCTTTCACACTGAACAACACTCGCCAACTGTTGCTGTCAAGATGCGGCGGTTTCTCCGCTCATTGCTTTTGCCGGGAATCTCTCCACCTTTTTTTGTTGTCTCTCAACCGAGCCTGACACTGTGTCAACACCGGGCCGTCATTAATCCTTGTTAATGAAGTCGGACAACACGTTAGTCACAGTTATCCTAGCAATCAATCACACAGGAAGACCGCAAAACCAGAGGGGCGGATAGGAGGACTCGTGATGAATGTTCACGCTGGTTGGTCATTTGGTTTTGGCCTTCGGTTACTGGCTGCATTGCACGCTGTTGGGTTTGCTCGCTGCTTCAGTGATGTGATGCACGCTGACATATTGTGCTAAGAAACGAAAAAAAAAAACATGTTGCAGAGCACAACAACGAAGTTTGTGCGAGAAAGTATTGGGACACTTCTTTTACAATTAGGGTGCATTCACATTTGTCATGTTTTTTTGGTTTAAAGGAAGCTTGGTGCTTTTTTCGTCAAGTGTGAATGCCATCATTCCAGCTATGGTGTGCACCAAGCGTGTGTTGAAAATGTACTCATATTTGCACATGAGTTTGAAAGCTGCAAAGCCGGGTGAAATCCACATGCTATGGGATGCAAAACTCTCGTGAGTGCAACGGTGTCCCTCGGTACTAACGAGGCAGCTAACGTCAGCGTTATCTTTGTCGTCACGGTTAAGTTGTCCGACTTTTGGCAACACACCCCACGCCACTGGTTTCAACACATTGAAGCCCAGTTCGGACTGCAAAGAATAGCACAGGACGCTGGACATCCACTTTGTCTCGTACCGCAGGAGTAAAAATGTTATAATGTCCTACATATTCAACCCAACAGACGGCATTTTGGTTCGAAATATGATTGTTGTCTTATATTATTATGGTTATGTCAGGAAAGCTGCCCAATCATGTCCTTAGTTTATGCATATGTTCTCTACTGCACAGCCTTTGGTCCCATGAAAAAATACCAGCGTGAACGCTAAGCCAACCGCAATCGGCCCGCATCAGAGTACCGAACAAGCGCGAACGCATCCTTCATCAATCAGAGGTTAGACGAGACCCCCTAAGTCAGTCCCTCTATCTTAAGTATTCATCTTTGCAAGACATTTTGGGCATTGATGCGCTTCTAACTTTGTGAGAACATTTTAATGAGGGCCCAGTGCACAAGGCAAGGTCCATAAAGTCATGCTTAGTTGAGTTCGGTGTGAAAGACATCCATCAAACACTGGTGGGATAGCGAGACAGAAGGCCCTCTCTCCCAAATCTCAAGAAGTAATCACATTCAACACAATGATCGACTCTCAGCTAGTCTAACAAAGACAGTGGTTGCTAGCGTCCTAGTACGCCTTTGCAACCATCAGTTAAAGACTGAACAATGTATTTCATTAGTTGATACTACAACAGAAACCTCCTCCCTTTCATGGCTCCCTGCTGTCGTTCTTCGCCTCGGTGTGAGCGGAGATCAATGGCGCGCAATCAGTTCACGGCCTGCCCATCAAGCCAAGTGACGAGGGAGGACAGAAATAGCGAGCCAGATTGAGGGATGAGAGCAGAAAAACAAAGATGTGTTTACTCACACCTGAAGATGCTGAAGATTTAAAAAAAAACGCAATAACTGCAAGCAGGAGGCACCTGGAACCTGAATGACATCCAGTGGATTATTGGGACATACTGTATAACTTATTGGCCTGGAAAACACAGGACCTCTCATACCGGGGGTCTAGATGTAGACCAAACAGCTTTTCTTCCTGTCACTCACACACCAGTGGTGAAAAATAAGGTCTCAAAGTTTGTTAGCTAGCTGGCAAACAACACAGGAGGCGCTGAGATGCAAATACATTTGAAGATAAACGAAGATCAACGAAGCAGCTGTTCAGCAGCTAGGAAATACAGCTATATCCTTAAACATGACTTGAGGGGGAAAAGATTAGTTTTAGCATTTTTGTCCTTGAGCTTGTTTTATATAAATATCTGCATAAAACAGATCTTTAAAAAAAAATATCGGCTTATATTTGCGTCAAACTGTCATTGATCAGGACTATTATATATGCAGTGTTTATTTTTCATGTAACAAATTTTAGAAAATTGGGAAAATATCAAAACATTTTACATGTCTGTTATATACTGAAAAAACAAGCAATTTTGGTGGGATCACAAAAATGAAGCAGCAAAGTTATTTACGCACAAAACTGAAGTCGCCTCGAAAATGTTTGGCCATGGCGGTATTCGTGGTGATCCACATTTTCCAAAGAAAACACACACAATAAAACCAACGCTAAAAATACGGTCTGGGAGATGAGGGTGATCAGCTTGTCCCCTCTTGTGTCATTTTTGTTCAGATTTTGCATTTTATGCTCACGTTTGTGTTAGATATTATTATTATTATTATTATTCCACTTTTAGACGCAGTGTAATAGTTCAGTGCATTGTCCATCGAATCACTTCTCATAGAGGCCTTTGTCAGGGTTGCACAACACACGACTGATGGAAAAATACTGGAAGACACACAATAGATATGTTGCCTTTACACAAGCTTACATTTCACTTTCTAGAGGGGTAGACTCTGTGTACATTCATTGTCTTCCTCTGTCTTCCTCGTTGATGATAGATTCCAGCGATGTGACCAAATATATTGCTCTTACTTTTTAATACAATTTATGTGATCATTGACTACTTCTCCGTTAGCACTTCAAAGAGCCAGGAGAAAGGCTAAAGAGAAGAAACATTTTGCATAGTATTTGTCTTTAAATTTGAGCTCAAATTGAGTATTTCACCCACTGAACAGCTCAAATTCAGACGCTCTACTTTACGTGGAGTTTCAAATTGTCTATTTTGCTGCCTGCTTAACTTGCCGAATACTGGTGCCAGCACGGCATTGAGCCCACTCGGGTGACAACACGTCTTTAAAAGGTCATGTCGTCGTGAGTGAAGATGTTGCGTCATCCCCCCGTCCCGCTTCCTTCCGTCCTCTCTTGGGATCGGCTGCTGTTGTGACGTCACGAGAGGCGGGACCAAGTCCACGCCATTCATCACATTTTAAGTGCCGGCATGAGGCCTTTAATATCGGGCTAATTAAGACGAGTCGGGGGCTCTAGTGTTGTTCGCTGCCCTCTAAAGTGCGCCGAGTGGACTCGTGACATTGACAAACTCACTGCAGCCTTTTTTAATGGATGTCAGGAGATGTAAGCTTCCTCGTTTTATGACCTCGTGTAGTCGACAAAGAGGAAGTGATAGCAGTCAACCTCCAGCACGTATGTTATAGCCGTGTCCAATTCCAGGGTCCGCAGCCTCCGACCCATGCGGTCGACGGAGGCCACACGCTCGGGGCTCCTCGACCAGCTTTGTGAATTTAGCGGTCGGGCCTTCCCTGCACTTCCTGGTTGTGTAATATGTCCTCATCTTTATGCTGATGTCATGGCGGGAAAATATGTGCTGTTGTGAATGACTCAGGGCACGGGTGTCCAAACTTTTTCCACAGACTGGAAAATGAAAAGATGCAAGGGCCACTTTGATATTTGCTAAAGCAACACATGTCGGTATTTAGTGTATATATGTCGGTATATACAGTATATACAGTATTTCGGTATATACAGTATATGTATGTCAGTATATAGTGTATATATGTCGGTATATACAGTATATACAGTATTTCGGTATATACAGTATATATATGTCGGTATATAGTGTATATATGTTGGTATATACAGTATATACAGTATTTCGGTATATACAGTATATATATATGTCAGTATATAGTGTATATATGTCGGTATATACAGTATATACAGTATGTCGGTATATACAGTATATATGTCGGTATTTAGTGTATATATGTCGGTATATACAGTATATACAGTATGTCGGTATATACAGTATATATGTCTGTATATAGTGTATATATGTCGGTATATACAGTATATACAGTATGTCAGTATATACAGTATATATGTCGGTATTTAGTGTATATATGTCGGTATATAGTGTATATATGTCGGTATATATAGTATATACAGTATGTCGGTATATACAGTATGTACAGTATGTCAGTATATACAGTATATATGTCGGTATTTAGTGTATATATGTCGGTATATACAGTATATACAGTATGTCGGTATATACAGTATATATGTCGGTATATAGTGTATATATGTCGGTATATACAGTATATACAGTATGTCGGTATATACAGTATGTACAGTATGTCAGTATATACAGTATATATGTCGGTATTTAGTGTATATATGTCGGATATACAGTATATACAGTATGTCGGTATATACAGTATATACAGTATGTTGGTATATACAGTATATATGTCGGTATATAGTGTATATATGTCGGTATATACAGTATATACAGTATGTTGGTATATACAGTATATATGTCGGTATTTTGTGTATATATGTCGGTATATAGTGTATATATGTCGGTATATACAGTATATACAGTATGTTGGTATATACAGTATATATGTCGGTATTTAGTGTATATTTATACAGCTTGAACTTCGGACTTGGCTCTTGTTTTCTCATTTTTGTTTTCTGAAACTTTGAAACTTTCTTCTTAAATAATCTTTGTTTTCTTTTGCTAATATTATGACTTTATTCCCATAAGATAACTTCTTTCCCAACCTAGTTTTCCAAAAATTATTATTATTTTTTTTTATTTTTTAGGGTTAGTCGTAATATTATAAAGTATTAGTTATTATAAAGTGTATTACATCATATTACAACTTTACAACCAGTCCCGGGTGTACCCCGCCTCTCGCCCACAGTCAAGTGGGATAGGCTCCAGCACACTCCCACAACCCCAATAAGGATTATGTGGCAGCGAAAATGAATGAATGTTGTAAATGTATTCTTTTTTTCTCGTTAGAAGTGTTTTCTGTCTTTATATTTTGCCTTTATTTTCATAAAATTACAGCTGTTTTTTCCATTTCTGCTGTTTTGTTTTTTTAATTTAACTATTTAACTATTTCAACGTTCTTGTTATAAATGTTCTTCTTGTAATTATGACCTTATTCTGGTAACATTTTTCTGCAGCCTAATTTTCCAAAAATTGAAACTTTTTTGTTGTTTATAATATTGTTCCTTTTAAAAAAGTCTTTTTTTTTTTTTATTTAAATTTTATGCGACTAAAATGATGTTATTTTTACTCACAATATGACCACGTTACGCTCATAAAATTGCAACTTTGTCTTGCTAGATTACTACTTTTTTCTCTTAATATTTTGACTTTATTCTTCTAAAATTACTGCTGATTTTTTTTTTTTTTTTTTTACTTTTCTTGTCAAGTTATATTTTTTTTAAATATTTTTTTCCGGCCCCCGGAACACCCCTGACTTAGGGTGAATAAGATGTGTTTTCTGTTGAAAAACGGCCTATTTTCAGAGAAAACAACAACAAAAAAAAAACTTGTGTGAATTTTCGTGGCCGTGAATGCTGATTTGCAAAGTACCTCCTTGTGGATATGAAGGTCTTTTAAAGTAGAGTAAGCCTTGGTGGAGATCTGTGATCTTGGAGCTCTCTTGTTTGTTTTGCCCTGCTTTACTCCATATTTGACTTTGACCTTTGCACCATACGGTGCGAGATACAAAGAGAGAATGGACAGCTGGCTCTCTTCTCTTCCATCATCCTTTTAAACTTAACCAAAGAGCGGGAGCGTCTCAGCAGGAAGCCTATTTACTTGAGGATGGAGCCGCTTAAGAAGCATTGTCTCAGCGTCCGGCTCCGTGGTGTTTGGACTTCCAGCTGCTGAGGCAGGCTGAATGTCAAGTGTCAGTTGGCAAAGTGTATGTCAAGACTCCCACTGATGACTCATAGCTTGAAGCGCGGCGCAACCTTTGCAAACGTTTAATTATTAAGATGGCTGACAGTCCACCTGCTGTCGACGAATGGCGATTCAGCAGTTATGATGATTGCACCTCCCCTTGGAATGTTGACGTTATGCCGTAGTAATCATGTATTTGTCAAATTCAATTCATGCAATTCATTTTATTTGTCCCACCTATGGATTCTACATGGCAGCATCAGTGAAGGCATTGTGAAGTTGTGCATGTATTTTTGGTACGGAACATTCGGTGCGGTACCGAGTTCCCACAAGGTGCACATTAACTGAGGGACAGGAAGTGTGCCTCACGTCAGGCTATGGCTAGCGATACTTCCACGGAGAAGCCGGCGCTTGAACACCTTTTTCTGTCATATCCAGTTTGGGAACACTTGGGAACCCCGAGACAAGTGGATACATGGATGACACAAAATCTAAGCAGTTTTATGTAAGCCGTTTTATTCCTTCACTGTATTGAAAATGAAGACCTTAAAACCGAGGTACCAACCAAGCACTGATTGTGCCGCACCATTGCACGCCTATTGATTAGGAATCGTGAATTGATTAAAAGGATGTCAGTGCAGCGTTTTTACAACTTGTTAGCATTCAGGGCCACAAGCGTTTTATAATTCCTCAAACTTCTGGTTCTTTTCCAACGACTGTAACTTTGTAATTAGAAAAGCAGATAACCATCAGTTGTTTGGCCGCCGCCATGAATACCTGGATGTAGATTGCAGAGGCACCGATGGAGGCAAATGTTAAACAAGGGGGCGGGGGTATGCCCTTCCATGCGGCTCACCGTGCATTTTTACGAGGCGGAGATGAAAAGGAAGCCTTGTGCGTCCCACATTCCCTGGCTGATGTCAGAGGAAAAAGAAGTGAAAACTCCCAGCGAGCAGAACAGATAAAGAAAGAAGGATGGAGGCTGACAAGAAAGCCGAGCGGATCTGGAACAAAAGCCGCCGTGGCGGAAATGAAAGGGATTCCGACATGTATGAAGCGTCAGGTCCAAAGAGAGCGCTCCTCATCTGCTCACTGAGCAAGAAAATTAAATTGTAATTATAACTATTGGAATCGAGTTTGTCAAGCCTTTTTGGGATTGATTATTTCATTGTCTTGTGTGCTTACAGTCTATGATGGTTTTATGGGGTTTCATCTTCATTTTTATAGACACACTAGTTTGAGTCATTTACACTCCTCATACTTACTTTTTTATTCAGTCAGCCGCAGATGGATCTCCCTTCGCTATCGTCATTCGTTTTATGGTTGAAATAAGGCTTGAAATATTCCAGAAAAAAATCATTTTATCGTTAATTTTTCTTGTAAAAGTTGTAATATTATGAGAAACAAAACAAAATAAAGATGTTATTTTTGGAGAACTAGGTTGGGGAAAAGTTATAAAATCATGGGAATAAAGTCACAATATCATGTAAAAAAAAGTCATACAGCATTATTAGGAAAAAAAGTTGATGAAGATTCTAAGAAAGTTGAAATATTTGGAAAATTAAAAAAAACAGCTGTAATTTTACAAGAATGAAGTCAAAATATTAGTGAAAAAGTCAGCATTTTACAAGACTTGTAATATGAGGGAAAATAATGCATAGGGTTGAAATCATTGTATTTAATTGTTTGGAATTATTTGATTATTTTTTGAAAAGCTGAAATATTGTCACAAACAAACCAAATGAAGACATCATTTTAGGAAAACGAAGTTGGGGAAAAAGTTATAATATTATGAGAATAAAGTCAAAATATTATGGGAATAAAGTCATAATATTAGGAAAGAAAAGCTGGTGAAGATTATTAGATTCTGAGAAAGCTGAGATATTTGATAAAATGCAAAAAAGTTGGAAACAAAGTTCAAACTAATACACTTTTTCAAATGCGTCTGAAAGCTGAGACGCAGTTTTTTAAAATTTTTTATGAAATATATAGAACTTTATATCTACATTTGTTGTTGTACAAAATATCAAAGTGGCCCTTGCATCCTTTCATTTTTCAGAATGTGGCCCTCGCTGGAAAAGGTTTGGACACTCCTGATGTACACTTTTATTGTAAGTTATCGCAACAACATACTAGCTCGTAAGAACGATGTGGCGAAGCAAAGAAAATTGCCCAAAAGGGCTTCTTCACCCAACAAACACAATGTTCTCTCCTCAAGGGTACGACACCAAAAGGAGGCCATCGAGAAAAATATTTATTGCCTCAAAGAGGAGTCGCTCTTCGGCGTGAAAGCGCTTGCCCGCAATGCTTCCGTCATTCAAAGTTTGAGTGGCGTGAACGTAAAAATAGCCGAAGGTGAGGGCATTGCCACAATTACTTAGGGAGGGGGGAAAAAGCGGAGGAATTCAATTATGGCTGTGCATGCATGTGTGAAGGGATTTGGAGGCGAGGTGTGTCACTGACGGCAGCCAGCTTGGAAATTGAGGGGGAAGGTTCTTCCTGAGACATTAAATGATAAGAGAATTAACAGCACACATTCACAAATGCTTGCACCCACACGGAATTATCCTCCCAGGAGGAAAAACGCCATCTTTTCGGCCTTCTTATCCTATTCAACCTCCAGATGTCTTCGCCATGTCCAATCGACGGTGCTCGTACGAGTGTATTTAATAGGGGTGCAAATGTGATAATATACTGTATATTATTTGCTGTGTATATATGCTGTATGATAGTGTAATTCATATCAATATGAAAGAATATGCATGTAAAGTGGTAACTATAAAACTATAAAAATGTGTTTTGTGTTAACATTTTTGAGAGTCAACTGCTGATGACATCATAGACGGTTGACGTAACATCCGGTTGCCATTTTGTCTAGCTAGCTACCAGGGTGCTAACAAGGAAGGACGTATTCTGATAAGAAGAATACATTATGTAAGAATACAGATGGACTCAGGCAGTGTATTAATAACCTGACAAGACAAACCAAAGCAAAATTGTGCCGTTAACCGTAAAGCACGCTGACCGGGGCGGACGCTAACTGAGGTTCCACTGCATTACGAGGCGGTTACACTTCCTGTCCCTCACACAAACCCGTACGGCTCCGTAATACATGTGCCGTTACACCCCTAGTTTTAAGCTTTGCAAAGAAAGGTTAGGGATACAGACAGGTTTCCATTTTGTGTTTTCTTGCCGGTTCAGGCTCATTTGTGAGAGTCTCGATTTAATATCGTGGGCTGTGATAAGTGTGCTTCTTTTTTTCCCATGACATCTTTGCCATTGATTGGAGAAGCAGGGTGGCTGTGCTCTTGGTGCTAATAGCCTCCTGATGTGCCAAGGGAGAGGCTGACCTTTCCAGGCCTCATGCACACATGCACACACATGCACACACATGCACACGCACACAATTAATCCAGTCAGTTACAATGTGATCACTTTTCACCTGCCTGGGAAATCAGCTTGAAGGAAATAAATTGTTCCTTTTCATTTCACTCACATTTGCTGAAAAAAAAAAAAAGCTTGAGAGTAAACGTCTTCTTTCCAAAAAAAACCTCCACCACCATCATTATTAGTTTGCACGACTTACACTTGAAGTCCTACTCTGCTCTGTAAAGATCACATAACCACGCCGCGGCCGATGTCATGGCGATCATTATCCTGAACCGGCTGACACTCTGAAGAAGGCCAGTCAGGAAGAACAAACATGGCTGCTGTTGATTATTCTATCCCGTACGAACCAGCCGACTAATTTGCAGCAAGCTTTTGTCTTCATGTGCTGCCCTAACTTCTCTGCAGAGCGTCTTCATCCGACTGCACAATTAGAAATTGAAATGAATACAAGTAGTCAGTCAGTAGCTTTAGTTTAGCCAGCTTGGTGAGCATTCGTTTCATGTGAAATGAGCTTGAGAGGTCCCACCATACATACGGATATTTTCACAAGCACACATGCACTCTTGGGTCTCTTGCTGCTTTTCTTGCCTGAATGGATGTCTAATGGAGTTTTGCAGCCAGGCACACTCCCTTCCCAGTGTACGGTACATACTCCCCCTCATTACAGAGGCCAAAGTAGGGATTAGTGCCGCATTTTGTTCTGGCATTGTAAGCCATGCCTGTGCTCGATGCCAGTATGGAGCTTGGTGCTTTCTTTCCAGTACATATACAGTACATAAGGAGGCATCGCTGTGTACTGCATGGCTGCGTTCACAGTATATACTTGGTGCACACTTTAGTGCAGTTTGCGTAGCGTTCACACTGGCATTTTTGTCATGTGACCAAATGTTTCACAGTAAAGAGCATATTTGTAAAGTAAAGACTTGATTGGACAGCTTTTCTGACAAGGCTCAAATATTCTAAACCAAAACAGCGTTTGCTGGGTTGAATGCAAAAGTTATTTTCATATTCTGCTATATTTACCAGCTTAGATTTCACACGAAGCTTCTACAATGTACAGGGTTATTCAAAAAGAAAGAACCGATTTCATGGCGCATTGCTTCAGTTCTCAAGCATCGCTATGGAACCAGTCAGTGACCATTTGAAAGAGGACTTTTCTCAGTTTCGAATGGCTGCAGTGGCATCGTTCCTTCAGCAACGTTGGTCGGGAGGTGGCTCAAGACCTCGCTCTTTGTGCTTGGCCCGCGAGATCCCCAGACCTCACCGTGTGCACAGAGAGACGGCACGTCCAGATCATTTTCTCTTACAGATTTTTCATTTCTAGACACAAGACTGCTCTGTGTTTTTGTGTTTTCACATGTGGCTGAAATTACCCGAACCACTACAGAGTTCACGTGCATTTTCCGACCTGCCAACACGTGCACATTTTTCATGTATAACCCTTGAATGCTTGACACTTGAAGCCTCCAATCAATCGATTTGGGGGTTGAAGGATCCCCAAAAGTGCGTAATGATATTGTAGAATGCTTCAGTATGGAATAATCTTGCAAACTAGACCACAAAACGAGATGAGAAGGAAGTAAACACATACAGTCGACATACACCAAAGTGTGTTCAAAGTGCGGCCCGGGGGCGCATTTTTATTGGCTGAATACAATTTAGCAAAGAAAACTAAAAAAAAAAGAATAGCAGAAAAGGAAAAACCAGCAGTAATTTTAGAAGAACAAAGTGAAAATATTAAGAGAAAAAAGTTGTAATTTAACGAAAAAATATGATAATGTTACGAAAATAACGTCACAATTTATTGAGGAAAAATAATGTAATGTTAGTTGCATAAAATCTAAATGATTAAAGAAAAAATGCATACTGTATACGTACTGTAATGAGAAACAAACAAAACAAAATAAAGTTGTCATTTTTGGAGAATTAGGTTGTGGAAACTTCATATCTTTATGGGAATGAAGTCATAACATTACAAGAAAAGACAGAAGAACATTTACGAGAAGATATGTCATTTTACGAGAATAAAGAAAAATATACATTCCAAATTATTATAGGAATGTCTGCGAAGATTATTTCGGAAGAAAATATTTGGAAAATAAAAAATAAAAAACAGCAAAAATGGGGAAAAAAGCAAAGTTTTCCACAAAGCTGAGATGCATTTTTTTCTGGGAATATACAGTATATAACTTTTTAGCATAGCTACATGTGTTGCTTCACAACATATCAAAGTGGCCCTTGCAACCTTTCAATGTTCAACATATGGCCCCCACTGGAAATAGTTTGGAAACCCCGGGCATACACTCAAAGCTCAAGAATGTGCTGTTGATGGAGAACCGCTATTACACGTCTTTGTGATCTGTTCCGGACCTTATGCTTATGAATGTTCTGCTGGTAAGATATCTGATGAGCCATGTCATTGTTACGCTTGAACCACAGCAATCTGCAGGGGCGCACTGGCAGCGGACGCAGGGGTACTCACTAAATGTCTTCAAGGCTGGCAGGTCTGCATTTGGCTGTCTGGTGCACACCATGGTTCGGATCATGCGTCCACATTTTACCAAACGAACCGTACTAGCAGAGCAAAGGCACCAGAGCTCCTTTGAACTGACACACTTCTTCAATCTTCACTGCGGGACTCTCACAGAAGCAAAACAGATGCTAACAGTAGAATTTGTAACATTACATCAAATTATGATAATAATGGGATCACTTGTATTGAAAATGTCCTTTGTCTACTATTTACGTCCATGTGATGATAGAAAAGAAAGAATATGAAACTACACTTTGCCAGACAGTGATCAATGGTCGCTAACAATTTGTTTGCGGCTCTGTAAAGTGACTTTACAAAGAGATAGCGGCAATGTTTTTATTTTTGCTCTAATCTCTAAAATCTGTCATTATGGCGTCAGCCATCCTCCTCCGCACTCACGACGCATGATGAATTTCAAGTGCGTGCCAGTGCGCTAATCTTTTGATGAAGTTATTTGTTCTCCTTTAACCCCTACGTTGTTGCAAAGACACATAAAGAGAGAGTTTAGCTACGTTTCTGGTCCTCCAACACCTGTCCCAGGAGTGAAAGGTCACTCGAGTCAAAGTGTTAAGCCTGCAGAATGAAGGATCTCATGGACGGCATCGTAAGAAGCTCATGTGATTGATTATTGCAAGCGATGCTGTGGACCGCGACCTCTGTTTTCGTGACAGATGATCCGGTTTCCCCTGGACAGTAGAGAAAGATCTTTTCAAGAACGTGACTTATGGCGACTCAGGAGGTCAAATACCAGCCAATGACCTGTCAGTAAGACGAGATGGAGCCTGTAAGACTTTCAAGTAGGGATGCTCCGATCAGGATTTATGCTGCCGATTCCGATACCGCTAACATGAATTAACTGTATATTTTTCAATTTATGCATGTGGTATTGGCCAGGGGCGCCGTTAGACAATTCCAAGGCACCCTGGCAAATAGGTCTTCTGGATGAAACCATACTTGTACTATTTGACACAAACCTGAATTTAATTTGATGCATGTTTTGGAGTACTGCGAATACGTGGGAAATCAATTCTTCAATCATTTTTGATCGGAGCATCCCTACATTAAAGTCCAGTGTACTTTGCTACACACAAGTTAGTAGCAAGATGGTTGTGTCTTGCCTACAGTCAGACATGGTGCTGGTCGACCTCATGGTCGGGGGCTGCACGAGTGCTACCGGATACAGTAACGGCTGTGTGTGCATTTTCAGTGGCTATTAAATCTATACTGCTATACAGGCCGTACGCTGCCTTCGCTAAAGGATATCCAAGATTCCTTTCTGTATTATTTTCCCTTGCCAGGATATAATAAAACCGAGGGGCGTACTCGTCGGCGTCTTATAGATCAGGCATTGTTTTGCGGCTCGACTCCCTCATTAAACGTTACATTCACATTTATTATGGATGTCCTCAGGAGAGTTCACAGACTCTGTTTTCCACCGTGGATGTGCTTTTTTTCTTGTTCTTGCTCAGATCCGTCTTTGCACCAAACAGAGGGAACCGAAATAGAATGTTCAGGAAATGTTTAAAGCGGGTCGCAGCGCACAAGTTAAATAAATACGTACCCAAATACCGTATTGACCCAATCTTTTTTCCCTAGAAAACAGAAAAAAGACAGGTTGTCTTATTTTAGAGGTGTAACGGTTTATACTGTATTTGCAAACTAACAGGTGGTGCCAAAACGACCGCTCAACAAGTGAGTGTCAGCTTTTCTTCCTGTCGCTCACTGACACTCTCTTCACACACACACACACACACACACACACACACACACACACACACACACACACACACACCAGTAGCCTGGAGAGATGCAGCCACAACACAGATTTGATATAGGGAGGTGTTATGATCGGCTACTGTATAGACAGTAGAGAGAGGATATAACATTTGACATCTAATATAATTATATATAATGTTATATAGTCGTGTTATATATGTTAAGAATTATGTTTATATACAGTCGCCCCTCGCGGTGAATTTCCGTGAAGTAGGATTCAATATTAATATCAATATTAAACATACACTATTAATACATTAATATCTGTAGTTATAGCATAGCAAACTCGTTTATGACTTTCTAAATACGTGTTTTAACATCATTAGAGCCCTGTAGACATGAAATAACACCCCAATACCCATTATTCTTTCTTTACATCACATTACGCAGGCTACAGGATCAGTGCAGGGACATAACAGATGGCTAGCACGCTAGCATAGGCGCATAGCTGGCGAGCTGACATGTTAGCCTCTCCAATTTGCTTATTCGGAACTTAAGAAAGTGCTTCAAACGGAGTAGGGAAGAAGGCCAAAGCAGACAAAAACTTACCACTTCCACACAGAATGAGAGGATGATTTGATCTCGTTCATTTGATGTGAGCCGTGGCGTGCCGTCTTGGCTCTGCTCGCTCAGTAGCCAGTCTCCATGCAGCGTTAAAGGTCATGTATTCTAACGTCATGTCGTAAACATTACTGATACCCAGTGGCCAGAATACTACACATAACTTGTCTTTCAATATTCTTTGACTAATTATAGGCCATAGTCCACCACGAAACAGCGATCATTTTTTAACTCCATATTAACGGCATTTTTCAAAAGACAACCCCTTCAGTAGCGGCCAGTTTAGATGATTTTGACTGATCTTTGAAGGCACACAGAATATTGTGTTCTATGGTTATATAAACATGGAACCTACCAAAAGAAATATTAGACTCCCGTCTTTCATCAGGCAAAAAATTTAGTTTCTACCTTTTTCCGTTCTTTAGTAATCAGAAGTAGAACATAGGTAAGTTTCAGGAAAATATCAGTTCCCAACTAGAAAAGAGAGAAAAATAGCTTTTTGTGAAAAGATACATTTCAAGCATAACTTTCACTTTGAACTATTTACAATTTTCACATTTGAAACTGAACTGTGTGTGTGCATGTATATGTGCGTGCACGTGCACGTGCATGCATTAAAGTTTCCCTACAATACGTAATCTTCTGCGCGCTACACTCCTCCACGCTCTCCCACTTCCTCCTTTTTGTGGGTTTCTTCCATCCACATGATCTCTGCCGAGGTCTTATCAAATGCACTCCTGCCACCCAGTGGCCGTTTTTATGGCTTAAAATTACTCTGAAGCCAAATGCATTAGTGGAGAGTTGCGTCATCAGCTCTTTTAGCCTCCTGCGCAAAAACAACAACATAAAAGACATATAAATACATTGTTGGGATTGGGCGTTCGGGTTTATAAAAACGTATAAATACGTCTTTGGTATTGAATGAGTTCATTATTTTTGGAAAAAACGAGATATAGTGAGGGACGAATGTATTTTATTTTAGCTGTATTTTTAAAAATGATAATTTCCCCACAAAAATGGGAAAAACACTGAAAAATTGATCCTATTGCCATAATAATTTTTTATTCTAATCTGCAAGATTTTTACTGTTATTGAAAACGTGATTTCAAAACTGAACACTTTTGTTTGTTGTAAAAATTCCCAAACAATCCCAACAGTAGGTCTTGAAAAAGAGGGATCTTATATTCAGAAAGCTCGCAGGGACATTGCGACATCTCATCTCATCTTCTGCACTTCTGTGTTTCTAGCTATCATTGCATTTCCTTTCTTCCTTACATGGACCGTGTATTTGTTCTCGATGCTAACATGCCGCTCCTCTTCTCGCGAGATTTAACTTTAAACACGCAAACGAGCTTCCCCGGAGTCGATATTTGCGAGACGTCATCTCTGGCCAAGCTGTTTTGACAGGGCAACTGTGACACGGGCCGCCGCCGCCGGCGTTCTGGTGTGGAGTATGAAGATGATGTGATTATTTGCGGTAAGTGAACGTGACTGATTAATGTGGATGTTTCTGAGCAGATGTAATCAGGCTCTCCGTGAATGTGAAAACAGCTTGGTGTATTTGATGCGCGCTAGCACGATGCGAGGATGATGAGAGCGTTGAACATTAATTAGTATTTCATTGCAGCTGTGTCTGCTGCTTGCTCAAAAAGTACTCGAGAGGCAATCCAACACAAAATACTCACTACAAGGACCATGGTTAAAAAGTACAGGAACTCGTAGTACAGGGTATACTGGCGCAGGGGTAGAGCATGGAAGCGATGGCCAGGAACATTCCGGCGTTCAATGCAGCAGCCGCATGGCATGGCGGACAACCAAACATGGCCACTGGAAGAGAGGAGGAGAATGAAGGCAGAAAGACGAGCAGGAAGGGCAGCAGAAAGGAGCATGACGTGAATTGAATGAAAGGCAATTAAATTCCTGGATCAGCTAAGCTAATTGGTTAATACATTAAAAAAAAGATTATTCATGAAATAACTTTTTAAACACACATTTCTCATAATTCTCTGCAATGTACACTTAATATAGGAACATTGCAAAAGATAACATATAATTCATAACTTCCCCTTCGGCAGCTCCTATGTGGAGCTGCTCGTAGCAAGGAAGTATTTCTTATGAGTACTTGCTGGTAAGGCGCTGAATAAAAGCGGTTGCCTTGCTTGTATTGTGCTACGCTAAGCTATGCTAACAATTTCATTGTTTTGACTGCAGGGATGTCCAAACTTTTTCCAGCGAGGGCGACATACAGAAAAATGAAAGAACGCAAGGACCACTTCCATAGTTTGTAAAGCAACACATGTAGATATGCTAAGAAGTTACATATATTAAAACAAATAAAAAACTACTGCATCTCAGCTTAGGGGAAAAAGTCTATTATTAGTGTGAACTTTGCTCTTTTTTACCCATTTTTGCTTTTTTTTATTTTCTAACTTTCTTCTTAAATAATCTTCAGAAATTTTCTTCTCGTAATATTTGAACAATATTTCCATCATATTTTGGGATTATATATTTTTCCGCATAATATTATGAGACTTTGTAAAATTGTGACTTTTTTTCTCGTTAGGATACAAATTCTTTCTCCTAATATTTTGACTTTATTCTTGTAAAATTACAGCTGTTTTTTCATTTCTTCTGTTGTTGTTTTTTTTTCTTTTACAACTATTCAACTTTTTTCTTGCCCATTTTCATCTCGTAATATTATGACATTATTCCCAAAATATTTTGGAATATATCGTTTTCCTCATAATTTTATGATTTTATTGTCATAAAATTGCAACATTTTTTCTCGTTAGAATACAACTTTTTTTTCCTTAATATTTTTGGCTTTATTCTTGTGAAATTACTGCCGTTTTTTTTACCTTTTCTGTAGTTGTAGTTGTTTTTTTTAACTATTCAACTTTCTTTTTGTAAATTTTCTTGCAATATTGTGACGTTATTCAAATAATTTTTTCATGTTATTCCCATAATATTATAACTTTTCCCATTCTCATAATATTAGACTTTTTTCTCTAATATTTCAACTTTATGCTCCTTATGCTACTAAAATTTTCCCTCATAATATTCTGACGTTATTCTTGTAAAATTATGACTTTTGATTGTTAAATTACAACTTTTTTCTTTTCATATTTGCACTTTATTCTTGTAAAATTACTGCTGGTTTTCCCATTTTTGCTGTTTTTTTTTTGTTTTTTTTTAGTTTTCTTGTTAAATTATATTTTTGTGCCATTAAATTATATCAATGTGTCACAAATGGCCCCCGGGCCGCACTTTGGACACCCTTGGTGTATGTGCTTAGTTCCTTTTTATCTAGTTTTGTGGCCTAGTTTGCAAAGACACTGCATTATTCAATACTGAGTCATTCTATAATATAATGACCCACTTTTGAGGGTCCTCCAACCCCCAAAATGATTGCTTGAAGGGTCACAAATGGTCCCCGGGCTGCAGTTTGGACACCGCTGGACTGTAGGAATATGAGAGAGGCTCATATCAATGTGACTTGGCGGCGTGCTTCTTAAAATGTTCTTTTTAGATTTAATCATTGTTGTGTTAAATCCTCCCCCCTCCCACGGCACACAATAGATCAAAACGCTGCACTAATTGTACACATTCATTCTGTCTTCAGTGGTTCATTCAAGTTTTTCTGGCCTGGGGTGTGCCACCGCAAAACGTAATGACCATGAGAAAAGTGCACGTGATTGATGTGCCATAAGTGGGCGTCTTTGCTTCTTCAGCCATTCGTGCTACTCAGGAGCCTATTAGAGCTTCCTGCACCTGCCAGTGGTGTTTTGAAGCATTTGTTTTGACCCGCCAAATTAAATGTCTTCTCCTATCAGCGCCTCGAGGGGAAGACGGAAGGGGAGATGTCTCTGTCTGTCCTTGTCAGGTCAGCGGTCTACGGGGGAAAAGAAAAACTCCCTGCTGCTGTCAAAGCAGAGAGCGCTTTATGGACATGAACTGTTCGGCTTGCCTGAACTTTGATGCTAAGACGTTCGTTGTCGGAGGAGACACTTTTCACGTGGTCATGTCAGTGGGAGACTGTCCCAGGTGACAACCTACTGATGTGATGTTCATGGGTCACTTGAGATTTCAGACTTCAACAGATTCCGGCTGACACTGAGTGGACAACATTTACTTCCAGTATTTGCATCCTCTGCCCTCACTCCTCAGCTTACTTTGTGGCTCCTCCCACCTGAAACTCACTGCATGCGTCTGAATACATTGGTGAATTCTCAAATAACTGTTTTTTTTTTCCGCCAGCATCTTGATTTTGCGCCGCTACAGCGGAACCCGCTTATGTCGACAAGCTGTCCATGTCGTCCAACTCATCTCTGCCGACTCTACGTTGACATGTGTTGCAGTATTAATAACATCCTCGTTATTGCGTGAAACACAGAAACAAAGCGACTGGATGACTGACAAGAGGTCTCACTATGTTCGCTCTTGTTCTATGGAACACTGTTGCTCTATGAAGCATCTAGGTGCTGAACCAATGCACAGAGTGAACTCTCTTCCTGCCTGTCCAGAGGCGAGGGACGAGGAAAACAGACACGCTTGCACATGGCGATATATGGAGACCAGCAAAATGACCGAGTTCCTTGTAATTTATTGTGTGATTCATGTACTTATTCATGATCGTCACAGATCTTGTGACACAAGATCTTGTGACACCCTGAGCGAAAAGCATGCAGAAATGACAAATGTGGAATATATATGCTCTGCTTTCTTCCTAAGTGTGTGCGACAAGTTTTTTGTGAAAATTTAAGCTGGTAAACGTAGCAGAATATAAAAATAACGACATTTTGGTTGGGGATGTTTGAGTTACGTCACGTCACGTAATATGCATATGTTGCTAACTGTGCAGCCTTTGGTCCCATGACAAAAATACCAGAGTGCATGCTAACTTCATCTTTTTTACATTTTTTGGTCCAAACTGGAGGACCAAACCACAAGAGTGACTTCTCTGTTGCTGACAAAGCATGGAGTACAGAGAAGGGTTATTCTTATACTTATTTTGGCATATATACAAGTAGTATCGTTGTGCCGCATGGTGGCCAAGCGGTTAGCATGTTCAGAGATTGGGAAGACCTGGGTTGGAATCTCCGCTTGGGCATCTCTGTGTGGAGTTTGCATGTTCTCCTGTTTCTCCGGGTACTCCGGTTTCCTCCCACATTCCAAAAACATGCATGTTAGGTTCATTGGCGGCTCTAAATTGTCCATAGGTATGAATGTTGGCATCAATGTTTGTTTGTCTATATGTGCCCTGCGATTGGCTGGCGACCAGTCCAGGGTGTACCCCGGCCGAAGTCAGCTGGAATAGGCTCCAGCATACACGTGCGATCCTGATTAGGATAAGCGGCATAGAAAATGGATGGATAGTATCGTAGCCCACCAGCATGGACATGCACTTAGAGTCGTCCATGGATCCCCTATACTGAGGTGGTTTGGACGACACCTAATTAGGGTGTATGGCCCTTTGTTCAAGGCTGCAGGAATGCACAGGATGTCCTCCCCCCCTCGACTTGAACTACACCTTCCCCTTGTTAGCATGCACCTGGTTCGTCTGTACATGGAGTGTTAAGGGTCAGTCAAAGGTACATGACTCATGCTACATAACAATGAAGCTGCCGCCTCACACAGACTCAAAAAGGAATTCCGAGCTTTTTCTCGTTCCAAGCCTTCATCAGATCATCTCGTCGTTTTCTCATACCCACCGGCCATCTGTCCTACCAGCTCTCTCATGCTCCTTTTCATTTCCACTATCCATCATCTTTTCTCTTTTTCTTATTTATTTTCCCCGCGCTCTCTCAGCCGAGGACCTGTCTGCTCGCCCCAGAGCGTCAACCTCTAACTAGGCCTGCCGCTGTGGCGCTCATGAGCTCCCCTCGTACACTTGGTTTCTTAATGGGACTCCTAGGATCGATTTAACAAAATAGGCAGCTCTGTTATTACCCCACGGGGACGGACGTTTGACAGATCCCGTTTCCAGCAGGCGTGCGCCAGAAAACACAATGGGCTAGATTGAAGAAAGATAGTCACTGACAACTAACAAATAGACCCCAGGGACTGAGGGGAGAAAGTGGACAAGTTGTAGCCCACTAAAAAGCTGATCTCTTCACTGATAGGGAATTACCCAAAAGTGGCATAAGGATGAAAGTGTTACAAGCAACGAGGAAGCAGTAGAAACTATACGGATACAGAGGGTTAACCTTAGCGTCCGCCAGTTGGCGTGTTTTTTGGGTACCGTGGAAAATCTACACCTTAATTTTCCTTCGGTTTGCATGCATTTTCCTGTAAAGCGGGCCTTACATCCAGACGTATGTGTAACCACACACGAGGGTGCCGCCATTCTTGGGCAATTTGTTGGCCGTGGCCAGCACGTAAAGGAAGTAGGGTATCAGAGGGGTTGCAAGTGTGTCGTACTTATGGAGCAAGTGATTCGTGACGCCCACGTGCTTGCCGCTCGCCCTCCGTTGGTAGATCGTGAGTGCGGCATGCGACTCGTGCGTGCTAGGTGCGCTTCATGTAAGACTGTTGTACGTTTCACTCACTGGGGACGTACGTGTGTGGGCATCGTACGAGGCCCGTGCAGCCCACTCACTTCGATTGCAAGATGGCCGTACTGGCTTCCTACGGCACCTGCGTTTATCGTGACCGGGAGAACCAGAGTGTACAGCTGGAAGAGCCGCCGCCGTGGCCGGGTAAGGTGCATTAATGTCAGATTACGCTATGTGAGCCGCCGTCGTGGCCGGCTAACGTCCACAATGTACTTTTAAACTTGCAACACACGTACGGGTCACGCACTCCTCCTCTGCCTTGCCCTTGCGACCTGGCTGCGTGCAAGGTTTTCCTGCGTGCACGCAGAAAATAATTTGAATCCCAATTTTCTTCCTAAGGTCTTTGCGTGTTGCCTGCAGGTGTGAAAATCCATGTGGGCCACGTGCGTGTCTTTCGCGATTTTCCCCATTTTTGCACGTAGCCTGCACGCAGCAGCACGTACGTCGGGATGTAAGGCCCGCTTAAGCGTACAATATGGCGCACATCTTGTCATGTTAAAAATCCACTGCGTGAATCCAACTGTGTTCTTAATGTGTTTTTTTTTTTATCACAAAACGTTCTTCCTTGTTAGCATCCTATTAGCTAGCTAAACATAATGGCAACAGTAACCGGAAGTTAAGTCGCTCATCTATGATGCAATCAGCGGTTGACTCTCAAAAATGTTAACACAAAACCCATTTTTATAGTTTTACATGCATAAAACAATTCTAAATGAGGAATGAAAGGGCTGAATCAACATGTGAGGCTACCTTTGCCTTCGCTGAAGACGTTCAAAGACACAATGAGGCAGCGAGATCAACCAAAAGATGATGTCCAAGAGTTAAGACACAAACTAAAGAATCAATAACATGCTCCTCAGAATAGTAAACTTTGGGAACGGCAAACACATTCTCATGTATGCGTGTAACCATTAGAACGTATCTACGCAGGCTATGAGATGCAAAAACCCCTGTGAAAACCTCTGAAAATGCACCAAACTTCAAAGTTCAAACGGACATCATTCATGGCACCGCTTGAGATCTCATCAGCCAGAATCAAAGGATTCACTGCTTTTGCTTTTTTTGCAACACTTGCTAGCATGAGCAGTTGAGGGATATATACACAGAATAACATTTTGCTCGTGGTTGACTTCTGATTTATACTCTAAGAAAGCAGAAGATAGATGTCTTTAACCCGCCAGTCATTTATTAACAAGCATATTGCACAATGCAGCAGCATCATAGCGATCCGCACCAAGAACTGCTCTGTCAGCATTAATACAGCTGATGTGTTCTTTGCAAACAACAGTACGGCAAGTGTAACATGCATGAGTTTCACATTTTAAAGCGCATGCAGGGGTAGGTGAAGATGCCAACCACTCGCATATTCTTGATCAAAAGTTGTTTTTGTGGCTTCTAATCTTGATTATTGGCCATTGACTGCCAGCCATGTTCAGAGCACAGCTCCATACTGCCAGAGTTTTTGGGCATTTCTGCTGAACTGCTGAAGACCCACAGAATATTGACTTTTAGAACTACATACACATTGAAACCATCTAAAGAAACTTTAGACTCTCTTCTTTCATCAGAAAAAAAAGTTTGTTTCTAGCCTTTTTTGTCTTTAGATATTGGCGGTAGAACATAGGGTAGTTTCAGCAAAAGCACCTGATTTTGACCAAGAAACTGAGAAAAGCTTTTTTTGCAGAGAAGCAAATTCAAGCAGACTGGCTGTGGGGTCTGCTGGATGTGGGGGTGAATCCCTGCTGCTGACCGATCCAGACGGCAGCCACTTCGCAGAAGAATCAGGGTCGGGTTCTGAGTCACCCGACTCTGAACTGCGTCCGGTGTCGCACCACATGGCTCAGCAACGCTAACCACTAGCTTGTTGCTTCGGCTGCCGTTGTCAACTGCATTTGTGTGTACGTCGCCTACATCACGCATATCACCTCTATGTTTCACGATCGCGTCGCTAGCAAGCTCTGTGACAGTGTTAGCTGCCTGTATCTTTTGTCTCTGCTCAATTTCTGCATGTGTTTCGCCATTTTCCTCTCTCAACCCACAATTTGTCTTCTTAGTAGACAATCTGTCACTGCTGGTTGGAGGAAAGGAGAACTGCTGCCCCCTACTGGGATAGAAATACATTCAATACAAGTCAGAAATTCACACACAAGATGAATAAGACTTTGATCTGTAGCTCCCGTGAAAAAAAAGCAAAAGACATCAATAGACGTCTTTGGCAGTCAACGTTACCTTTTGAAAAGACGTCAGTAGATGTCTTTGGCATTGAAAGAGTTGATTGATACACATAGGTAGTAATGGATAACACAATGCCAGCAAAGTGCATAGTTGCATGGAAAGGCACACAGTCAGAGGCAAACTTGTTTGAGGAGGTGTTCTGTATTTGCAGTGAATCAGCTTGATATTTACGCCCATGCTCACACATCACAAACCAACAGGACGTTATCAACCCAAACGCCTACCTCAGTCACGGTGAAATCAAATATAACACAAGTTAAACAATGTGCAACACACAATGTACCATCATTTTGGGTTTATGAACTGCAAACCTTTACTCATGCTTTGAACCCTGCGGCTTATACAGCGATGGGGCTAATTTATGGCTAAAAGAACTTGATGATGCTTAGAGTGGAAGGAAGTATTGAATTGGGCGAGTGAAGTGAGCACGAATATCACGTTTTGAAGTTTTGTGCAACGATCGTGTTTTGATCAGACAAAACAGGAATCCAGGAATCAGGAATACAGGAATCCAGAAGTTAATACATGGACTATGTTTGCTCGGAATTAACAGGAATTAACGTCCAGTCTTTGGAAAAGGGTTAATGACTCCACTTCTCACTCCACCCTTTGATGCCTCCCCATCCCTTGCGGACACCTGAGTAAAATGTTCCGTGCCCACTAGAAAATACCGATTCGGGACAGGGCACGGTCACCCTCCTAAAATAAAACTCTTGCCACTTGACAGTTCTGCCCTGTGCAGGGATGTGTGTGATACACTGCAGACAGTCCACTCGGCTTCAAACCTTAATACTTACCCAGTCTCCTGCGAGGGCAGTGAGGCACGGGGACGGTTTATTGTTTGCTGTTTAGAGAGACTATATGTCATTTAGAAAGGGTGCTCCGGGAATGGTGGTAGTAAGCAACTTCCCCCTTTTCGTAGCTCGTATGTTACACCCTTTTTATGAAAAGACACACTGTTTCATTATAGGGATGCTCTATCCAGGAAACCTGTGTTGCTTATGATCAAGTATTTGGGATGTGCCATCTATTTCCCAGGCGCTACACTCGTCCTAATAAGGGCAGAGAGGCGTTTTTTTGTTTTGTCTTTGAGCCTTGTTCCCAGCAAAGCAGTTTGTGTTTCCCCTCCAAGCACACCATCTATGGCCTGAACACACACCAGCAAGTCAGTGAAAATTCAGAACATAGGCCCAGGCAGGTACATTTAACGTACCGATGATGCAGTCTATTTTTGCTGCAGTGTAGCATAAAATCTTGTGGTTAACAGGCTTTCCTTCGCTCTTAATCCTTTAACACAGGTGGCTTTCAGAGCCGATATCGGAAAGGCAGCTTTTATATCTTCGTTACGATCGGGCTTGTCAGAGTGTGGGGTAGCGATGGGCGATCATCGCTAGTCAAGTTATTTATCAAGTTAAAGTTTAAGCTTGGGAAATAATAATACACCATGCAGTGTCAGTCGGTACTATAATTACTTCTATACTGCTAAAATTGATACATACGAACCATGACCTCAAAACCGAGGTACGAACCAAACCATGATTACGGCGCACGGTTACACCCCATTGAACTTTTTTACTAATCAGGTATGCAGATTTATAAAACACAGTTCTAGTTTGCCAACAAGTATTACAGTCGTCTCTCGCTCCCTCACTCTATCGCCGTTTTTCAAAGATGTATTAATTCATAAATGATCGCTGTTTCGTGGTTGACTACGGCCTATTATTAGTGAAAAAAATGCATATTTCACCGAATGTTACGTAGTCTTGGCCTACATTAAGCATTTTCAAGCATAAAAATGTTCTAAATGAACTAAAATGCAAACACAGTTTGAGGCAATACAAGACGTTGATGAACTGTAGTCCACACGGGCCACTAGGTGTCACTAGTAACACGCACCAGACTTACAGTAATCGCCAACAACGGACTTACTATTTTAGAATTATTTATCTCACAGCAGGCACAATAATAATAATAATAGTCATCATAACAATAACACGGGCTACTGTTGTGGTCGTACTCTAGCTAAAACTCAACTCATAATCCCTGACGTCACTTCCTGCCCACATGTCCAGATTATATTTATTGAAACACACACGAGTCTCATTTATGTCTTCAATGGCTTATTTTCTCTGATTATATCAACTATGTTGGGTAATATGAGTGTGACTATAGGGATATTATTTCATGTCTAGAGGGCTCTAATAGTCGTAAAAATTGCATTTAGAAAGTCGTAAACAGGTTTTCTATGCTCTTAACGACGAAAATATTCTGTTTATGTATATTCTGCGATAAACGAGGGATTACTGTATTTAGATGTCAAATTAGAAGACTAATTGCAATGAATGAATTAGTCATATTTAGTGTGTTATTTTTTTATTGCGTTAATCACATTTTTAATCTATAATTTAACTGGCGAACCGTCTTGCAGAGTGGATAGTGATTGTAGCTGTCGCAGAGACAGAAATGTTTTTAGGTGATGATGAGTGCAGACTTTGTCGTGCGCAGCTGCGGCGCACGTAAAAAAAACAACAGAGATTTCAATTTAGTTCATTAGAAGATTAAATAACTGCAGATCCTAAATGTATGGTCACAAGGCGCACACGGTACTTTCATTTTTGTCGCACTGTTTGGTTTGATTTCCGTATCGAGGATTAATTGGATTTCCATCATTTCTTGTGGGAAAAATGGTTTTGGTTTTCTTATGATTTGGTGTTGGACAGACTCTCTGGAACGGGGTAATAATGAACACCAAGGTGGCGCTGTACTTTGTTTCTACTGTGATGTTGACAAGACAATTAGCACCATCAAATGGATGTTTTATAATGAGAGGTGGAATTAAAAGTAGTTCCTGCCACGATATCATTAAGCGGCCGTTTTAAAACATTTCTTACAGTACAAGCTAGAATTAGATGTCATAGTATTGTTTGTAACTAAACCTTGGTATCACTCGACATGCATGGTGTGGCCCAGCCAATCATGCTCCAGTTTCATCACTTTGGCTGTGATTGGATCATTGTTTTATCCTTCTCAGGTTCAGCGATGCCGCCATTAAATTTTGCCCCAATATATTACGCTGTAATTTCAACCTGGCGATATCGTGCCAGGCAACAAGAGTTATGCCCAGTGCACTCAAGTCTATTGGGGAGCTCAGTGATTGGATGCATTGCATAACCGACTGCCTGGAAAAGATGTTTTTATTATAAGTTGCTGTGGTGACTTTGTATTATAGGCTCCAGAGGATAACGCTATGCGAACACAACTTATTAGCTAGTCTATAGCTTACTCTGTGCCACCGGGGAAACATTTTTGTAAGTCATTCAAGTCATCTGGTTAGAGGAAAAAGCAGAAAGAAGGAATGTGCTAAATGAATGTGCAACCTTTCGCTCTATGCTGTGCTATTAACCCAAGAAAATATTACTCTCAGGACATATTTCTGTATCTTAGGTTGCATTCCCTTGACTGAGGTATTGACTAAAGTCCTGAATCTGGCCCTATTCTCTTCAGGGATGGGTTAAACGCACAGAACAAATCCTAGTTATAAGCTAAACTATGTAGATATTGGAGGCCTGAATGCAAATAGATGTGCATAAAATTGTAATCCATACATCTGCTATGACAGCCGTGCTTCAATAGCCCGGTTATATTTCATTCATATCTTTGTTAAAGGCCCCCTATTATGCAAAATTGACTTTTTAATAACAGTAGTGTGTGTCCCTGGGGCCTGTGTGAGCACCAAACGTGGGAAAAATCTATCATCTCCCTCTTTTGTTTGCTCCGCTTTTGAGAGCAAGCGTTTGCTTTTCATGGCGTCCTTCCTCATGGACATACCCAGCTGGATGAGCCCGCCCCGCGTTTGCACCCACCACTTTACGGACAGCTTTGTAAAAAAAAATAGGCAGGCTTCACTACACATCTTAAAAGAACTCTCCAACTGTCAGTCATCTTGTTTTTCGTGCTTTTCTTCAACTAATAGGCTAACCAAGGGTGACCAAATGTCCTGTTTTCCCAGAACATGGCCTGTTTTCATGTACTGTTTTTTTAGAACGTAATGAAAATGCTCAAATGCTTCACTCTATCATGGCCTTCACTCTAAAATGGCTAAAAGAACTTAAATAAAAATCTAAGGCATTCAGAAGACACATTCAAAGACGCTGTGGTAATATGTAGCACTACACACTGGTCACCAGGTCAGTCAGTAACGTTACTGTAATGTTTGGTGAGACACGCAAGCACCGCGCTTGATTGCCGGAACAACAGGCTTTTATTGCAGGTGTGAATGATCTCACAACAGGCACAATAATCCCTAACACCAGGTACTGTTGCGACCGTAACCCCCCAGCGTCACTTCCTGTTTGCTCATCACTCTGCACACTTGGCGAACACATTTATAGCAACACACACATTTTCTGTTATGTCTACTATTGGGTAATACAAGTGTAAAGGTGGCAATAGAGATGTTATTCCATGTCTAGAGGGCTCTAATAACGTTAAAACTTATAATTAGAAGGTTGTAAACACAGCTGCTGTAACTACAAAAATATTCCATTTATAAATAATAATTCTTCACGGAAATTCACTTACCATGGTTGGGTCTGGAAACAATTAACCTTGATAAATGGGGGATTGCTGTATCAAAAATCGGAGGTTCAGCAGAGTCCATGAGCAGATTCATCTTTCATCGGGCCATTAAATTGACCGGCATTGGGGCACTGTGGCACAGTGTCGTAATCCTCGAGAGGCTGCCATTTGAATCTCGGTTCAAATTTCAACTTTAGAGGGCAATTTTTTTCCAGAAAATATTGGTTGTATTCCAAAACATAACAAGCATTTGAACTCAGGTTCCTGTGTCGTTCTGTTTTGGAATCATTTTCGTGAACGTTCTTCTGTCTTTGGTGAGTGCAATGTTAGCCGTAGCACACGTAGTGTTGCTCAACTTTGTGTCCTCCTGTACAGTTCCTTAATGTTATGTTGTTGTATGTGATATATGGCAGCGTTTACAATGGACAAGTGTAAAGTTGCAGTGGATACGTCTGTAAAAAAGTGAATAAATAGCGCTTTTTAGGAGGCGTGGACAAACATAGCTCATTATCATTAACGCTACAGACACATAAAACGACATGTAGCCAGGTGGGCTTACTCAAAGCACTTTCTAAATTCCAGCATTAAGACTACATTTCGAACAACACCCTGCCAATTACCCTAGCAACACCACTGTGGGACCTCTGACACATATTTCAAATTGTTGATACATACCATAATATGGGTTCACTGGTCAAAGTTATTCAGTATGAGTACCTCTGAATAGCACATCTACTGTCTGCACACACACACACAAAAGCATCTACGTGATTCCCGCGGACGAGCTCATAAATGATGATTAGCAACTGCGGAGTGACAGGAATAACAGAAATGATGAAAAAAAAAAAGGCAGACAAAAGCGGCATGTGTGACATTTTAAGATCAGGCAGCCAGAGAGGAGACTGCAGGAGAGCCGAGCAGATGGCAGCTCGGTCGTTCACATGGCTGATCGCTGCAGCGCCGTAAAGCGGACAGGCCACCTGTGTCTCGTAACAGGAGAGAAAACAATTGTACAGTATATGACACTCATAAAGCCAGGGCATCACACATCTGCTTTGTGCCGTGCATGTGCAGCCCTGCACACTTGAAAACCCGTTTTTTTTTTATAAGCAACGCTGGGTTTAACCTAAGCGTCAAAGCAAGTTATGGGGTAAATAGTAATCCCTCACCACTTTGCGCTTCGAATTCTATTTTTCAAAAGACAACCCCTTCAGTAGCGGCTATGTTAGACGATTTTGACGGATTTTTCAAGGCACACAGAATATTGTGCTCTATGGCTATATGAACATGGAACCTACCAAAAGAAACATTAGACTCTCGTGCTTCATGGCTACCTTTTTCTGTTCTTTAGTCATCAGCAGTAGAACATAGCTAAGTTTCAGGACAAGATCCGTTTTCAACAAAAACAGGGAGAAAAACAGCTTTTGTGAAAAGACACACTTCGAGTGTGACTTTTGCTTTGACACAATTTTTTTTACTTTTGTGACAGCTCAAATATCTAACGACTAACAAGTATACCAAAATAAACAACACAAAAAATGGCTGTTTTACATCAAAAAAAAAAATTATTTACAAATAGAACACCATGAGCCATTTACAATTTTCACATTTGGAACTACACTGTGTGTGTGTGTGCGCATGCATTAAAATTTCCCTACAATGCGTAATCTTCTGCACGCTACACTCCTCCACGCTCTTCCACTTCCTCCTTGCTGTTGAGTGTGTTTTTACATGCAAACGATCCATGCCAAGCTCTTATCAAATGCATTTCTGCCACCTTGTGGTCGTTTTTTTGGCTTAAAACTGCTTTAAAAGTGACATCTTCTACTGTGCTGTTGCGTTATAAAAAAAAAAAATGCTCAAAAAAATGTAAAAGACGTCTTTAGGATTGGGTGTTCAAGTTTATGAAAATGTATAAATAAATACGTCTTTGGTATTGAATGAGTTGAGCATTTTCAAGGATTAAAATGGCTAAATGAGCTAAACTACAAATACAAGCCATTCAGAAAACGCATTCAAAGATGTTGCAATGATTTGTCGTATTCTACGCTGGTCACTAGCGGACAGTAATCTTACTGTAATGTTCGGTGAGACACACAAGCGCCAGATGTGATCACCTTTTATTGCGGGTTTGAATTATCTCATGACACAGCTGCTGTTATGACCGTAACCCACACCAAGCTAAAACTCAACTCTGAACCTCCGACATCACTTCCTGTCCGCGCCCCGCTCATCATCATCGAATAGCACAGGAACACATTTACAGCAACACACATGCGCTCAAGTCTTATTTATGTCTTAAATGTCTTATTTTCAGTTTTTATGTCTACTAAACTGGGTAATACAAGTGTAAAGGTGATTATAGGGGTGTTATTTCAGGTCATGACGGCTCCAATAATGTCAACCACATTTATAAGATTGTAAACGGGTTTTGTCCCGCGTGACGTCACGCAACAGCAGGCATCACCCCTAACGTCATTAATTCCTCTATTTGCAAGGAACCTACAAGATGTTGAAGTCCAGAGAAGAAGCTCTCATTGCAGAAAAGAAAGGCAGGTCTATATTATCTCGCAGCTGCAGAAAGAGAATGCAGAAAGAGCAGGAAGGAGGCAAAACTAGAAAAAAGAAGGCATGAACACTTATTAACAGAAATTCACATGGAAGATCCAAGAGGCTACAGAAATTACCTGAGAATTGCTCCAAGAGGTGGGGGAAAAAGGTCACCCATTCATGGAAATGAGACACGCTGAGGACGCTGTGATACTTACCGCCCACATTGTATAGGCGTATGTTGCGTTGCGTTCGTGGTGTGTTCACGTTAAAGTTATGTCTCGGCCTTAATTATATCCCAAATTCCACATCTAAATCTCAAATCAAAAGAGAATCCTCCGTTTTAACTGCATCTCCACCAGATTCCACATATCCAAACTTAAGAGCCAAACAACTTTTTGAAGACGCTCCTTTTCCTGAAAGATGATGCTTTGACATCAGAGTCTTCAAAGATCACAGCGAGCGAAGGCGTCTCGAGCAGCAAGTCGACTTTCCACACTTTTCACAGCAATCCCTCGCAGCAACAGTTGGGCCCTGACCTCCAACCAATCAAACGCTCGAATACATGAAGGCTATCACAAACTCCATTTGCAACATGTCTCCTTGTGGAAGCAGCACCCTTTATCTCTATCTCAAGTGAAAACACCCAGGAGCGTCTATATAAATCTAATTGCTGTAGGAGGTAGTCGGGGCATGGACGAATGGATGGGCTGAGATTCTAATCAAAGCAGAAACCTTGTGGCTCAGCGGCGAGCGAGCAACCTCGCAGGGCCGCGCTTTGACTTCATCCCATTGTGACAGCCCAAATTGATGTTATCAACATGGTAATAGAGCTACTTTTGTCAGCTCCTGCAATGCATTATGGGGGGTGACAGCTTATTTAGGGGTGACATAAACTAAATCATATTTTCACCTCGGCAGATGGGCCGGCCTCGTGCCCCGCCCTCTGTGTCACCAAACAAACGCTCCACAAACATGCGGAATAGTCTTCTTGTTTGAGTCAGAAATGCATTAAAGCTTGTCTTCAAGTGACCAAGAGGGAAAAATATAAAATACCTCATTTTAAAGGTTCTTTATTGTGCAAAAGTGTCAACGATCCATGAGTCAGCAGTTTTTACAGGTTAACCTAGCATGATGTTGCTGTTAAAATGTGTGTAATGTTAGCGCTGTTGTTCACATAGCTATGTTACTGTTGCTAACATTGGACTTCATTCATGATGGCGCTCTTTGGAATGGAATAGATCAGGGATGCCCAATTTTATCAGCCCTCTGCACATTTTAAAAATAGAATTAAACAAGGAAACTAACAACAGCAAAAAAAAAAAGGAGCAGCAATTAAAGTAGAAATATTAGAATAAAGTCATAATGTTAATTTTTAAAAATGGAATCATTGTGACAAAAAATGTTACGAGAAAAACGTAATACGATGCGAAAAAAATGACAATAATTTTCGCATTAATTTTCTCAATATTAGTAACAAAACAAAGAATAAAGTTGCAATTTTTGAAAAATCAGATTAATAGAAGAAGTACAATGTTGCAAAACGGACTCAGTAAGGCGTAGATGCGCCATTCTTGTGTTCTCCAGGAGGCGAGTGGGAATGTTGCTCCAGGTGGTCAAGATGGCTTCACAAAGGGCATCCTCTGTCTGGAACTGATGTCCATTTTTGTAAACTTCCCTTGCCATCCATCCTTCAGTTAGGGCCTTCAGTCATCAGGGATCCCCCCCTTCAACACCTCCACATAGCCAGCTAAAATGACGTCATTTTTCCTCGTAAAATTACCATGTTGTTCTTGTAAAATTGTGACTTTTTCTCATTAGATCAGAACTTTTTTAAAAAAATATTTAAACTTTTTCTTGTAAAATGACTACTGATTTTTCCATTTTTGCTGTCTTATTTTATTTTCTTGTCAAATTATGTTTTTAGAATGTGTGGCGGGCTAGTAAAAAAAACGCTTTGGATGTCCGCCTATTCACCATTCAGCATTCGCGTCTCATTTTTTGCAGATTTTTGGTCAAAAAATACATTTTTAATTTGTTTTAATTTGTATTATTTTTATTTTGGTGTGTTTTTTTCCACAGAAAACACATCTAATTCACCCTACACGGTAATATGGTGTATGTGTGTTAAATATGTATATTAAATAGTGCAGTAGCACAAATGGGAATAGATACAGTATGTAACAATACGACTGTAGTATCATGAAAATGCAAATGTTGCTCATACACATCAAAGAAAGTATAGCTATGTAATAAGGTTTATGTGGCTATAAAAACAAAACAGCTATGCTAGCAGTCATGCAAACATGTTAACTGCTTTGCAACAATAACCGTATACAGTATTTACATTACACCGTATAGCCAAATAATAATGCAAATGAAAACTCATGCATATCCCCTAAAAACATCTCCAGTGGGCCTGTTGCCGAGGTAACGCTTGTTCAAAGGTTTCCAGGATTCCCCCCTCCCTCATTAAAATAAAAGAGGATGTATGTTTTGAAGGCCAGCCAACACAAAGCGTATATTCCGTCTTTCACCTTTATCAGCGTATAGGTCTGTGCGGAGAAGTAAACCCTTTTTTCATTTCATGCATGAGGGACCTCCCCTTGTTGTTGTTGTTGTTGTTGTTGTTACCGCTCATTTCCCAAAAGAGGAAATTAATAAGAAGTACAGAGAACTGAGTAAAGAGAATAGCTGATGTGTAGGAAATTGGATTCCAAGGCGTTATTTGTATAAAATCCTCTTTTCTGCAGTTAAATGATTGTTTGCCTAATGCACAGTTTCATCGCTGCATGTTTGGATACTATAATCATGTCACATTGGGTGTAAACTGCCAAGTGCATTAGTAAAATGTCCCCGAATGATGTGTCGACACTGTTTACCTTCCACACTACCTCGCTATTTTCTTTTATTCAAGCAATAATTAAGAGGCGCTCTGTTCTGATTTCATTTAACCCGATGACAACACGCTGCGGTTAGCATCTGTTTGAGATGTGGTGGATTAATAAGGTGAAAGGAGCCCATCCTAACATGTGTTTTTTTTTTGCCAAAATGTCCCCACAAAGACAAAAAAACACGAACATTCACTGGTAAGAGAGGTGGGAAATGCACCAGTACGCACAGCTGCTGCACCACATGTTTTCTGCAATGCCGCATTTGCGACTGAATCCATCCCAACCTGTGATATTTTTTTAAAGGTCTTTGCTCACCTCAGTTCACAGCACATATGCACCTGGAAAGCTCTGCATCTGCATTCTTATACATGCACATGCATTTCTACATATGCATGTTTTTACTCAGAAGGCTTTTTATTAGATCTACTTGATATCGGCTTTCTTACTGATATTAGTGTCCAGCAACTAATATCAGGTCACATGTCGTGTAATGAATGAACACATTATGCTTCTTTTACTGCATTTCACAAATAAAACACTGTCCAAAATAGGGCAAATACTACAATATGCAATGTCAGTTGCAGAAAAAGTACCATATTTATTTATTGATTATTAACATTTTGGCTCAGGCTCTCCTATCTCTGGGGCCGAGGTTGCCTAGGTGGTTAAAAAGCTTCTCGGTGACAGGGCCCCGGGGGTGGATGAGAGCCGCCCGGAGCTCCTTAAGGCCCCGGATGCTGTGGGGTTGTCGTGGTTGACACAACTCTGCAGCATCACATGGGCATCAGGGGAAGTGCCTCTGGTTTGGCAGGCTGGGGTGGTGGTCCCCCTTTTTAAGAAGGGGGACCGGAGGGTGTGTTCCAACTATCATGGGATCACACTCCTCAGCCTTTCTGGTAAGGTCTATTCTGGAGAGGACGATCCGCCAGATAGTTGAATCTCGGATTCAAGAGGAGCAGTATGGTTTTTGTCGTAGTCGGGGAACTGTGACCGAACTGTGGCTCTACGCTCTTGGCGGCGTCCTTGAGGGTGCATGGGAGTTTGCCCAACCAGTCCACATGTGTTTTGTGGACTTGGAGAAGGCATTGGACCCTGTTCTTAGAGGAATCCTGTGGGGAGGACTCCAAGGGTATGGGGTATGGGGTATGGGGCAACAGGCGGTTCGTTCCCTGTATGACCAGTGTCACAGCTTGGTCCACATTGCCAACAATAAGTAGGACTCGTTTCCAATGAGGGTTGGACTCACTGGAATCCATAAATCCATAAATTCTGTCCATAAATTGCTTTTATGGACAGAATTTGTAGGCGCAGTCAGGGTGTAGAGGGGATCCGGTTTGGTTCCTGCAGGATTGAGTCTCTGCTTTTTGCAGATGATGTGGTCTTGCTTCCTTCATCGGATCTTCAACTCTCACTGGATTGATTTGCAGCCGAGTGTGATTGGCTGGGATGAGAATCAGCACCTCCAAGTCCGAGTCCATGGTTCTCGCCCAGAAAAGGGTGCAGTGTCATCTCCGGGTCGGGGATGACATCCAGCCCCAAGTGAAAAAGTTTAAGTACCTCGGGGTATTGTTCACGAATGAGGGAAGGATGGGACACGAGATCGACAGGTGGATCGGTGCAGAGTCTGCAATGATGCAGAAAGGACAGGTAAAGCGTTTTCATTGAGCTATTTCCGCCCTTACAAAGACCGCCTAGCAACAAGTGGCAAATGCATGATGAAGGAATGTAATCTGATGTTGCTGACATGCCACATGTGTCACATTTGCATTCACAGAGTCAGTACAAATCCTGCTCTTGTTTATTCGGCAAGCACCACCGAGCCTTAATGAACACCATAACAGCCAATACTCCTCGCCATGGCCATTAGCTCCTGTTTTTTTATGCGCAATCTCAGTGTATTATTCTGACATTTTCAGCCTTATTTGCTCGTCACGCTCGCCTCTTGGGGATAATGAGCATGTTTGTTTTGCAACCGCGCCTCACTTAATGTCAAGGACGTGATCACGAACGCTGTCAAGCAAAACTTGAAACTCATCTTAAAAGCACAAGCTTGTTAGCTATTAAACGGAGGTAATACCTGCAAATGAAAGCAAAGAACCTGCTATCACCACCTCCAGACGGCAAGTTTGCCCGGTAGCCAACACTCTCCTTTAATTGTAACTGTTAATCATGTTAATTAGTCATGCTTTAAGCATAAATGTTGCAATCTAGCTATGGTCCATTGGATGAAGTCCAAGCTAATTAAATGAGACACAAAATTGGTAAACCTCACTCCCTGACGCCTTTAGAGTTGCACTGGATGCTGACTTGACAATCTGGGTTTTTTGCTCGATAGCTAGTGGTCGCAATTCTCACTCAAATGTCACAGCCTAAGCCTAATGGCAAGTATTTCTCAGATGTTTTACAAGCTAATTGCTGCTGCTGTATCCATTAGCTTCACAACAGATATGTGTTCATTCCACAACAGGAGATATGTGATGTTACACATTTCGGTATCGGCTGATCCGAAATTGAGAGTTGGACAATATGGGCATATCGGATATCGGCAAAAAAAACAATATCGGACATTTACAAAACCCAAGGCCCGTTCCCAAATGTGTATTTACACGTCTTTTACGGGGGTTTTTTTGCATGAGAGGTGAAAAGAGATGATGATGCAACTGCACACTAAAAGATGTGACTTTCAGAGCAATTTTAAGCCAAAAAAACAGCCAACAAAAAGTGCATTTGATAAGAGCTCTAAGAGATCTTTTGCATGTGAAAACACATTCGACAGCAAGGAGAAAGTGGAAGAGCATGGAGGAGTGTAGCATGCAGATGGTTACGCATTGTCGGGAAATTTTAACACATGCACACGCACACACCTATGTGCGTGCACACACTCAGTTTGGTTCCAAATGTGAAAATTGTAAATAGTTCCTGGTGTTATATTTATTTGTGACTTTGATGTAAAGCAACCATTTTTTGCTATTGTTTATGTTGGTATAATTGTTTAGATATTTCAGCTGTCACAAAAGCAAAAAATATTTGTGTCAAAGTTATGCTTGAAATGTATCTTTTCACAAAAAGCTGGTTTTCTCCCTTTTCTAGTTGGGAGCTGATATTTTCCTGAAACTTAGCTACTGCTGATTACTGAACAATGGAAAAAGGTAGAAACAAACATTTTCTTTCTGATGAAAGACGGGAGTCTAATCTTTCTTTTGCTAGGTTTGTTCTATGTTTATATAACCATCAAACACAATATTCTGTGTTCCTTGAAAGATCACCCAAAATCGTCTAAAATGTTTGGTGCTGAAGGGTTGTCTTTTGAAAAATGGCTGGGATTGAATGAGTTAACAATGAATGTAGTATTTTTTTACTTTGGTTACTAGGTGTGAGTAACTGTGTGAGTGACGGTTCGGTGAGATAAGCACCAGATTTGATTGCCGCAACAATAGGCTTTTATTGCAGATTGAATTTATCCCACAACAGTAGAGTAATAATAATATAATAATAATCATAACCATAACACGGGTTAACCGTAACCCACGACAAGCTAAAACTCAACTTTGAACCCCCGACGTCACTTCCTGTTCTCCAAGGAACACATTTACTGCGACACACGAGTATGAGTCTTATTTATGCCTTAAATGGCTTATTTTCTCTGATTATGTCTACTATGCTGGGTAATATGAATGTTAAGGTGACTATAGGGGTGTTATTTCATGTCTAGGGTGCTCTAATAATGTAAAAAAATATATATATATATATATATATTTAGAAGATTGTAAATAGGTCTGCCATAACTACAAAAATATTGAATCCTACTTTGTGGAAATTCACTTATCACGGCCGGGTCTGCAACCAATTAATCGCAATAAATGAGGGATTACTGTATGACCTTAACATAAACAAACATAAAAAACAGCAAACTGCTCACAGGTTGTTTTCCAGTAAATACAAATGTCAAAACATAAAATAAAATAAGATAAATGTATTGAATTATTCGGTTCCTGAAAGTGTAAACACAAAACACATGCATAAAACCCTTCAAAATGCTTATAAATGCATGTAAAAATGAACAATGATAAATGAACATTTAACGCCACAACACATGGTGGTTGACAAAGATGGCAACGTGGCAGCGACATCCAACGCACAACACCTTCGTGTTTTGCTGTGCGTTAGTTCTTGAATTCTTCAAAAGTGATCAATAAGAAAAGCAGAGACTTGTGGCATCACTGCGCTAGTTAGCGAAGAACGACACAGTCAACATCTGATGACATCATAGACGGGGTGACAGAGCTGATTTCTCCTTCCTGTTTCCATGTATACACAGAATGAGGCAAATATTTGCCATAAATTAACCGAAAAACATGCTAACCGAGGCGTACGCTAAGCAAGGTTGCACTGGATATGCAAGAATATATAATAGTTCATGAGGTTTCCCTTTAGGAAAGTGTGACTATGCGGAAAAAGGCAAGAGGAACAGTTTGAATTGTCTGAATTATGATTTTTTGTTTTAGGAAATGAACTGGGAACACGGTATGCCTCTGTACCGTACCGAAAAATCTCATTACGAACACATGTACCGTTGCACCCCTGCTAAGGGTGCCTTCGTTGTTTGAGAACCTAGACTAGATACTCCCTCTGAGGTAAATTGTTCATCCTTGTTGTTCATGTAAGCTGTGGTTTCATATGCAAATAACACATAATGAAAGTGTCCACATCCATTCCTTTCCTTGGACATCAGGGTTAATAATCAGGTCGGTGCACGCGTGTTCAATGTCATGATGACTTGTATTCATTACTGTCACAAATCTCGTTTATGTTCATTCACACTGGGGGCGACTCCGGAGTTTTATGTTCCTCGGCGACAACAACAACAATTTGCACAGCAAATAACATTAAATGTCAATTGGCGGCCCAAATAATGAAGTCAGAGTGGCTCTGCACGTCTTTATTCTCAGAGGAGCGGACTAAAACACAATAATCTCATTTAATCAAACCGTACAAAAAATGAATAATAACATGCCTGCACGGGGGTAGCTTCATATGTGAATTTCTTATCTGGGGGAGCTCAGAGAAGATTTGGTGGCTTTTTGTTTCAGGCTGTCTGCAGCGGAGGTGAACGCTTTATCTGCCCCCTCGGTTTGCTTGTCCTCAGTCATCCAGGTCATGGAAATCTGCAAAGGTTGAATCGAGGCAACTGGACTTTTCTTGTGTGTTGAAGACGCGTCACCTTTAATCCAAAAAGCTTCTTCAGTGGAGTTTCCTGATGTACGGTATCTCTCTGATGACCCCTACGGGTGGTCACAGTACGCTTGTTGTTGTTGTCACTAGCTGGTGAACAACCAGCCTGCATCCCCTGGAATGAGACAATCTTTGGGGGAGATGTGTTTGGACATTGTTATAAGGCCCTATGTCGAGAGCAGGAGTGTCCCAACGTTTTCCAGCGAGGACCGCATCATGAAAAAGGAGAGGATGTGAGGGCCACGCATGCAGATATGCTAACAAGTTATACAGGAAATAACTGCAGCCTATTATTAGCAGGAATTTCAGTCTTTGCTCTTTTTCCCCCCATTTTGGCTGTTGGTTATTCGTTTTGAATTGTCCAAATATTTCAACGTTTGTCTTATCTACAATAATCTTTGTAAATTGTCTACTTGTAATATGATGGTTTGATTCTCCTAATATTTCTATTTTATTCCAACAATATTATGACTTTTTCCTCACACTTTTTTTTGTTTGTTGCTCACAACAACAAGATTAAAGAAAACATATTTTTCTTTAATTCTTTCAACTCTACGCTACTAGTATACGTAATAGCGTATATAATGTTACAAGTTTCTAAATTGTAAAATTGCGCATATTTTCTCGTGACTTTTTTCTCTTATTATTTGGACTTTATGCTCTTAAAATCACCGCTGCTCTTTTTTTCCCCGACTATTTCGGCTTTCTTCCTGTAAATTGTATTCTAGTAATTATGACTTTATTCCCCTAATATTTAGACTTTATTCTTATAACACTATAACTTTTTACACAACCTCATTTTCAAAAAAATACTTTTTTTCTTTTTTTTTAAATAAAATTACAACTTTTTCTCGTTAAGTTTTTTTTTTTTACTTTTTTATTCTTTACTTCAATTATTTCAGATTTTTTTAATTTTTGCTATTGTTTGTATTTTTTTTAATTTTTTTTTGGACAATTCTTCCAAACCAGCAGTCCTCCTTGTCCAGAATTTGGACAAAACTGTCCCTTCTTTTTGAGATGCAAATGAACTGCTGACTCTGAGCCTGCAGAAACTGCCCTCTCATGTTGTGGCATGCGTTTGTATAAGAGTTTCTTGGTCTCGCCAATGTAGTGGTCATTGCACTAATCACCGCGCTGCGCAACATAAACAACATTGCTGAGTTGCTTCTCAGGATTTTGTTTTCGGAGTGACGACGACGACGACGACGGCACCCTGTGACCACCCCCGTGGGACACACCCACCAGAGACATAAATAGGGAGACGTCATGCTTAAAAGTTAGAACTGAAGAAGCCTTTTGGATCGAAGGTGAAACATCCTCAACAAACAGGAAGACTCCAGATGCCTCGATTCAATCTTTGCGGGTGCCTCTTGGTTTGTACACGGACACCTGTGTCCTGTGTTTTTCCTGCTGTGGGAACAGGTGGCTGTCGGCTTAAGGTGCCGACGTGAGTCCTGGTCAATCCTCCAGTCATGCTGGACGGTGTTTGCGGACAACAGACGTCTGATGAGGCTCACAATACCGCAAATACAGTAATTAGGACACAGGGTTTGTAAATGGCATGTGTTTTTATTACATGTACACTGTATGCTAAAATGATAGTTAAAGCTTGTTTTCACATAAATGAGTCTCTCCGTTGTTAGCTTGCTCAGTTACAAGCTTACTGGTCTCAGTTTGCAATAAGGTACACAAAAATACAGTAGTTACTAAGGAACTAATGAAGAGCTAATGAGAACTAATGACTAAGGCACATCAATTTAGACCAGTTACTAGGGAATTGATGAAGAACTTATGGGGAACTAATGAGTAGAGGAGTTACTGAGGAACTAAGGCACATACATTTAGAGGAGTTACTAAGGAACTAATGACGAACTAATGAGTAACTAATATGTAGTGGTTAGGGTTAGGGTTAGGTGGCTTTGTTCCTCATTAACTACTGTAATTTTGTGTACGTTATTTTAAAGTGTTACCGCTGACTATGCTAACAACAGTCAAAAGTCACGCAGATTTTCTGAATTTCTTTGTGACTTCCCTCTCCTCTACAAACAATGTCGTTGGTATTGTGATTTTGTAAACTATGTTTTATGCCAAAGTGTGTCCCGGAGGCTGTTTGTGGCCCGTGGCTGTTTTTTTTGTAACGGTATTAAAACACTTATAATACATATGTAACTTGTTAGCATGTCGTCATGGGTTGGTTTACAAAATGTAAACCCGTATCCTTTGACTTTACCGTATGCGGCCCTCGCTGGGAAAAGTTTGGACACGCCTGACATACAGGCTTCCTAACTTTTGACTGCACACCAACCAGACACTTCATTAGAAACACTAACATTAATTTAAAAAAAAATGTAAGTGACGCTGTCAGCGAGGTATTCATTCAGGCATATGTTTACCATCATGGAACTCCTCATCTTCATGCAGTACCTGCCTCATGTTGTCTGAAGGAAACAAACACTGACATCCCGCTGAATGCAAAGGACGACATTAGACTCATTAGAGTGACTGCAGCAGTCGTGCCAAGCTGATTGGAGAACAAATAAAAGATTTTAAAGCCTTTAGAGAAGAAGAAAGCTAACAAGAAAATTGCACAGTGTCCGATTGTTTGTGTGGAAAGATAAGCCTCGCATCTCGTAACGCTGACACATCAGACATATCATCTATTTATTTGTTTTCAATGTCAAAGTAAGACTTTGCGCCCACGTCTGCTTTGCCAAACAATCAGGGCGCTTGAGGGAGAAAGAGTTGAGGCGCTGCGGAGTATTCATGAGGTGAAAGTGATGCTGCACGACGTGGCAGCTAGTTGCGTTGCGCTCACGCCGTCGTCGTTCGCGTCGTCGTCAAGTGGCATCAGCGTCACTGGTGCAGTCAGTGATTCAGCACTTCCTTTGAAGTGTGTATGTGTGTGTGTGTGTGTGTGTGTGTGTGTGTGTGTGACAGATCCGCTATACTTGCATTAACTCCGACAAGAAGCTTGTGTTAGCATTGATATCTTTTAGCAACGTTTTATCAAAAACCATCACATAATCATGAGCTCCTTTGTGGCGGCCCCCATGGGTTGTGTCTGAAATGCTTAGGAAGGCACACGTATGCTTGTCGGTCCCCTAAAGGTGTGTACCAAATTTTGTGGTGATTCGGCTAAGCAGCCTCAAGTTATAGGGTGTAGAGTGCTTTGAGATGTGTGAGAAATTTCAAGTCAAACATTATAACAATGTGGTTTATTTGTCAGAAAAAGAAGTAGGGGCAACCCCATCTTATTCAGACCCTCCAGGATTTCCCGACGTAGCAGAAATGATGTGCAGCCTCGCAAGCTTGTCCAATTTTTGCAACTTCCCTGCACATTTTGGCCAATCATCGTCATTTTCACCAATGGCAGCACTCAATGCGCACGTCAACTAACTGTCTAACCCAAGGGTATCCAAAGTGTGGCCCGGGGGCCATTTGCAGCCTGCAGCTTGTTTTTTAATGGCCCTACAAAATACAACTAAACAGGAAAACCAAAAGGAAAAACAACAGCAAAATTGCAAGAAAAGAGCAGTACTTTTACAAGGTGGAAAAAAGTCATAATTTTGTCAGAAATAAAGTTATAATATAATGAGGAAAAACATATTTCAGAAGCAGAAAGTGGAAATATTACAGGAAAAAAGTTATTTGAAGCCGTATTCATGAAACAAAACCGTTAAAAAATTTGATTGCAAAAACATTTTCAAATAATAATATTTTGGGACAAAGTCATAATTTTATGAGTCGGGATGCTCCGATCAGGGTTTTATGCTGCCGATACTGATCATCCATGAGTGAGATCGGCCGTTACCGATACCGATTACATGGATGAACTGTACATTTTTCCATGTATTTATGATGAGTGGTATTGGTCAGGGACGTCGTTAGGGTCTGGCAAATATGTAATTATTATTATTACTTTTTTAAAAACATTAAAAATAAAAATTTTAAAAATCCGAATGTCTTTTTTTTGTCTTTATTTGTGTGAAACAATTTTTGTACCATGTGACACAAACTTTACTTACCTGGTCTAACCAATCCAGTGTGTCCCTGCATGGCCCACCCATGTCCTCATAATATCATGACTTTTAAAAATAATAATAATCTTTTTTCTTATAATGCTTCATCTTTATGCAACTAAAAATGACATCAGTTTTCCTCATAATATTGCAACGTTATTCTCGTAAAATTATGATTTTTTCTGGTTCAATTACGACTATTTTCTCTTAATGTTATAATTTTGTTGTTGAAAAATTACTGCTGTTTTTTTTCTTTCATTTATACTGTTGTTTTTTAATTATATTTAGATTGTGCCGCAAGGCAATAAAAAAACAGCCGTGGGCTTTGGACACCCCTGGTCTACTCCATACATTTTATTGATTGCCCCCGCTGCCCCACCCTTACTCTGCAGCTTTGGGCAAAAAGCAGTGACGAGCTGGAATTCAGAAAATAGTTTTAAAAAGCAGAAAGATGAGCAATCTCATCGTGGTTGCCTTTGCACGCTCGGCAGGTCCTTGCTGTTTATTGGACGTGTCTTTTAATGAACTCATTCAATGGAGCACAGCAGCAGCTGGTCAGATAACTAAAAATGCACGACCACCTCCACGTATGCAGCTGAGCATCTTCTGAATGCAAAATGACTGCGGAGTTGCGCCACCTAGGAGGAAAATTGTTAATTGTGCTTAATGTAAGCATGTTTGTAAGTATGTAGAATAGGAGACTAGGAATAGGAAGGAGTGTCTTGTGGAGGTTGTGATACAGTGGACGTCAGTTTCAATGTATGCATCAGCCACAGACGTCCTTACAATGCCAAGCTGCAAGACTATGCCAATATTTACTACTCTTTGCGATTGTGATTTATCTAGAAACTGCTGTAAATCTTGGATTAAACCAGCAAACCAAAGATTAGAGTGCAACCCCCTGCACCTCCCGAGCCACTGAAGGTCATATTGACGACTAATTCCATACGAAATCCTCTCTGCTAAGTCAGTTTCTGCCGCGCTGCCTGTCACTTGTCTGCGGGGAACAATTTTACAACTGTGAAGCACTAAATCACAGCTCAGATGACACGACCGCCTTGGCATCGATAGTATTGACAACAATATACTCTCACCTTAGTCTGACAGCGGGAGTGAAAGCAAGGATGGAGGGCGGCGGGTGTTTATCTCCCTAAAAGTGAGGGCACGGCGAGATTTAGTGCAGCTGATGCCGGGATGAGTCATTGTTACGGAAAGTACAGTGTTGTAAGACGTTTAAATGTTAAACCGAGCCATGTTGCAGGTGATTTAAAACGCTGATCGCTACATTTCCTCCCAGCTGGTGGGCTGAGGAGTTGTTGAGTCGGGGGAAACCAGGATGGGAGCATCCACTTATTAATGTACAGTATATACAACAATTAACATAATTCATCTTTATTTAATGTTCTAACGATAATGCTGATATTTCTGAAACATATTTTTTAATATTATGATGTTCCTACCTCATGAATAGATTTATATACAGATATACAGTATAAGGTGCTGGAATAGCACTGCTGTTGATGTGTTCAGGTCAAAATAAAGCTATAAAAGAGAGTTAGACTCTGGTGGGACACTATTGTGCCTCTGTGAGCCGTCACAGCAGAGAGGGATGGCTTGACATGGTTTGCATGCGTTAATTGCACTAAAAATTTGAAGGTCATTAATTAAATAAATTGGTTACCGCCGTTAACGCCCCGTTTTTGACAGCCCTAGTACTTACACAAGTGGAGTGTTTCTTCTTCATTTTCTCTTTCTGCAAGATTAGCTGTCTTGTAAAAGCAGCATTTTCCAAATCCATTCTAATCCCGCTCATGTTTAATTCACCAGGCACCGCCCCCCCAAAAAAAGTGTTTATTTCAGATCACAAATTGCTTAAGCTCTCTCCATTAGATCAGTTACGGCACTTTCACATCAGCGGGCCAGGACGCCGTCGACAACATCGCGACACGCATCTCCGCCGTGACTCCCGTGTCGAATCCCGGGACTTTGCTCCGAGTCACAGCGCATCTTGTAAATGAGACCGCCTTATTTGGGCTGTGAAATCAATGAGACAGTCCCGATTCATGAAGTATTCACTGCCCTTGTAGCGCTCCGTCGTATTACGCTTGTAAAAATGAGGACAAGACGACAGGCAGATGACATCCTGTTTTCACGGGCAAAGAAATGGACCAAATTGAAATGTCTGTTTCATAATATTCAGCTTCTTTTGCTTTTTTTTCATTTTTGTTGGTGAGTGACTGAACTGGTGCATTGAGACGTGGAGTTCTGAGGAAAAACATGACATGACTTTTGTGGAGCTGTCGGATCTGCATTGGAGACGCTTCTTTGCTGGATCACAGAGTGATTACTAACTATACATTCACCTCCACAATCATCCATTCATCAATTAAACCAGTATCCATCCATCCTTGCATACATACAGTTATCCATATTAGGGGTCTATGGCATAATCATGGTTCAGTACGTACCTCGGTTTTAAGGTCACTGTTTGGTTCATTTTGGGTACAGTCATGGCTGCTCCTTGACACAATCTTTAGCCGAGGACTCCAAACGCTGGGCTGCTTTGTGTTTGATTACCAAGTACACGCATCGCTATTGGGGTCGGGCAATTGTTTGAATTTGAAGGATTCCGGTCCGGATTCCTGGTTTCCATTGCGGTTTGTAACGATTCTGGATTCCGATGCTTTTAAGAGGCAGGGTCATAAAGGTTTGCATGGTTTAAATGACTTCTTTTTCAATGAAATGTCTGAACTTCTCCATGAATTGTTTCATAATATGAGCTATTTATCAACTTTACGTGGAATTCCTGACAGGGCTATTTTCAACCAGTATATAAATATCAAAGCATTCAACTTGAGTATAAATGTCATGAAGTTTCTTCTTGTAGGAGTACACTTTCACAAAAGATGCTTAGTTTGAAAAGCAGTACCGTTTGTTTGTTGCCTCAGTGTTGATGTAAGCTATTTGTTGATGACACCCTTATTTTGTTAACACAAGTAAACAGGATATAGCCCAATGTGCTCTTATTGTGAAGGCCGGAAGTGTGTTTTGTGAGTTGAGAAGGTCCCTTGACTGTTGCTAACAGAGACTTACTGCACAGATGAATAAACTTGCCTAGCTCCCGTCCTTTATTTACACCGGACTTCCACACCAACTTGCATCCTGAAACCCTCAGTTGCATTGGCATGAATCAGACATCAGTTTGTGTTTGACTTCCCTGATTATGACCGCTTAGAGGAAGTCCGACGTAGCGCATCAAAGACGTGGTACTCTGTTATTTCTACACCATGAACGTGTGAACATTAATCATATTGACTGTGCATGATATCATTGTGTTGCAAATTTTGCACTGAGTCGACCGCTCTTATTGATGAAGTCAAGCCAATAACTTTTTTCGAAATAAAAACATTTGAACAAGAATCAGAACGTTAGTCCCGGTTCCCATCGATGCTCGAGATTCGATGCCCAACCCTAATCACTACATCATGCGGCATTTCCGCTGATGTTGTACTGAAAAACAGGATTACGAATACAAGCACTGGACGGTGTGAAGACACAAAGAGCATTATGTAGTCAAACAAAGCCATTTTGAAGATGTATTTATAATAACGGGTGACATATGGTGACGCAGGTGTCACATAGCTTCCAGAAAATGAGCAATGGCCACCGTCCACTTCAGAGGGACCATTTAAGGGACATTTTTCCACCATTATCATCCTTGGCAATGACTGCTTTGCCCTCCTCTCTCCCTCTCTCTCTCTTGTCAGTGGGTTTCCTGCACTGTGATGGGCTTGAGCGGAGGGGGTGTCCATTAAGATGCCAAAATCAGATCATGAAAAATACATTTTGTTTCTGTACGAGCACAGAGAAGGTTGGGTCGGGATTTTGCTTATTAAGGTTCTGTGGTTGATGGCTGTGTTTTACAAAAGGGGAACAACAAAGCCACCAATAAGCAGTCCCTCCAGGACTTTGCAGGCTTTTTTGTGTGGTTGTTGCGGCCTAAAATGGCGGATTTTGCGGTAGCGTTTTCACAAAGTTGCGGAAAAAGGCTTAGTTTTTCAAGAACATTGCATCGGCTTGTAACTTCATGCATTTGTTGTTGTTTGAAGCGTGGCCGCACGGGGACCTGGTGGTTAGCACACTGGCCACACAGTCGGGAGGGCTGGGTTCGTATCCCTGTTTGGGCATCTCTGTGTGGAGTTTGCCTTTCTCCTCGTTCGTGCGTGGGTTTTCTCCGGGTACTTTGGCTTTTTCCCGCAATTTTTTTCCCAAAAATATGCAAATTAGATTAATGAGAGACTCTAATTTGTCCATAGTTATGAATAGTTCTTTGTCTATATGTACCCTGGCGACCAGTTCATCATGTACCCCACCTCTCTCCCAAAAGTCAGCTGGGATAGGCTCCAGCATACTCCCGCAAAGAAAATGAATGAATGAATGCTGTAAGCGTTCTAACCCCAAAAAGCACAGGATTTCAACAAATCTAACAGAATATGCTTTATTTGCGTTAGGGCTGCAACTATTGCAACGTATTGTTTCGATTCATCGCTTAAGCTTTGTGGACCAAACCACTAACTGTTTGGTTTGGTCCGCAACATCTAAGAAAAGAAGCAAACATGTCGATCAGTGTTTTCCAAAGTCAAAGCTGATGTGTGTGGTTTTGCCTAAAACACAAATATTATAGGTCTGCTGTCATGGATGACTATGGAAATCCAAAAATATTCACATTTGAGAGGCCAATATTTGCATTTTTAAATAAAAAAACGATCAATCGAATCAATTAATTGGATAACAGATGAATCATCGATTCATTGATTCATTGTTGCAGTTCTAATTTGCATATTTAACAGATTTTCTGCACTTATTTTTATAGTTTGGTCGGTCCTGCAACTTATAGTCAGGTGTGACTTATATATCAAATAGTGTGGATATCTAATTCAACATGTGCTGCCTTTAAGACAAAGTGGGTTAGTGGTTGGTTTTTTGGCGACAACCAGTTGCCTCTATGGTCCATTTAGTTGGTGCACAAATTGAATGATACAGAGCATAGCGGATGCTTTTTGCGTTGGACACGATATGTCTGTAAGTTATGTGCAACTATAGGTACATGACACCTGTGTGGATTGAGAAATGCCGTATTTTAGACAGCAGCGTTGTTTAATTAGGACACTAATTACAGTATCTAGCTTTGAGAGTACAGCTGCTGTGTCAGCCACTGACTAACTAAATACACACTCATGATTTTCAGTCTATTTTAATTAATTTGTTAATACAACATTTTTGGTGGTAAAATATGGCTGTTCAATATGGTTCTACACAAGTGTCTACAAGTGTCTTCTTGGAGAACATTTCGACATTTCTTAAACAGGTAAGCTTTAATATGCAAATAAAGCATATTTTGTTATCTTAATCGTCACCTTGTGCTTTTTGGGGGTTAACGTTACAAACAACACTTCAAACATTGACAACAACTTAATAAAATGGCAATCCCATGCAATGTTACTGACGGGAAATAATCCTCAAAACATTGTAACTTTTGCCACAACTTTGTGAGAAATCTGACATTTTAGGCCGCAGCAATCCTGAAGGGACTGGTTCATTTTCAAGAAGGGCATCTGGGGCTATTGTGTGGACTTTATGTTGAAGTATGCTTAAATTCCACTGCTGTCAGTTGAGGGATGCTGCAGAAGGCCCTCCAGTCTTAATCTCTGCAGCCTGGGGGAGGAAACATTGACCTAATGCAACAAAATTCTACCCTCGTTTTTTTACACAGCGAGCTAACAAGATGGACAAGCAAACGTCTAGATATCCATTTTCCATACTGCTTATACTGCTTATCCTGTTCTAGGTGAGTGGAGTCTCTCCCAGGTGGGGTGCATCATGAAGAGAGAAATAGAGCAGCAGAAAGCCCACATTTAAAAGAATGTGGTGCTTTCAACTCTAAACAGAAATGTAGGCACTGACAATCGGAGAACTGGTGAAAGGGTAGGACTGAATAAACTCAAGTGTGCAAGTGTGAACATGTGATGTTTTTAATATAACTCTGTTAAGCATGTTTGAAACTGTTTCCTTGCTGCCCTCAGTCTTACCTTGGATAAAAACTGTCAGGACACTGGGAAAATGCAAAAAAAAATGGAAGTTTACTAGCATCAGGGAACAAACCGTGTCCGGCTTTGTACAAAAAAACAACCCCTTTGCGTATTTGCCCCCCTGTTTTCCTAATATAACTTTGTTAAGGGTGTTTGGAACTGTTTCCTTGCTGCCCTCAGTCTCATGTTGGATAAAAACTGCCTGGACACTTGGAAAATGAATAAAATGCAACCTAAAGGAAGTTAGGGAACAAATTGTGTCTGACTTTGTACAAAAACCAACCCTTTTGCATATTTGACCCCCCTGTTTCCTGCACATGTCAGTGTACATGTACATTTCTTCTGTCATCACCTTTTACATTTTTATAGACAGGAAAATAAAAATTGTCATTCATTTGTCAGTCCTCAGTCCAAAACAACCCCGCAGTTGGTTGTCAGTCCTACTTCCCTATTGTTCTTCGTCACTACGTTATTTAGCAGACAGCGCCTGCTATTGTGATTTATAGCGCCTTAATGTAGTCGCACGCTTGCAGCGCAGCCGCTAGACTTCCTTTTCCAGCAGCCCCCCTCCTGTTGCCATCACTATTGATTTGCCTTCACTGCCTTGTACAGTACCTGTGGTTTCTTTCCATTGTCAACGCCATACTTGGCTTTTGGACAAGCTTTGTATCGGCTGTTTTCAGAACGTAATGTGTCAGTTTTACTTTTGTGTGCAAAACTGCTCCACTGTCAACAAAGACTATATAATTGGAGAGTATGAAAAGCTATGAGAGGAATGAGAGCATGGGATTGCTGTTTTCTACAATATCCTGTTTTGCTGCAATTTTTCTGAATGTCAGGAATGGTGTTTTTGCATCGAAAACGATGACAAAGACAAAATAACATATTTGGATGCATAGCGGTAACGAACAGGCTTTAAGGGTGTGTTCACACTTGTCATGTGTCGGCTGAGGTTGCGCGTGCAGTTCGTTTCAGTCACGTGTGAGCGCCATCACCCAGCCGAACCCTGGTTTGCACCCAACAAGAGATGGACAACAATAATGAGCAATGGAGATTGAAGCCAGATGATGAGGGTTCTGGAGCTGAATCTAATCTAATAATTACCAGTAAGCAGTTACATTTATTGGAAATGTTGATCCAAAATTGGAGGAGAATGTCAACGTCAAGCTAGCAGGAGTTTTTGTAGGAGGAGGAGGGAGTCTGCGCAGTTTGTGGTGGCACCCCGATGCAGCAGCATAATGCAGGCATAAATATATATATATACAGCTTTGTTTACATAAACAGCTTTGTGACGTTTTAGTTTGAGAGTTTATTATCGGAAAATTGTAACTTTTTTTTCTCATTCGTTTATGATTTTTAAAATATTTGAATGTCTGTTTACCAAAATAGTTTGAGTTCACTCTCATTCCTGTTTTTCCATTTCTGTTGGGGTTTTTTTAAATGTATTTTCCAACTATTTCAATTTTGCTAAAGCCTCCTTTTTTTTTTATTTCTCTCGTTGGAGTACAATTTTTTTTCTTAATGTTTTGATGTTATTCTTGTAAAATTGATGCTGTTTTTTCCATTGCTGATGTTGCTTTTTCCATGGAATATTTTGACCTCATTCACGTAGTATTATAACTTTTTCTCCAGCCTGATTTTCCAAAAATTACAACTTCATTCTTTGTTTTGTTTATTTCTCATAATATTACAACTTAATAAAAAAACAACTTTCTTCTTTAATATTTTGACTTTATGCAACTAAAATGACACAATTGTTCCTCATAGTATAATTTTATTGTGAAATTACGACTTTTTCCAACAATCGCGGGTCACAAATGGCCCCCGAGCCTCACTTTGGACACCCCTGTATTTTTTTACGGCTGAGTTACTCATGTTTATTTGCTATTCGCAGGGATACACTGTATCAGGAAAAGAACAAAACAAGGAACTCTTCTGAGTCAATTTGCAACACCATCCTTATATAAATCAGTATTTATTATGCAACAAAGTGTTCTCCACTGGGCCTCAGAAGATCTTTGTGTGTCACCCAAGCCCCTGCACTTGAAACAGGATTGCCGCTGATGTTGTCTCGTGAAATGCCAACGACAGACTCAGCATGAGGGCACTCCGTTGCCAAAATGACACAGATGAACATTTTTGGAACAGGAGCTTTGCGAGCCCTTTGATTGACATAGTCTGACTACTTTTGGTTAATCAGCCAAGATTAAAACCACAGACGACACAGTGTCTGACTAGCTCTTATTTTTATTTACATATGTCACCCGGTTGGAAAAAATGTACACTTTATCCTCTTAGGGTGGATCAGGATGTCTGCCGGGAAACACGCCAGCGATCTTTGAGAGATGAAAACGTCAGCCGTAACATTATTAATATGTCAAAAAACAAGTTTTGTCTGGCTTGGGCTAAATTATATATTATTGCGGATAGACTTGAAGGGCATGTTTGTCATCTATTATAGACTTGGACAGCTCTATTACGAGTCTGAAAGGATGATAGAGCGGCAAAATAACATTGTATCCAAATAGTTTTCTCTCTGAATGAGTATGCGTGTGTAACAAATGGAAAATGTTAACCTGTTAATTAAACCTGAGTTTGGCCGTTGCGATGGTAAATAGACAGTCCAAAGACAAGAAAAAAATGCTCAGATTACACCGACTACATCAGGGGTGTCTAACTCTGTCGCACAGGGGCTAAAACTCAAAGCCGACTTTAGGTCATGGGCTCAACTGGACACCCACCGCCTATTTACCCTGAAATCAACACTACATTGAAAGTATTAAAAAGCTTTTTACCAACATAATCTGGGAATGTGGCGTACTCATGTGCATCATCAGCATCACAGATGCTTGTTTGTTAGTCAACTTTCACACCACTAAAATCACGCATAAAGCTAACAATCACCTATTACCCAAAAATGTCATACAATACTTCTGTACAAGAGAGGAGAAATACGATCTTAGGGAAAAACTGAACTTGAAACACTTAGAAATGCGAGAACAACGCTGAAAACCCACAGCATTTCTGTTTGTGGATTGAGTAAGGAACTCAATGCCCCAAGATGAGCAAATTCAAGAAACAATACGAGCAGTTGGTGTTTGCAAAATACAAGGATGAAGAGCCTTGAACTTGTTTTGTTATGCTTACTGATTATTATATTTATTATGAAAAAATATTAATAACTACATCGTGACACTGTTACATTACCTAATCATTCTTCTATGTATTAATAAATCAAATGTGGAATACAGGAAGTGAATAAATGCACTGCATAAGATGTGGAACGGATGGGGGGGTTGCATTAAATAGGCTTTGCTTCTTCCTACTCCTTTTGGACCTGTGGAACTGTGAGTTGAATTATGTGACGTATTCCGCTGTAACTTGTGTGTATGTTCAAATAAAATTAAAGCATTGCCATATTTATCTTCTCAAGGCGGAGGAATGTTCAGACGGGAATGGTTTCGCTCTTTTGTGGTGTCAAATGATGACCGTTAGGATATAATGGAGTGAGGCCTCTGCCCGTCAACAATGGTCGCTTGGGTGGTATCACCTTCGTTAGCATTCTATCCAGATGTGATGATGGTCGTGAACCCACCTGAAACCAAGGTGGCTGTGCCTTGTTTATGTTTTTAGAGGCGGAACGATTGAGTCTTTTAGGAAGGGCTGAGAGGGCAGCATTGTATGAGGGAGAAAGGTGTCGCAGACCTCCCCCTCTGTTCAGCGATGGCTTCTCAACCTTAACGCAGATGGCTTCCCTCACTCCTCTTTCAAACCAGCTGCCTTCTCGGCCCAGAATGTGTACATTTGCGTCCTGAAGAGTGCTCCTTCTCTCTGAGGTGAAGTTGCTGGATGAAATTGCAGCCCAGGTTTGACACGTATGGATTAGATGAATCCAACAACACTGCAGCTAACTGACATTTTCTTTACATTTTGGACACTTTTAAGCTTCTGTGAACGAGGGTAGAACCTGTTTATGTCAACAACCTATCTAAGTCCCGGTCCACTGTGTTCTTTTTATTACTAAAGAACGTATTACGAAGCCAAGTCCAAATACAAGTCCAAGTCCACTGCTTATGTCAACATAAACGTGACACCTAAAGTGTGTCATTCCTATGAAAAATCAGCATTCGTTGAAGTACTGTTAACTTCATCATTATCACTCGCCTGTTTTTGCAAAATCCTATTTGTGGTTATGTTAAGAATTAAGAAGGCCAAGAGGGGCAACAGGAAAGGAACTGACAGTTATCTTCAAAGCGTCGGCACGGGGCACCAAAGATCCTTTCTGCTTCTTCAGCCACTCTTTCTGCAGCTAACAAAACGCACTCATTCAAACTTTGCACAGGAAAGTAGAAAGAATGTCAACAAACAAGCTGTAGGTTCAACAATTCTTTAATATTGTTCATTTGCGATGATGTCGATGTGAGTCAGCCAGTCCGAGGGGCGTCAACATGAACTGGTTCCACTGTAAAATTCAGAGCCAAATTGCAAATGTACGGTACATGCATTGTTGTTTTTTTAAAATACCTCCAAAATGTCTCCCTTTACTCAACTGTCAACTTCTGTTTTCAGCATGCGAGTTGATGAACCAAGGCATTCTCGCCCTGGTCACATCCACGGGCTGTGCCGCTGCCAGCGCCCTGCAGTCTTTGACCGACGCCATGCACATCCCCCACCTCTTCATCCAGAGGAACGGGGACGGCGCCCCCCGCACGGCCTGCCAGCTCAACCCCAGCCCGGACGGAGAAAGTTACACCCTGGCCGCTCGTCCCCCGGTCCGGATCAACGACGTCCTGCTCACCCTGGTCTCGGAGCTGCACTGGCAGAAGTTCATCATCTTCTACGAGAGCGACTACGGTAAGTTTGCATACTTTGGATTTAAACGTATTTGAACTGCTAACAGGAACACAACAAAACCACGCTAGGGTTCAGCTCAGTACAGTCTGGAACAGTTAAGCCATAGGAGAGAAACATGACACCAACTTATTCAACAAAAAACAGGAAATCCACGCCATCAACAAAAGACAACAATGACTAATTATCCAAGGTTAACATGCGAAATACAAGCTAAAGAGTTGTTTGCCACCACGGGGGCGAGAATTAGTCACTTACAGTACAGGAGCGGCTTGGCATATACTATACTTTAGCAGCGCTAGCATAGCATTGCGTTGCAGCATGTTGCTCCTAATTTGCCTTCCGTTCTCAGTCTCATCTTGATTCTTTTTAACGACAACGCGATAATGTCTTTGATAACAAGGAGAAAAGAACATTTCTCAAGGCTTTTTTGGTGTAAAGTTGTCTCTGGGGCACAGGTGTCAAACTCAAGGCCCGGGGGCCGGATTTGGCCTGCCATGTCATTTTATGTGGCCCGCAAAAGCCTATTTGCCATATTTGTATATATATTGTAATTTTGTTAGTAATATTAATTTTGTTTTTACTTTTTTAAGATTTATTTTTCATTATTTTACTTTTATACAGTACTATTGTAAAATTATATTTATATTATTGTATTTTTATATGTATGCTGTATGCTATAATTATTTTTTTTACTTTATATAAATATATTTACATAAGTAACAATTTTAATAAATAAAAATATTTTTACAATAATCTAAAAAAATTAGTATTTAAAACATATTTTACAATAATTTAATAAACATTTATTTTTCCATTTACAATAAATAATAACATAATATATTAAAGTAAAAACAAAACAAAAACAACGTTAATTTTTTTTTTATCAAAAAGACAATCTTTCTTGCTAAATGTATTTGTTGTCAATATTGACAGAAAAACTTATACGTTTTTGTTGTCAAATCCAATTTAAAATGACTGTTTTTGATTAGTTATTAATGACAAATGTATGTAATAATTAACTAAATTGTACAATAGAATTATAAAAAGTGGCCCTGTGAGGATAACCATAATTGCGATGTGGCCCACGGTGAAAACCAGTTTGACGCCCCCGCTCTATCACTATGTGGTCTACTATTCTGGTATTTGGTCAAATCAGTGCCTAATTCATGTGAAATACAGAAAGTTTGTTGTGAAGTACTCGCCCTTTTCTAGTGTTCCACATTTTCTGCTGTGTCTTTCCCAGATGTATTTGGGAAACCAACCATCTGCCTTGTCAGACTACACGTTTTAATGAAAACAATGGCATCAGCGGTGGTTATTAGCATGCAGACAAGTGAAATCAGACCCTAATTGGATCATCTGTGGCGCCATGAAAGACAAGAGCGTCCCGATAGTGTCTTACGTTGTCTCAGACGTTCTTCATTCTAGTTTCCTCACTCTAATTAAGGTGGCTCTACGGACCTGCGGCCTTTCTTGACAAGCACAAAAAGGCAAATGGTCGCGTGTGACGACTTGATTGGCAAGAAGACAATACATCGTTGTTCCTAAAACACAGTCTGAACTTGGGAGGAGGGCCATTGGACAGCGTTAATGAGTGTACCTTTTATATTGTTTCCAGTGCCGTGGAATAAAGCAAGAAGGGACTCAGAGGCAGTGCTTCACCTGAAAATAACTTGCTTGGATCTTTTCATCAATCCAGAATCGAGTCTCAAGGCTTGTAATAGTACAGAACGGAATACAGAAAAAACTATTAGGATGCCTTTTGAAAACTTAAGAGACTGTCAATTCTCGAGGGTAATTATAGCCAGGTTTTTTTTCCTAAGCCACAAACAGGCTGTATGAGTTTTACTTGTATTTTTGTATTATTGTTATTTATTATTGCTATGAGAGGTTGTAATAACCAGGCCCATCCTCAGGCTTAGGGTTAGAACGAGGTTGAAGTCCACTTGATGGATGCTTTTCTTAAGATGTGGGACGTCCCAAGCAGCGTGATTTTCTGCAGTCCCTGGATTTTGATATCACCAGCCATCTGTGATATCACGTCCTAAGGCCCCCATCACCTTTCATTCCCCACATCTTGGTTTCTGGGTCTTTGTATTTAGATATCTTTATTATTATTCTTATTATTATTATTATTTGGATTTTATTTTATTCCAAAATGTTCATTTGTTTAACTTGAATAATGATGTGGAGTACATGAGACAGCGGAAAGTGGACACGTAGCTCTCTTTATTGTTTTTTTTATTTATTTACTCTTTCAATACCAAAAACATTTTTATACGTTTTTATAATCCCAAACGCCCTACCCCACGTATGTACGTATTTGTACTTGTTTTAATAGCGCCGATGAGCTCACTGTAAACAAGAGCGCGGCAAGTGTAGCACGCGTAAGTTTCACTTCAACGGTTGAGTAGCAGCATTTGAAAGCGGGTGTGAAATGATGCTCAATGTAATGAATCAGAAAAAAAACATATTGAGCACTTTTACTGCTTCTCCTCCTCTGATTCAGTTTGTAATGTGGGGGAGATCTTATCTCTGCAGCAGCACAGCTAAATGTGTTTTGATTTCATGACAATACTTAACAAGCTATGAAATGTAATGACTGAGCAAACGTGAATTATTTGTAGTGCCTAAAAGTTCAGGCGAATTCCTTGTAAAACATTACATTTAAGGCATTTTAGTGCCCCCTGGATGACAACCAAAGTGACCAAACTGTTCGCAAACTTGGCTGTCAATTAAATAGAACTCCCAGCAGCCCCTCCGCATTTTGTTTTCAGCGCTAATTAGCCAATGCTGGCATGCTAACGTGCAAAATATGAGCTAATGTGTGAAAACGCTGCCAAGAAAAGGACGCCTCCCAAACTAGAACTGCTTGCCAGCATTCATTTTTTATTTTTTGCTCATCAAAAACAGTGCTGAGTCATGATTTTAATATTTACTCAAATTTGTAAAAACAGGTTTTTATTAGATTTATTAACTGTAGTTAATATTCATATTGTATTTATTTCACTTTTTTTAAGTAGTTCTTTTAATCAGGCATTAAAAATTATGTTTTTACCTTTTCCAACACTTAAAAACATTTTTTTAATATATTTATGAAATGTAATTTATCTTATGTATAATATGATATATCATATTGTTTGTTTTGATGTTATTATGTAGTTATTCAAATAAAACTCATCTGCTCTAGATTGCCCCCTTAAAACCTTCATTAACAACACATGCAGTGTTTATGCAGCATTTACATAATCAGCTGTCATGACACTCACAAATAAGTTGAAATAAACTAAAAATAAAACTAAATAAAATGCATTATCGTGTTCCTAACACATTTCATTTATTATCTACGTCAATTTTACCTCCGAGTCTTGCATCTACCTCGTATGTTTGCACATTTCACAGTATTTGCACCGTTGTGGTTTTTTGTCGATTGTGCATATCGTCTAGATACGAGAGGTGGGAGAAAGTCAGTGTTTTGCAAGTCTCAAGTAAGCCTCAAGTCTTTAATCTCAAGTCTCGAGTCAAGAGTCAAGTAAAGCCAAGACAGGTCAGGTCAACTCTGAAGTCACTGGCTCGAAATGTTCAAGTCCTTACAAGTCATAAGCATGTTTAGTGTCTCCCAAATAAAATGCAGTTTTAACAATGTAGCAAAGTGTTACATTTGACAAATACAATGAATGCATTTTCAATTGTTTTCTTTTTAAATAAGATCAGCGTGACAAGACTTCACAGAAAAAGAGTGCTGACGTTGCATTCATACACATTCCTTGTTTGTTCTGAAGCCTGATTGGATGTTATTAGGGATGGCCGACATTATCGGCCACCGGTAACTATACATCTGTATTGTTTTTTTCCCTACAATAAAAGCCGATACAGGGCTTTTATTGTATTGTAGCCCCCCAACACACACACACACACACAACCATCATGCTAGCTTGATGTTGACATTCTCCTCTGATTTCAGATCAACATTTGCAATAAAAGTGAAAAAAATAACATAAATATTACATTACATTTAATCTACTCTCTCTTTAATCTGCCTCACAGACGTGTTAAATGCATTTCAACTCTAAAATGTTTAGACACTCGCCACTAATGAACTCGAACTTAAGACCAGCAATGAACTGATGGAATTGGAGTCCTTGTGTAGAGGTTATATATATAAGTTTCACTTTTACATCTCACAGGATCTATGGTGCGTTCAAGGGTCACTGAACAAAGTGCGAAATCTCCACGCTTGACAAAAAACATGTAAAAAATGTTGGGATTTTTTTTTTTAAACTGGTACACGCATGGCAGAGTTTTCCAAAAGTGCGCCCTGCGACTCGTTTAATGTCGTTCCGTTGTAGAAATAAAAGAAGATGCTTAAAAACAGCAACATTTGAAAAATAGAGCAATGTAAAGAAAAAAATGTTGATTCTAATAATTAATAACACAAAGCAGTGGCTTTTTTTTATTTTTCGTTTTAGCCTTTAGCCAGTAGAAATGACATACTTTGGAGTAGTCATTGCACAGCAGTATGGATGTTCTATCCACTGAAATAATGGTGGTAACAGCTGGCATACTGCACACTGTAAATGTTGCATGATTGTGCGTGACTGCAGAGAATATACAGTCAACGCTTCCACCATAGAACAAGAAGGTATTCTTTTTCTTGACAGTCTTAAGTGCTTCGCAGTGTTCGAGCGGGAGAGAATTAGTCAGGGATCAGATGTGAGATTGATTCGAGTGCTTCGGGAGGAGGCGCTGACTTCTCGTAGCGAGGCCATTTATAACGCGAGCGACGAACTCAAAAAGAAATCTCCCGCAGAGCGTGAGAATTGTGGCCAAGGTTGCCGTCGGTGACTGATCGCGGGGGGGAAAAAAAAACAACGACAAGAGCGGAGGCCCTTGACGGGTAACGACTCGCTCTCTTTTGTGCGCTTCACACTGAGTTACTTGACTCCCGTCTCAATGAATCCCTCAGTGGCGTCTGAAGGACCATATCGCCGCTGACTAACTTGTCAAGTCGTTTCACCATGAAAGGGAAGGTGTGCGTGACCTTCTGCTGATTAGCTTTCCATCAAATGAGGGAAAATGAGAAGTTGTGAGAGTAGAAAAGTCAATAACCACAGTTATCAAGATTATTTTCATCAGAGAAGGATTTCTACTCAACACACACACGAGTAAGGTCACATTCATTATAGTGTTGCTGCTCTATATCGGTCATTAAGCATTCGTGTTTGTTAAGAGGACATAAAACAACATTAGTTGTTAGTATTTGTTAGTTAGTTAGTATTATTAGTATTGCTACTAGTAGTACTAAGTACTGTGTTGTTCTTATCATTATTATGTTGTATGAGATCATTTCTCCTTGACATAGGAAGAAGACATTTTATGAACAAAATATATTACAGTACTTTTTGTATTCATTTTAATGACTTAGTAATAGAATAGGTATTATTATCAGTTATCAGTTTTTGTACAATTGGATGCTAATGCCTACATTAGCTGTAATTGCTCTTATCATTATTATGTCGCATTGCATCATTTCTCTTTGACGTGGGAGGAACCCATTTGATAAAAACATATTGCATTTTTTTGTGTCCATTTAAAGTTAAAAATCGATTTCTCGTGTACAATGAAGCCATGTTATTGTTGTAAGAGCAGCAGTGATGACTTTAAACAGACTCATCTCGGTGTTGAGCAAACACGGCCTTAAAGCGTCGCCACGTCTCGGGCTTTTCCGCTCCGATTGCTATGCGGCTTGACAGCTCAGTAAGAACCTCTGAGCCCTTTCATCATGATACGCTAGTTTCTGCACCAGCACTCCACACCGAGAGGGAGCTCCGCTACCGTTTGGGCTCCAGATGGAGACCAGCGCTGAGAAACAGGCTCTCATTATCATCACATGGAAAAGAGTCCCATCCAAAAGTCAATAACAAAATGCGACAGCCCGCTCTGTGCTTCATGCTCTTGGCTTGGCTGGATTACGGTGACTGTTGCTCGGTTCACTGGTCGGGCTGAGACGGCTGCTGCGTGGGTAGGAACCAGAACCAGAAAAACCTCCGATGACTTCATGAGCAACCGCTTTAAGAAACAAGCTGCTCACTTCCAATGCGGGTCCATAATGACTATTGGACTCTGGTCTTGACCCTGCACAAACATGGTCGACTGCTCAGGGTAACTGGCTGCCGTTCCAAAAGTTAGACTGGATTTTCACTGCAGGTCTAAATGCCCAGTTCTGATTTTGTCCCTACAGTGTATGTGATTTTCAGCCTCTATTTTTGTTGTTTAGGTTGACATGTGCGTATACATGATTTACCTGCCCCGTTGACTCATGCGTGACCTGCAGTGACAGTGTACACAAAAGTGATTACACCCCACACAGTCATTTTCAGTAATAGTAAATATACAGTGTAGAGCCATACAAGCTGTGCACTGACTACTCTAAACTAGATCCAAGTTGACTGTCTATAATATTGGCCCTTGAGAAGATATACTGCAATAAAAATGCATGCTGAAATGTGAGGGCTGTGCTGACTTTGGTCAGACAGTACTTGTTTATGTGCACGTCTGCAGTGCAGCATACATGTTCTGGAAAACTGCCACATAAGTCAGTTTGTTCTGCTTTTCTGTGAGCGTGAGATGAAGAGTTCAAGCATCGCAGCTGGTGAGTCTCCAGATGTCACACGCACTGAGAGAGAATTGGATTCCGAAACAGGAGGGCAAAGGTTAGGTTATGATATGCTTTCACTTTCACTAAGAGACAAGCCTTCACACTCACACTCACACCGAGGGCCAATTTCAGACTCTTCCATGCATGTTTGTTGGATGTGGGAGGATGCAGAGAACCCACGCAGACAACATAAATATAACATAACAGAAATCCTAAATCCACATTTACATCAGCATTTTCTGTTCATGATTTATTTAACACTTTTTAAATTATTATTATTGTTATTATTATTATTAGGTGTACTCTGTGGCCTCTTCCCAAAACTTAAGGTTAACATTTTTCACATTTGTGATAGAAATTGATGCATTTTCCTTTTATTACAGTATATTATAATTTATTTGATTTTTATTTGATTTTTATTAATATTATTAGAATATGTATATTTTTTTGTTTATGTAAAACCATAAATCCACACGAGCATTTTTGGGTATTGAAGTTAATTTATTTAAAAAAATGTATTAGTATTTTTAATTCAGATTGATGCACTATTTCTATTATACATTTTTGAAAATTACCATTACTGTCATTATTTCAATATTTTAAATGTATTAGTATTAATATTGCCATTAGTATTAATATTTTATATTGTTAATGTTATATTTCAGTATTACAATATTAATATTATGTATTATACTATTAATTATTGTATTATTGTAATATTAATATTAATTAACACCTATTTAGTTTTAGAAAACTCCTAAATCCACAACAGCCTTTTAGGTCTATTTTTGGCCTTTTTCCCAAACTATCTCTCATGTTTATGGTGCACTAAAAACTGTAAATGAATACCTACACTCATAAAAACAGGCCCTCCTCACATCTTGTGCTTGGGGGAGGTAATAACACGGAAATATCACTAATAAATTTGCCCGTTTGAGAAGATTTTGTGTGGTGCTAATCGCATCATTTGTCACATGGCATTTAACTTGCTTTGTATAAGCAATATCTGTTTTACTGGAAGTGGGAGCCTCGGTGTCGCGATGCCAATGTCTTAGCGCCATGAATCATTCTCTTGCCAGAATGCATTCATTTCACTCCAGTCTGTGCGGGAAGGGAGGCAAATGTTGATGAAGTCACAAATCATGTTTGTACTTTGTCAAAAAGTCTTCAAGCTAATGCCCGCTGCATTCAAAATAACACCACAGACAGTGTGGGCACATCAATTTACACTCGCTGTGTGTGTGCTACACTGAGAGGCTGCCACTGCTTCCGAGTTGATAAATGATTTAATTTCATGTTTGCTTCCGCACACGCTGAACGGTTTTATTCCAAAGAGAATGCAGCGGCGACCTCTTATTATCTACGCCACCTGAAATAGAACAAAAATGGAACAATATTGCATCCTATCTGTGACGGCGCGCTATCTCATATACTTTCTCCGCTTTAGTTTGGCCTGAGGAAATGTTAGATGCATGTTGGACCGGGTCAAAAAAACTCATTTTAGCCTCTCTCTCTCTTGTCCTGAGCAGTTAAACGTCCACTCCATTAGAGCTCAAATACCCCTCCTGGTTAATACTGCAGTTAAACCTCCACTGTTAATCTACGCTACCAAATAATGTGAAGTCCATTCATTCGTCCCAGAGACATAAAACCCTGAACTGACTCTACTGTGCTGATTTAAGGAAGAGTGTAACATGTTTAACTGTTATGCAAGTGCGAAGAGATGTATTACACTGTATAACATACAGTATAACTAAATACAAGTAAAATAAAGGAAAGACACGTCATGGAGAAGAAGCAGGAGGGCATTTACAGAGTGATGCTGTCACCTAGTGGCCTTTTATTGGTACTTCTACTATTAAGTAATCAGATTATTGATTGTACTCTTTTGCTGTACCACAGCAAGGTCCATTCCTGGTTCTATGGCATGACACGTTTCCTTGTTGGCATCATTGCAAGCCTTCAGTCGCGGCATCCCCATAAAATAACAGAGACAAAGCAAAACACACTTGCAGATCGGATGTCTTGGCATCGTAGGGTCCATTTCTGTTTCTATGGCTATCGTCACACTTGCCCTTGTTGCCATCACTGGCACCCTTCTGTGGTGGCATCCCCAAAAAGCCAAAGAAAAAGCAAAAGATAATTTGTGGATCGATTGTCTCGCCACAGCGAGGTCCATTTCTGTTTCTATGTTTATCGTCACACTTGCCCTTGTTGCCATCACCGGCACCCTTCTGTGGTGGCATCCCAAAAAAGCAGAAAAGAGAAAGCAAAACACACTTGTCGATCAGTTGTCCTGCCACAGTAAGACCTCTGCCTCTATGGCTATCATCACTTGTGCTCGTTGCCATCACTGGCAGCTTTCTGTGAGCTTCTGAGGCATACCAGAATATTTTTTGATGACCTGTATTGATTTGTATTGATGATATTTTTCATGTATTTACACATGAAAAAGCATGATTCATCCTAGTTCTTGGAGACTTTGTGAGTGCGTAGGATCTCCATGTAGTGGAGCCCTCTGGTGCACAACTCCCTCAGTTTGAAGGGGGTGCTTGCAAACCCACACAAACACGGTTATGACTTCCCCGTCCGCCTGCAGTCTTATCTGCCGCTGTCGTGAGGAAAACAGGAAGACGGGAACACTGTGTTGTGTTTTTGTCACGAGCCTGTGGGCCCCTTGGAGTGAATCCTGAAAATACTGTGCAGGTGTCTTAATGGCATCATTTATTGCGCACATTTCATGTTTGTATTATTTGCTTTAAAGCGTCATCCGCCTAAAAATAGCTGAAAGAGAAGTCAGGTGTGAGGGGGTTGAAATTGCATTTCACGTGGAGATTTTTAAACACATCTCTGCAGCCACAGCCGAGGCGAGGATTTATCTGGCAACCTTTGGAATTATGAGTACGCTTTCTCTGTCTGATTGATTCCGTTCTCAAAATGAGTATAAATGACTTTCAATGAGTAAAACTTGAAGGATAATACAGCCTGAACGGCATATGCTTATGATATAGTGTAATACACCGTAAATACTGCATATGGTACCCTGCAAATGTGCCTTTACAGCAAGGATATGATGTCGATTCCAACCCTCGGTCTTCTGACCAACATAAATGAAACCATGACTTCTTCATCGCATTATTGATACAAGCGAAAGATTATTCATGTTCATATCTCTGCTTTTGTCCACTAGACATCCGCGGTCTGCAAAGCTTCATGGACCAGGCTTCTCGACTGGGCCTGGACGTGTCCCTGCAGCGGGTGGACCGCAACGTCAGCCAGGTCTTCACCGACCTCTTCAGCACACTGCGGACCGAGGAGCTCAACCGATACCGGGACACGCTGCGGCGGGCCGTGCTGCTCATGAGTCCCCGCGGAGCACAGGTGTTCATCCACCAGGTAGGATGCGTTATTGTTGCTATTGATGGACGCCGTCAGGTCTACCTGCAGGAGAGGTTGTCCTGTTCATGGACGTAGATGGTCTATTTAACAGATGAGCCATGAGTCAAAGATTGTCTACATAACAGCTGCATGATATCCTTATGCCTTGCAGAACCTTATTAATTCAGTCAATACCTACACTATAGAAACCAATGCACATCCTGTTCCTTTACCATTCCTGTCAAAGGGTGAGTAGTTTTATTTTATTTTACTTTTATTATGCAGTTTTTAGCTGCTGCAAATGCTGCAATTAACATCTCTATTCAATTCAAAAAGAAAAAACATTGGAAGCTGTGGCGATTGCGCGGAATGATACAGTACAGGGTAAATGGACTAGTTTGTCACGCGCAACACTGCATGAAAAGTGAGGTTCGACTGTCATTTTATTTGTCAGTTTAAACAGAATACAGTCATAATTGGCCCACGAGCCACCAATTGAATGGGTCACATCTACAGTAGCTATAAAAAACTGCCCAAGGAGATACACTGCATTGCCGTTACTGTTTAATTTCCCTTGCAGTCGAGGTTTCAAAGCAAACTGTGGAGATAAATCCAAATAAAAAATGTATCAGTGGTTTTGCTGCTGGAGGAGGTGTCTGGCACCACTAAAACACACACATGAAGGTTGTAAACATCTCTTCACATTGCTTTTTATTGCATTCCGAGCTTACTTACTTACATCTCAGAAGCCCCGCAGTATCAGGGACAATCTGTCTGGGATGTGCGGCAATGTACCGCACTGCTGCGGCATGCAATACGTAACGCAACACTGGATTACTGTCTTGAACGCGAAGAACTGTAACATGCTCTAAGCCTGCTCTCACAAAAATGTACTAGGATTTACTTGGAGTGCTCCAAAGGTTGTACAATACGGAGTTCAACAGACTGTATTCTGGAAAAGTATATGTAGTTTTATTTTATGTTTATTTCCATTATTTATTATTTTATTTATTATTACTTATTTTAGTTTTATAGTGCTTCGGATTTTTGCACATTCACTCTATCATGTTTTGTCCAAAATATATTATTGAATAAATAATGCTGTTTCTTGGTATAATATTAGTCCACAAGTGTGCTTATTTAAGCAAATTGTACGCATTTTTGGCCCAAATTAAGCATAAAAATGATTAAATGAGCTAAAATGCAAATATAAGGCATTCGGAAAATACATTCAGATGTTGTGATATGTAGTATTCTACGCTGGTCAGTAGGTGTCAGTAATGATGAGAATAGCCTCTGCAGGAAGTACTCTACAGAAACTGGAAGTATAAAAAAGGGAACAACAGGGAACTGCTAATGTGTGAGAATATATTATGTCTTATGTATGCCTTATATGTCTTAATTTATCTTATTATGTCTACTGTATTGGGTAATACGAGTGTAAAGGTGCCTATAGGGGTGTTGTTTCATGCCTAGAGTGCTCTAATAATGTTAAAAACAGTATTTAGATGGTTGTAAACAAAAATATTCCATTTGTAACGAAATTCACTCATCATTCTGGAACCAAAAGTGAATACTGTATTGGGGAGTTAGGGAGCGACTTAATGAACTCATAAAACCTGTCATGTTTGTGCACCTAAGTGCTTTTTTTTGTGCACATGCTGGCTACAATACGGCACGAGTCAAGGACGCACAGAGCCATCTTGAAAATGCCACTTCACGGCGCTGTTAAGAGGCTGGCGTGACTCTGCTGAGAGGTCGCCTCACATGAGAGGTGCGCAAAGGCGTAGGGGGTGTCAAGGAGGGAGGCCAGACATGAGCTGACACCAGACGCCACACCCACTCAGGGGCAATGTGAGCGGAAAGGCGATGTGGCAAGTGTCTGGATGCTGTGCGTCCAGCGCGTGAGGTGAGGATGGCGTGCTTCAAAATATGAGAGGACAGAAGAAGAAGGAAAAAAAAGGTGTGTTGTAAAAATACATGAAAGGATGATGTCATGCTAGTGAGGGGGTTATGCACTCCAGATGATGAATCAAGTCATGGTACGGTTGCTGACCGCAATAAGTGAATTTCCGTACAGTAGGATTCCTTGTGTACATATAAAATAACTGTATATAAATACTATAGACGGTTTTTAATATTACTGGAGCCCTCTAGACATGAAATACCCCCCCATAGTCACCTTTACACGCATGTTTTTGGTTAAATACGATTTTTGTGTGTGGTCATTCACATTCCAAACAAATGCAACTTGTTAACGTGGTGTGATTTACAATACAGATATAGATTTACAATATAGCCAAGCTAATAAGCTAGCAAAATCCTACATCTAAAGTATCAAAAGTATCAATATTTTGATTTGAAAATCGACATTAGAGCATGAAGAGATGGTATCAAAGTGTTGATATGCCAGTATCGATCCGCACATTACTAGCATGCGCTCCTTAACGTGTTTGTAGTAATTTCAAGTTTTTTGTGCAATATTTTCTCAACCAAATGATTCCGTGAGGGAGATTAAGAAGAAAGAATTGTGGCTGTGGAAGTTTGTAGACAACTTGCTGCCACGTGTGATCCAAGGTGCGTGGGGGTGCACTGCTGTCTGAGGCAGGCTGGCGAGACATATTCATTGACAAGAGCTGCTTCACGAATACCTTTTGAAAATCATTTTTGGATGAGAAGAAGAACTTTTGCCTACATCGTTGAGTACCATCCCGAAAACGTAAGCGGTTTGACGCATGCGCGAGATCTACGTCACTTCCTCTAGCAAATTTTTCCAGCAGTGCTTCTGCGACATCACGTGCTGTGGTAGCTACCATTTTTTAAATGTATGAACATAAGTTGTTGTTTTATTAGTGATTATTATTAAAAGGCTTCGTTAGCATGCGGATGTTTCTATCGTCCTATGACCCCCACCAAGACAGAGCTACTAACGTACGTAGCGCGTAGCGCAGGCGTAAACGTCATATCCGGTTAAGTAAAACAAACCTAAACAAACAGAATAAAACACATGAAATGCAGTTACTGTATATTTGATTGGAAACAACCACAATTGAGTGCAATGATGGATGAATGTACTGTAGAGGATTCAGATCGAGGTTTTTTCGAAAAGGAGAAATACCATCCATCCAAGCATATCTTCCTAGCAAATGCTTTTGTCTGTATTTTTCCAGTGGTGAACCAAACTCAATATAGAACCAGGAAAACAGGGCTTATAAATTATCACAATAATAATACCATGGATATGACATAAGAAAAAAAAAGATCAATTATGCTGTAATTTTTGGATGCGTGTAGGTGGGGTGACGTATATTGCTGCTGTAAAATAGGTCATTGGGTGACGTACATTACACATGACTAACATGTGAGTGCCAAAAAATAGGCCGCCCGGATGTAGGTGCGTTCTGCACACACGTAGAAACCGATTTGCACAGTGACAGGTACCTTTAAAGCCTCGGTAAGCACGGGAATACACGCCTTTCGATGTCGTATAGCTCGGATTTATGCGACCTGACCGTTCATACTGCAGTCGCATCGCATACATATCGGATTTATGTCCATACTGGTTTCTACTGTATTATTATTTTATGTGTGTGTTGCTTTTAATTGGGTCTATGTACAGCGCCCTTGGGTTACTTGAAAGGTACTTACAAATAAAATGCATTATTATTATTATTATTATTATTATTATTATTATTATTATTATTATTATTATTATTACTATTATTATGATTATTATTATACGACTGAGGCCTGAGTCGCATTTAAAAAACTCGGATACAGGTGACATATGAGCAAATTGACCAGCTGTGTGAACGTAGCCTATGACATTTCCTGCAAGACACCAAATTGTGCCACATTGCATGCATCTGTTAACATCCAATCAGGTTAAAGAACAAACAACGAGTGTGTGTCTTACATTTGTGTGAGCAGACTGCTGGAGTGATTAACACCGGGATGAGTCAAGAGAATTTGATTTGCATTTTCAGTGGTGGTATTTTATTTGGTAAATACTTAACAGTGCTTATGACTTGTAAGGACTCGAAAACTTGACTTGGACTTGCATGTCTTTACTTGAGACTTGAGATTAAAGACTCGAGACTTGCAAAACACTGACCTTCTCCCACCTCTGCGTAAAAGTGATGAATGGTAATTGAATAAAATGTGAAAAGGGGATGTAATGAAGCCGAAAAGTCGGGATAGAGTACAATCCCGGAGGCCGTCGTCATGTCTCATCTGTAATTAATTTTAGAGATGAGACTTCCAGCAAGTTGCCGTCCTCCACTCCAAATATCCGAACCCTCCACCTGAGGAGCGTCTCAGGTGTGGCTCTCTGACAACAGCTAAACAGATATTAATGAAGCTCAGATGGATTATCAAAGCGTGGCAGCACAGCGAATCATTTAACATATTCATAGTCATGAAACGTGACGCCGGGGTTTATTACCCGGGACGCCTCAGATGAATTCTAAAGAGGGGAAAGATAAAGAATGTAAACGGGCAGATTAAACGCAACTTTGGGAGGGGAAGTCAAAAAAGCAGAGAGTGTAAAAGCTGTGTAGTGCAAGAAAAGCTCAAAGACAGGTCATTAATAAAAAAAAGTAGCGAGTGAGTTCAAACGCTGATTGATGTCTTTGTAAGGGCTTCACTTCCATAGTCATGCAGGGCCGCTATTCGCTACTTGTGAATTTGACTTTTGTACTGCTCTGTTAGCTAGGCAGGATGCAGGAACAAACATTGCGTCATGTCAAGGAACACCACACACATGGCTGACACGCTGTGCGAAAAATGCTATTTCCACCACAAAAACTCAATTTCAACAGGACAGACCGGGTGTTTTATTTGCATTGATGTTGGCTGACTGCCAAGCAGTTTTTCCCATGGTAAAGTCAATTGATGTGTTCCGGGGTCAACCTGTGACCCCCGTGAAACCTTTATTAACTGTGCAAACAGACTCATTTTCAGAGAATAAAATAAAAATATTAAGATAAAGCAGTTGTAATCAAATAAGAAAAAAGGTTGCAATTTTACGGGGAAAAATGTAACCATGTCATTTTCGTAGCGTTTCACCGATATCACAAAGCTGAAATGCAGGTTTTTGTTGAAGTACATATAACTTCTCAGCATGTCTACATGGGTTGCTTTACAAAATATCACACGCATGCTTTTATTGTTGAGGACACATGTGTCAAACTCGTGCCCTGGACGAGGTTTTCTCTCCAACCAGCTTCTTCAGCAGGTGATTTCAGGTGTTGATCATTAAAATCACCTGCTTTAGTGACTGGCTGGAAAGAAAACCTGCAGTGTCTCGGCCCTCCATGGCACGAGTTTGACACCCCTGGTTTAGGATTTGGCCCTCGCTGCAAAAAAGCTGGTTTCAGGTTTGTTTTTTATGTTTTTTTTTGTGCATTTAAACATACGTGTGTGTGTGGAGTGGGGGCGGGGTGGGTGGCAGATTTTGAAGCTATGCTAATATTGAAGGTTTAACACTTCAAATGAAGACTATGAGGGTCTGGGCCTGTGACAGAGACCCTGACTTGCTGAAAGCCACATGTATTGTGTCACATCTACGTACGGTATTCTTCTTAGCATATAGGACTCCATAAAAACATGATAGAATCCAATTAAGGGTTTTTGACAGCCGTGAGACGTCCCCGTGTCCCCCATAGGTGTGATAGCTGCTCCTGTCATGTGCATCATGCAAATTCACACATCCAGGTAGTTTGAAAGTTAATTACTTGCGCATGTCTGCTGCAGTGACAGTTAAAAGGACTCTCCTCTCATTGCACCAATAAAAGTACTGACAATACTTTTCTACTGAGACTAAACCGGCGCCTTGCTCTGTGTTATTGTTCATTTTAAATGTCATTCAAATAAAATTAAAAAAACGTCTCAGACGTGTCGCTCAGCAGCATTGGTTAACCCTGCACCTGTAGAGCGTAAAAACAGTGAACTCAGCGAGAGAAGAAGAGTATTGTTTTGTATCACAGGTGTATAGTATGCAGTGGTAGCCTGTGGTGGTACAGTACCAGAGTAACTTTAGGACATCTGGTCTGGTGCTAGCAGCTTGCTGCTGTTTTACTTGCGCCTTTTATAGAGTGCCGCACTGCTGGTCGTTTCTCAGTATGTGACTTTATGGAGCGTCCTGGCCAACAGATGTATTTCTCTTAAAGGGAATGAGACATGCAATCACTAAGAAAATATTACATACTGATTGTAAACTCCTTCACGGCCTCTTCAGCGTAACAATGCGGGGCCCGCTTTTATCCACTTATTCAATTCAATTCAACGCCAGTTCAATACGTCTGGCTTCACGGTGTGAAATATTTGACTATAAGGACGTCCTTTCATTCCGATATTCCACACTTTTCTGGTTGGAATTGCAGCAAAGAGAAATTAGGGCGCCCCATTGCAAATAACATTTGTGGCAAAAATTTGTATCATCATAAGACAGTCTTAGTGTAAGGAACCAATAGGAGGAGGGCGTTGGCACACCAATTCCGCCCACTCTTACTGTATTTAAGGCCTAGGCTACCAGCACTTGTTAGTTCGCTGACGAAGCTCTTTGGATGAGGAGCGAAACGTCCGACACCTTCTTCACAGAGGTACAGATGACGTCTCAAGAAGCCTTTCCCATCATAAGACAAATACCCAATGACTTCCTGTCAAGTGGTTGCTCAGTCCCGCCTTTGCTCCTTGCAATGACGTTTTGCTTGATGGCAGCCATGTTTTTTAACCAGTCCATCCATCTACCACTTATACGAGGTCGGGTTACGAGGGCAGCAGCCTAAGCAGGGAAGCCCAGACTTCCCTCTCCCCGGCCACTTGGTTCAAATTAATTGCAATAAACAAGGGACGACTGTGTGATATACATTTTAAATTTAGATTTAACTGTAGTTTGTGCAGGCCTGGGGGTAAGAACGACTCAAACACGTTTGGATTTGACAAACTGTACCTGTAGATTTGTCCTAATTAAATATCATGACGTCACTACTATTAACAAAACATTTTAAAAAATAGCGGCAACTCAGAAGTACAAACGGTTTTAATAGCCAACAAAAGCCAGTATCTTCAACCATGGTAAAGAACTGGTTGTCCACCACCATCATACAGTATCTGTGATGATATCACAGATCACTTTAGCCCTTGGGTCGTCCCTGGCAAACTTTTTGCACTTTTCAAACGCCGCAGTGATAGGAACAAGCCCCGGGCGTTGTAGCTATGCTGGTGTTTCAGGTGGTTGATAAGGTTTAATGTGTTGAAGCTTTTTTCTGTCACCACGGCATTTGGTACAACCAGCACACAAAATGTCTGTTTGTTTCCAAGTGAGCTCAGGGGAAGTTGCGACAGGCAGGAGAAAAAAGGAGAGCTTGATTTTCTCCCCTGTACAGTACGGGTAATCTCGCCTCATTAGACCGTGTTTTTTAAATCATCGGTTATCAGAGTTGCTTTTCAATGTTATTGGATTTCTCGGCATGACTTCATAATTCCTTATATCAGCTCGACCGATAATTATCAGTGCACCCCTAGAAAAAAGTCATTTTTGGAAGGGAAAAAAACTACTTAGATAAAATCAAAGACAAAAGACAGAGGCAGTTTGGCGCCCCCTGCATGTTTGCGTCTACATTACAATTCACTAGATCCCCAAACGACCCTGTCGCTTTCAGACTATTTTACAGAGACAAAACTGTAGCGCAGCATGACGGCCACATTTGTGGGGAGTTTTGACATCGAATTTAGTGACACCTATACTGCTAAAATAGTCCTTTGGGGTTTTTTGGGGTTTTTTTTATAAATGTATTAGACCTCCCTCTATATTTGTGCTCTGAAACCAACACCTCTTAGTGTCATGACTGCCAATGGCTGTCAGTTAAAGAGCAGCGTGAGCTGACACGCTGTCATACAGTGCATATATTGTATTTTTTAGCTTTTGTCAGGGTGAATAGACTCAACCTGTACTGCAACAAGCCACTCAAGTCCAGAGTCTTGCATGGGCCCACATTTAAAAATCCAGAACCATCCCACCCGTCAGAGGGAATGGGGGGATGGGCTGCGTCCTACTGAGTACGTTTACATGCGGTCAAATAACCCTATTAGAACCGGAATATTAGCAATAATCCGGTCGCGCACGGCCATGTAAACACCAATAACCCCTTAGAAAAGCGGAATATGCTCATTTTATGGTTTTTAAAAACCAGAATATTACCCCTGGCTGGGTCATGTATACGCCTATTGGGATATCCCAATCAAAAGGAACATTAATTTGTGTTCTGTGCATGTTCTGTTTGAAAGGAATCTTGTGTGTTTGGTAGGAACTACTTGTAAACAGGGCGACACGCAAAACCCCACACTTTCGAGCGAGGAGACAACAAGCCGCCTCGTTAGTGTGGTGAAAGACAGGAACATTATGCCTTTTATAGACGGTAGAATGTACCGCGATAGCGAAATCTATCAGAAGGTGAGTGAGAAATTACACGGAGCAGGGTTTGTATGAACGCATCTTCATCCAAAGTGACCGGGGGGCTCTGGTGAAAACGGGCAGCGCAGCACACAGCACAGCTCCGGCTCCATTTCCTATTTCTTCACGTTCTCGCCTTCCATTAATGAAGGAAGTGAGGCTGGTGGTGGGTCAGTGCCAACACCAAAGCGCAACCAAAGGCCACTGCCCAGCGCTGTTGTTTTTGGACAGAGGAAGAAGCATAATATAGCGAGGTTTGAGGTGCTCAATTAAGCGTTTAAACTTGATATTACACACCACAGGGGCTGGTCATCTTTTCTGTTATAGCTAATGACTTGTTGCCATCCTGTGGGAGTTTCCTGTGTAACGCTGCTTCAATTGCTCAATGAGTTTGGTCGTATTAAATTCCCCGATTCTGAAACTTGTACTCAGCTGCAACGTCTTTTTCGGACTTTAATGGACACACGGCCGACATCACTTCGACTCCATGCTTAACATGTTAGCAAACACTGTTGTTGTGATCATGTGGGCTCTATGTGATGCTGGGTGGAGTCTGGAATCGACTGCTTGTATCAGAGTGCCAGTATTGGAGATTTTAGATGCAGGCCGATGTAATCGGCCCAATAGCTGGGTCGGGTGGACATGTTTCCCTGTTGCCCCCTGCATAGCGGAGTATGAATGAGCATGGGTCATGTTTGGCAGGCCAAATGACAAGCTTTGGTGGGACGAATGTGGCCCGCGGCCCGCCTATTGATGGCCGCTGCCTTATCAGCTCTTGACAGCTGCCTTCCATTTAATCTCTCTTTTGCCTTCATTTAGTCCATGCCTCAGGTTGAAAGCACTAATGTAGAAAAATTGATGGCCGTTGCCACTTAACTGTGCCGGAAGACAGGAGGGTGGCTGTGCAGTATTTAAACATGCTCTCACACAGAGGCGGATTTGTCTTAAAGGGACCTTTTTTGCCACACTTCAGTACACTTATTATTATTACTCTTTGCTATCTGATGCACCTTGGGATCTTATCAAAGCAATGGCACCGGTCCAGGACCATTTTTCACCCCCAGTACCTCTCTGCGGCTGCAGCTAATATCCCCCCTTGAGCTGACAGCAGCTTCATTTCCTGGATGCCATTTATCCCCCCCCCACCCCCCTGAAAAAAATTTGCAGCCGTTTTGTTACTCTGGCCTCCATTCAGGTAACTTTTCACCTAAATTTATGACCAATAACGTTAAATATCAAGCCTTTCATTAAAGCACGCTCTAAATATCCCAGCATGCATCACAGGTGTGTGTTGGCACAGACAAAATGAAGCTGGCCAAAGACAGCATGACTCATTAACCTGACACAGAAGAGAGGGAGGTGATGGTGTCAGGGAGGGTTGGCACAAATAACACACACTTTCCCTCCCCAGTAGGAGTGGATATGTCCTAGAAATGATGAGTAAATGTTAGGTACGCTTAATGCCGTAATTATAGGTGGGGTGTTTATTCATCTAACCTGCAAAGAGAACTGAACCTCAATGGGAAGCTGGCAATACTTTTTAACTTTAATAATGATTTGGAGTGCATGAGAAAAGTGGGAAGGAATGACGACATGTATTAACATGTAGTTTTCACAACACAGCGGCAACACAACCAATTTTGGAATTGCTGGGTTTCACGTGACGTCACATTGTTGGAACTCAAAAAATTGGAAATGTAGAAATAATTGCATCATAACAGAAAAGTATAGATCTAGATAGTTAGAGATTTTTTTTGTTTTTTCCAAACAAAAGACGGATTTCTCCTGAAAATGTCAAGTGGTGTAACCACAACATAAGGAAAAATATACAGTATGTAGTTTTTTTCCAGCTAAAATGCACGCATGAGGTGTACTTATAAAACAGCAACTTATTTTTAATATATCACTTGAAATTCCATTTTATTATTTTTGTAATTTTTATTAAAAAGTAATTTCCGGTGTATAGGCCGCTACTTTTTTCTTAAACTTTGGATCCTGTGGCTTACACAGCGGTGCGGCTAATTTATGACCATATTCTAAGCTTGTGACATCGCCTATACTTCAGAACTACTACTAGTCATACTCGGCACAGTATTTAGTATGTTGAGTAATCTGTGATCAATTCATCTGTCAAATTTGAATTTTTTTCCAATGTAACTAAACCACGGACACGTCATTGACCCAAATTTATATTGAGTATGGAATCTAAAGTCTCAAAAGATTTGGGATACATTTGTGTAAACTTAGAGGTATATTTTCCCCCAAATTTTGCCTGGGAAATTAGAAAGCTTGGTTTTGGATGTTCCGCTGCAAAGAGATTAGGGCATGAAGGCTAACGCTTGTTCTTGTTGTGGTAATTTTCTCACAAGAGAATGCTGATTTGATGGACTGTATATTTTTACAAGAAGCATTACTGTTCCTTCTGACCTTTATAATGCTGGAAATGAAAGGTCTTCACTGACGCCGGAACATCAGCGCTCAGGAGCGTGAGCGTCCATGTGAGGGATGATTATTAAAATGGACTAAAGCGTTCTTAACAGAAGAATAAGCTTAAACACCTCTTCTCCTCCTTGCCGCACTGCAGAAAGCAACACGTTCCCATTTGATTCTCCCTCTCCGTCTCTCATTTCATGTATTTATGGTCTGACATTGTTTGTGAACTTGTGGCCATCATTTTTTTATTTTTTATCTGGACCGCACAGCTGTTTGGAGACTGCAGCTTTGCACAGAAAAATGATGTCTGCCCTGTTGCATCTTCTCGACTTCACTTTGTCTGAGTGCAGTCATTAGTTGTCCAAATTGCAGCCTGGGGGCCATTTAGGGGCTAAGAAGATAAAAACCAAAAAACAGCCAGCCATAATGTAAAAATTAGCAGTAATTTTACAAGAATAAAGTCAAAATATTAAGAGAAAAAAGAAAAAAAAATCGCAATTTTATGAGACTAAAGTAATATTATGAGGAAAAATATCATTTTAGTAGCATAAAATTGAAATATTTAAAAAAGGTGCTTTTAAAAGTTGTAATATTATCAGAAATATACAGAACAACGAATAAAGTTGTTATTTTTGGAATTATGGGATTAAGTCATAATTATGAGTTGAAATCGTTGGAAAATTTAAAAAGTCGCAATTTTACGAGAATAAACTCATAATATGAAAAAATATATATCATTTTAGTAGCATAGAGTTAAAATATTAAAGAACAAATATGTTATTGTTTAAAAGTCGTAATATTATTAGAAAGAAAACAAAATAAATTAATTTCAGTCATTTTTAGACAAAAGAAACTTTACAAAGCTAAGTTTTTTTCATTTTTCAGTATGTGGCCCCTGGCGGAAAAAGTGTGAACACCCCTGCTCTAAGTCATGGTTTGGCCTCACGTGATTGGCTGAGAAGAGTAATGTAAAGCCAATCCCTGTCAAGTAAAATAGCTTGAGCCATTGAATGTTTAATTTTAAAAGCACAGGTAATTGCACAATATAATATAGTCAATATTTCCAAAAACCCTACCGAGGTGGAAGTTGCACTTCTATATTCCTCCACCCACCATTAATCATAACCACCACCTTGCACAAAACAAATAAAAACCCTACCGAGGTGGAAGTTGCACTTCTATATTCCTCCACCCACCATTAATCATAACCACCACCTTGCACAAGACAAATAAAAAGTCAAACAACACAAAGTCGAAGCCCAGAGTCAACTCGGTCATCTACATGCAACATTTGTGTCTTACAATGAATGCGGTCTCTCCCCTCCCGCCAATTCTTCATGATGGCCGCCACCTTGCACAAACGCAACTAAGCAGAATGACTCAAAATAATCCACAAAGTCAAAGCTCAAAGTCAACTGGATCATGCACATACACATCCAAAGTATGTTTGCTGATTATTCATGCCCAACCCAGTTATAAATGATAACCCCCGCCTGGCACAATAGAAATGAACAGAATGGCTGGAAATAATCCACAAAGTCAGGAGAGTTACAGTCATACAGAACTGTAAAAGTAAAAAATAATGAATTATACTGTATAGTGCTTTTCACGGCACCCAAAGTGCTTCGCAATGAAGTGAACCCATTATTCATTCACTCCTCAGGCACACACCGGTGGTGGTTGTCTACATCTGTAGCTACATCTGCCCTGGGGTAGTCTGATGGAAACGTTCATTCACACACCAGTGTGGGCAGCACTGGAGGCAAAGTGGGTGGAAGTGGGACACAACGACAGTGACAACATTCCGATTTCTGGACGACGTGCTTTGCCTCCCGAGCCACTGCCGCCCCTAGCATACGAACTCTTCATCCTCTGAGCGTGAACTCGTCCTCGCTCTCTGGAGCGGCAATAGCATGAAATGATGGCACACGTAAACAGAATGATGTTTACAGCAACATTCTTTACTGTCATGCAAGTGTAAAAATAAGTTCATAGCGACATTTTCTATTTTCTTTTATTGTTATGAGCTCCATGTTTTGGATTTTTGGTTTGCCACCTTCTATAGAGGCATGTGAAAGAACAGCATGTGCAAAAGCCAAAGAAAAAGCAAAACGCTGGATTCTTACAAATGAGATTCCTGGCTAGTTGTAATATTTTTGTGTCCAGGGTGCATCACTATGGATGTGTTCTGCAAGGTAGGAACCATTGTGTTGTTTAGGTTGCACTGGGACAAAGAAAGGTGTGGGAAAGACATCGTCTTTCACAGTCTAGATTGTAAAGTTATCAGCACGAACACACGGACCTGTAGTTTTGTCAAACCGCCGTCCTAGTCTATATAAAATCATGAGTATAGCTCTGTGGTCCACGTGGGGCCGTAGGTTCCTGGGACTCTATCAGCCCGCCGTGACCTCCGTGTTGGTCAAGCCAGAGGCGGCGAGGTGTGTGGAGTTTGTCTCGCTAACCATCTGCTCCCTCCTGGCTTTATACGAAGCCACCTCCAGGACCCCTGTCCTCCGCCCGCTGCACCCCAATTCCATTTCCCTCCCAATAACAGCATGACAAATTGAGGCTGCCAGAAGATGATCTATCATTGTCCTACATCTCATCCTCTTCGGCCCTCCTCCCTATCTCTCCTGCTCATTGTTTCTCTTTCCCCTTCTGTCCCCTTTACAGGACATTCCCTCATTTCCTCTGTGTATTTTTTTCACATCTTAATGGCCCCCTCTTTCTCTCTTTTACTATCTTCCTGCCCTTGTCTTTACTCTTCGTTAACCTCGCCCCTCTTTTGTCAATGTCTCCATTTCTCTTTAGCCTCTCGGTATACTGTTTGCTTGTCTCCCAGCCCTTGAAACAGGATGCTAATGGCAATCGTTTAGTTCCTTTCAGACATGCGTAACAAAGTTACTTTCAAGTACATCACATGTTTAACGGTTAGTGGATCTGTGGATAAGTTATTAATAAAAGAATAAAGACAAGAAGGAGTAAAAGTTAACAGTCATAAGCGATACCTTGATTACATAACAACAGAGAAGAAATACACGAGTAAAAAGCTGGCATTGCAGTGACTGAATGCTGGATATTTAATGCAAATGATATCAGACACCGTGGAATTCATTAGATAATCATGAATGAATGATTTCAGGGGTAAATGATATCAGACACAGCGGTATCCATTTGTTAATAATGAATGAAGGGAATCAGGAACACATGATATCAGACACAGCAGTTTTCACTAGAGTGGTATGCATTAGATGATAATGAACAAATGACTTCAGGAATAAATAACATCCGACACAACGACATTCATTAGGTAATAATGAATGAAGGAATCCAGGAATAAATGATATCAGACACAGCGGTATTCATAAGATAATAATGAATAAATTCATCCAGGAAGAAATGATATCCAGGAAGAAATGATATCCGACATAGCATTTTAATAAGATAATAAGGAATGAATTAATCCAGGAATAAATGATATCAGACACAGCGGTTTTCATTAACTGATAAAGAATGAATTAATCCAGGAATAAACGATATCAGACACAGCGGTATTCATTAACTAATAAAGAATGAATTGATCCGGGAATAAATGATATCAGACACAGCGGTATTCATGAAATAAATATTAATAAATTAATTCAGGAATAAATGCAACACAAAGTGCTCTACAGCGTTAAAACAATAACGCTGAATACAACACTAAAACACTAAAAACAATATCCGATACCCCCTCCCCCCGCCTCCAGACATTACACCCATCACCACACACACACACACACACACACACACACACACACACACACACATTGACACTTACACACACATGCATGTACAGTATGTATGGCTGAGCACAGAGGAAGCAGTTAGCATGCTGATATGCAAACGTGTTTAGTGTTTAGTGTACATGCATACAGATGTGTTGACAGTTTTTCCCTGAGGTTGTGTTACTCGTCTGTTGTTCGAAAACATGTCGTACTTTATCTGGGAGCAGGTTGTTGTTGAAAATGTACCATTGCATTTTGTGATGCTATACTATACGGTGCATCATGGTCCAAATGAGAGCACTTGAGACCATTTTTGTCGCTGACACTCTTCTGTTTTCAGTCGGAAAAAGTCACTCGAGGATGTGTTGTTTATTTATTTTATTTTTTATACAACACCATCAATCCAACCACTGGCTACCAGGAGTGTAATTACCACAGAGCGTGGAGAAACAGTAATTGCTTTGTGTGATGAATAAATCCAAGGTATGGACAGATACAGTGTAGTGTGTATGTTAGGCAAAGTCTAAATAAAACAAAATGTCTTTTCACAGTTCAGAGGAGGCTTGAATAATCAAGAGATATTGTTTTGCACCCAAAGACTGGTATTAAAAGCTGGCAAGCCTTTCACTTGATGGATGGCGCTGGCTCCCGCAAGAATGAATCACAGGCTAATGTTAAAGGGCTTTTTATAAATAATTCGCCTTTACATTACCTGTGCTGGGGAATTAAAACTGTAAGGTGACGACGCGTCACCTTACATCAGTTACAATAGCGCACAAAAGTCTCACATTTCAGAAAGGAGTAGTAGAAAGCAATCTTGGATACACAGTGGAGTGGTCAATGTACAGCTTACAGTATATGGTAGCCTTTATTGTCTAAATAGCAACACAACTGAATAGCAAGATAATTGTGTCTTGCTTACAGTCAAGCATGGTGGTTGTATCCGTCATGAGGCTGCATGAGTGACGCCGGCACAGAGGAGCTCCTGTTTCTGGCAACAATCTGTGCTCAAGCCTGTGGACGGAAAATGAGTCAACATACAGTTAAGTGGTGTCATGGTCTCGGGCTGCAAGAGTGCTGCCGACTTTGGGGGAGCTGTGGTTAACTGAGGAAAACATGGGTTCAGGGATTTTACCTGAAGTTTGAGCTTTGGTTTCCCAGGCTCTCCCAAGCTTCATTGGCTGTCTGCATTTGCCTGCAACCCACAGTGTTGAAGTTCTAACAAAAAAATGTGGACCACAATTCAAAAAGAAGCGCACAACAAGTTACACACCCTTTAGAATTTTTGGATTTTGCGATCGGGTCTTATTGACCCAAATTCAACCAATTCCCACTTTGCAACTTTGTCCAATCCCCGCAACTTCCCTGCACATTTTGGCCAATCTTGTGACATGGGATCGATTTAGATTAGATTTAGTTAGATTTTATACAATAAAAAAACATATATATACAGGTATATATATATATATATATATATATATATATATATAAATGATTTCTGGAATAAATCACATGCTTCTGTTGCCTTACATGGGTAGGCCTACATCTAAAATTGGAATATCATGAAAAACTTTAATATTTTTGTCACTCATTTCAGAAATGAAACACATTATAAAGATATTCATTACACAGCGTGAACAAATTAAATCCTTTATTTCTAAGTTTGATGATTATTGCATACCAGGGGTGTCACAAGATCTCGCGAGATTAAAACATGACAAGATTTATCGTTCTGAAAAAAGGATTTATCGTTAATTAAAAAGGCACTTTAATTAATTAATCACACAATAAAGGAAAATCAACTCAATAATTTTGCCGGGCTCAATATGTTGCCATGTGCAAGGGTGTTTGTTTTTCTCCCTCCGTGCATGGCTTTCAGCACCTTGACGCGTTTGTTCCATAGAACAACGGCTTGAACGGAGTGAGCCCTTTTGTCAGGCGTACAGTCTCTTTGTCTCGGTGGGTGGAGGCGGGTCTGGTAGCATACACACACAGTGTAGGAGAGTGTAGCCTCGTTTGGACCAATGCAAGGTAGTAGAAATGAAATTGGTAGATGAAGATATTTTAAATATTTTTTCATTCTACTTTTCTTAAAAGTAATATTAAAATCTTGTCTCATTCCCGCAGACACAATCTCGTGTACCGTCTGGCATCGTGAACTGAGTATCACATGACCGCCCTATGGCGTACAGATAATGAAAACCCAAAATTCATTGTGTCAGAAAGTTGGAATATTGTATAAGATCAATTACAACAGAAATATCAGGTTCTGCCTGCGATTGACTGGCGACCAGTCCGGGGTGCACCCCTCCTCTCGCCCAAAGTCGGCTGGGATAGGCTCCAGCATACCTCCGCTACCCTAGTGAGGATAAGCAGCATAGGAAGTGGATGGATGGATGTCAGGCTTCTGAAAAGTCTGTTCATTCTATGCACTCAAGACTTTGTTGGGCTTCTTTTTTGCATGAGTTACTGCATCAATGCGGCATGACATGGAGGAGATCAGCCTGTGGCACTGCTCAGGTGCGCTGGAAGCCCAGGTTGCTTCGATAGCAGCCTTCAGGTCATCTGCATTGTTGGGTCTAATGTCTCTCATCTTTCCTCCCGACAGTACCGTATGGATTCTCTAAGGAGTTCAGGTCAGGCGAGTTTGCTGGCCGATCAAGCACAGTAACATGATGGTCATTGAGCCAGCGGAAAATGAAATCAGCATCTTCATAAAGCTTGTCAGCAGAACGAAGAATGAAGTGCTCACAAATGTCCTGGTAGATGGCTGCGTTGACTGTGGAAGCAGAAACACAGTGGACCACAGCAGTAGATGCCTTGACAGCCCTAATCGTAACTGCCTGGAAACTGTACACTCCACTTCAAGCAACGTGGATTGTTTCTCCAGAAACAGTCCACTTCTTTTTCTCCACAGCCCAAGTAAGACACTTATGACTTTGTGCTTGGCTCAGGAGTGGCTTGTCACGAGGAATGCGACTTTTTTTTTATTTGTCTGTGCGTTGTGTTCTCGATGCGCTAACTCCAGCCTCAGTCCACCCCTTGTGAAGCGCCCCCAAATTCTTTAATGGATTTTGCTTGATAATCCTCTCAAGGCTGCGGTTATCCCCTTTGCTGGTGCACCTTTTCCTTCCACACTTTTACCTTCCACTCAACTTTCTATGAATCCTCTTTGATACAACACTCTGTGAACAGACAGCTTTTTTAGCAATGACCTTTTGTGGCCCACCCTCCGAGTGGAGCGTGTCAATGACTGTCTCCTGGACATCTGTCTTCCCCAATGATTGTGTAGCCTACTGACCCAGACTGAGAAACCATTTGAAGGCTCAGGAAACATTTGCCGGTGGTTTTAGGTAATTAGTTGATTAGGGTATCGTAATCATAGCAAGTTAGTGTGACATTACACATGGGCCGGTATGCGATTCTTGACCTTTTGCAAGTCACAACTTGTCCACAAGTGTTTTTGACTTGTTGGATTGTATATTTGCTGAGTTTTGATTAATTTGATTGTGTCAAGTTTGACTTTCCACTTCCCACTTTTCCTTCACACAAAACAAAAACAATCACATCTGCCATGAGGAACTTAGCTGCCAATACAGGCCACGAAACCTACCTCGCGGGGCTAGCACATTAAAAAGCTTAAATTTAATACGGCATTTGAAGAACTGACACTTGACGGAGTATGGTGAGCTTTCGAGGCTCACGGTGTGATCATCAATCGAACGGCGGCTAATGCCGCCAAAGTGCCCGTATGTGCGTGACAGTCAGAATGCTAAGCAAATAACACGAAAAATAATTGAATTCATCGGACAAGATGACCAGCCTTGGTCAGCGGTGGAAGGCACAGAGTTCGCCGACTGCTCTCTCACTTGGAGCCCACCTCCGTGCTGCCTGGATGTCCGGCTAGGGCTCCACCAATATGCTCTCACATCCAAACTCTCCTAAAAGAAGGCGTCTCATCCTCTGTACGTGTCATGAGTGATACTGTATATGTTCTCTTGAAAAAAGTATATTTTTGTCTAAATTCAGGTGATTTCACGGTTCCTTTTTATATCATATAGCCAATAGCAGGGGTGCAGCCAGGAATTCTGGCCCCCATGAAAAAAAAAAAATCACCTTGAAAAATTAATCCATGTGATCGGTATCCGTATCGGCCAATTTCACTCATGGATGATGATCGGTATCATAATCGTCAGCATAAAACCCTGATTGGAGCATCCCTAATATTCCCTTTTTTTAGCTGTACTGTGAGCAAGGCACGTGGTGTCCATTTCCACCTAAATTCCCAAACACGGTTCTTCTTAAGCCAGTTGGTTGCACATACAGTACCTTATACTGTTGCTGTTATTTTTTCTTGCATGTGTGATCTATTCCATGCAGAACCTTAAACAGCCCCTTTACAAACATGAATGCCTTCATAGCCGTGTATATTTGTCTCCCAGCAGCATCACATGACATGCAATTATACCAAAAGCACACAATACTGTCAGAGTGAGAAAGAGAGCTCGCTACCATGAATATGTTGTCCCTATTCTCTAGAAGTGGAGTCTAAAAATATAAAGAGAGGGGTAATTGCAAAGCCAACCACTTGGAAAACAAATGCGCCTGTGTTTTCTAATACATAGTCTATGCAAAAAAAACCTCTTGAGAGAATGTTCAATTAAAGTGCAGCACACAGCCCCAGTGGAAAGCATATAAATGATCATATTTATATTGTTTTGCCCTTTTCTCTCCTGTTTATATGCAGTCTGCTACAATTAAGTATTTGGTGTTTTTTGACGCCGTTCACAGGTTTGTGCAAGGACCATGGAACTGGTATGCATACATAATTTGTGCACATGAAAGCGTGGTTTCATGTAGCTGCAGTATGTGTGCAGTAAGTGGGTGGATGTACTGCAAGTATGGATGTATGGATGGATGGTCAGGTGGGTGGCTGCATGTACGGATGGGAAAACTTAATTCCACTATTTTCTTCCCCTTCATCTAAAGCGAAACAATCATTATAATGCCACCTCTCCTCTCATCAACTACTTAGTTAGCTTAAACCTAACTGCACTTTAATGACACCGCTTCAACAGTGATTTATACTCAAGACGAGACCCCAAAACACCCCCGTGTGTCACACTAAAGGGGCGCAAATGCTCCCTTTATTGATCATTTAGAAGGATGAGTCGAGTTGCTGTAATCACGGCGGATTCTGTCCCAAATTATTCAATTAGGCCCTTCGTTCGCCAATGAGTGCAAAAAACAGGGCCATTCTGAGAGGAGGAGTGGGGGGGTCCACGGGGCTCGCAAGTGTGACCCCATTAGTGGATTTGTTTTGCAGTTGGAGCGCAGAAAGGAAATCCCTAACTGCGTTTTTGCTGTAAAACCTAAAGAGCACTCTCGGTGAGAACGAGTGTAAATGCTAAAGTGTTAATGAGCTCAGCAGGACATGCTTTAGCGCCAATCTGTGCCAGAAACGATACCTTCTCTCGAGTTGAGAGGAAAAGTGCCAACTAACCTCAGCACAAATGCCAAGGAAGTTATGTTTTGCGAGGAGGTATTGTTATGTTCTGTTTGGTGAGTATACCTGGACCTTTTGGTTCAGAATGCCTCCCCCCATTATGAGCCTCCACTTGTTTAAAAAAAAAAAAGTCTGTAAATTCTACTACAGGATCTCTGTAGGGACACAAGAGACAGACGCTGCTTTAAGCGTAGCAGGCTACCGAGCTCAAGCCTCCAATTTATTTACTATAAACTTGAGAAATGGTTTGAAACTGAGTGGCAAAGAAGGACAAAGTAGGAAGCCAAAAACATACCACTTCCACACGGAATGGGAGAAGAACTTTTTTTCAGTGTGTCATGTCTATGAGGGGCGATCGTTTGGAATTACTTTCCAGCCTCTGCATCCACAGCTGACTCCATGCAGTGCAAGTTAAGGTAATGTAATGTAACATTACTGATGCCGAGTGACCAGTGAAGAATACTACATATGACTTGTCTTTCAATGTTTCTTGACTGATAATAGGCCATAGTCAACCACAAAACAGCTGCCATTTATTTATTTCTTTTTTTAAAACACGATAGCGTGAGGGAGCGATGTTTGAACTGCAAAGTGTTGAGGGACGGCTGTAGTACAGACTTTGTGTTTCCAGAATTTTCACTGCAATAAGTCACACAGACAGGGTTGTATTACCTTGGTGGAGGTACACGTAAGCGCACCCAAAGATGGCCTCTATTCAGTTAACCACCGAGTCTCCTATAGTCGTCTACAAAAGCGTATAACCGTCGAAGTCTAAAATTACCGCCCGGCTTTTTTTTCTTTTTAATTAACAATACGTCAGCATCCAGCATTTTTATCAACCTCTGCATGCGCTTTAAAATGTTGCCTTCAGGTGAAACTCATGTGTGTTACACTTGCCGTACTGTTGGTGACAATGAACTCACCAGCGGCATTAGCGCTGGCTTAGCAGTTTGCTCTTTACTGCTTTACAACATTGGTTCTGTTGCTGCTGCATTGTGCAATACACTTGTTCATAAGTCAGCCTGTGGTCAAAAGAGCTTATGTTTACCTTTACATTTTCTCATGCACTCCAAATCATTATTATAGTTTAAAAATGTTATTGTTATATACAATGCAATAAGTTTTCCAATCTAATGTAATAAGTGCCCAGGCTGTAATTGCAGCACATCGATGTGACTGCCTGAAGGGGCGTAGTTCTTTACCCAGTAGTAATTACTGCCATATTTGGCTGAGCCTGTCCCCCACTAGCATGGAGGTCTGTGTTCCATTCAAATCTGGGCAAGCAGATAATAAAATATAAAGAAACGAGACTTTAAGGGTCTGCCAGCTGCCACACGGGTCGTAAAATAGACATTTGATGTCTCAGTACAGTCAAAATTGGGACAGCCCCCCAACCGAGCACACACTGTAATCACTGCAACAAAAGAGAGCGAGAGAGAGACAGTAAAAAAACCCAAATACTGTTTGGCATTTGAAAATGTTTTCCTGCCCTTTCTGCGTGTTGATTGTTTTGTCGAGATCCAGACAAGTACAGACCTTCAACACAAACAACCCTCTCGGTTTTCACTCCTCTAATTCGTTTTCTTTTCCGTTCATTCTGCTGGTGGTGAGCCCATCAGTTGTAGGCTCGGCACCAACAGATTATTGTGTGTCCAAGTCCCCTGTGGTCCCGTCCCCTTCACACCGCAGCTCATAATAGCAGAGTGGACAAGGATGTTATTATTTCCCTCCGCCCTGTCGCCCGTGAAGTTAATTCCGGGTCAGGTCGTGATGAAAAGCTTTAAAATGGCACCTCCAGTCTGCTGGTACATGGACATAAATATAAATACAGAGACAAGATGCACTCATGTTGAAACATATGCCTTAGTTCTGTATATTCATGCAGAGCAGTGCCGCTAGCATAGCTTCATCTTTTGTTCAGTATCAGCTACTTATCACAGGTAACTGACATGACTTCCTTTTCATTCACGCTGAGCCTCTACTGACTTCGATGGGGAAGTGTAGAGTGGGTTGTTCCACTGTGCAATCCATTGGATAAATACTGGGCATTTTCCCAACACTCAGCGCCTCTGGGGATCTATGGGGAAGTGGGCTGGCCCGGATGCTCGGCTTCTGCAGGATGATTGGTTGATCTGTCTGAGGTGGAATCCCTTTTTGATTGACAGCGAAATGAGCGACTCAGCGATCTTGAGGTACCTCCAGGGAGCATTTGCCAAGTTTTTCATTCCGTTGTTCAGAACCAATCCGGAGATTTTACTGATCCCAAGCGACTTTGTCTTTGTTAAAAATGACTAGAGTTGTGTTTGGCGACTCTCTTCTGTCACTGTGCGGTTTCTTTCACCAACGAGCTTCTCCCCGTCACGATCACGCACACTCACAGCCGGTCACACAGTAGCCTCGCGCAGCAGCTCCGGCTGCTAGCAGACATAAACACATTTATGGAAAAAACGAGCTTCCCTTCTTGAATGATCAGCAGCCGCCACTGATGCAGAGGTAGATGAAGCCACTCATGATGCTTCAAATGTAGCCACTGCCATCATAATAACAATTACATTAGGAGTTTGCCTACAGCCACACCTCTGAATGCTGTTTTGGACTCAGACCCACGTTTCGTTCTGGGCTTGAACCAGGGTGGGCAGAATGAGAGTCGAGGGCACCAGCCATGGAGCTAAAAGCCCGTACGCTCAACGTTTATCAACGTACTTTGCACAGCTGCGCAAGCCTGCACCAAAGTTTTATAATCCCACACTTTGATCCTGGCACCGTTTGTATTATTTCCAATGGAAAAAAATACTTCAGTGTGGTGTTTGGCATACCTTTAGCATGTAGATGCAGCACTGCTTTGGATTCTGGGGAGGAACCTAATGTCTAATTTGGGTTGTGAGCTGAAAGTATCCCTAATGAAATGTCCTCTGTGTTGGCAAAGGCACAGGACGCTCTTAGAGTGAAGCGAAAGCATGCGGATGCAAATGAATGACTGCATACCGTGTGATGTGCTCCCAGTCAAGCATGCCACTAAGCCTGATGGGCTTCCTCCAAGAGGAAGAGGAGGGTATTGAAGAAGAATTGCGTGGGGCTTCAGGGTGTGTAGCAGTGGGTGGCGAGGATGAAGAAGTGGTCGTCAGCTGTCCGGGACGCCCTGTAGAATCTCCAGCAGAACCGTCTTTCACACAGGCCTTTTCAGCCTGCTATTCAAAAAGCAGTAATTGCATCATCTTTCAAGCCCTTTGCCTGCGTCTAACTGGGAGACTGGATCCATTAATCAAACTAATGGAGAAGTAAGTGATTTCAAAATATAGGCTTTGATCACGCGGCCGTCATCCTCGCTCCCTCCCATCACCTCCCCGTGCCCTCGCTTATCTTTCTATTCTCACAGTCCTTAAAGCGCCTCACAAGCGTGGACCGGCCTGCGCCAGAGATTAGCTCTGTATTAAGCTTGTGTTAAGCTGCACAAAACTTTGCTTTTACACATTCGGGCCGCTCTCCACTTGTGATTGGACTTGATTTGAAATATAGCACAGCGGCAAAGGGACTATGAGGTTAGAGAAAAAAAAAAAGATAAAAATCACAGTGGCTTATTAACTAGCAAGCAGCATGTGCCGAAGAGTCGCTATTCTAGGTGTCGTATTGATCCTAGAGAGACAGATTACATTTTTAGTGCTCCTCAGGTATATTGAAATGTGTGCACCAGCTTTATAAAAAGTGGAACTACGACTTGGGGCTACAGGCGGAGCACGCTGCCAAATTACACTTCCCCCCGTTGAAGATAAATCAGCGTCCTGTGAAAATGTCTTTGCATGTTTGATGCCACCACAAATGGCCTGGCAAGAATACAGCAAAACACTCGCACAAGCGCTTTATTTATTTGACTAATTTACTGCTCATGACTTCACATGTAGGGCCCCCTCTCCAATGAACCAATGAATAAGCTTCCACGTACAGGTGTACACATTCGGTGGAAGCCAATTGAACAAAGTCCCGCTTCTGGTCACACTTGCTGTTTATGAGATTCTGTCTCGATTTTGCATTGCGTCTAAAGCTTTGACACTCCCACTCGCCATGGCACTTTGCCTTGAAAACATGCGTCATGCAAGCAGGATGACGCTCATGGTCATCTGTGTGCCATCTCTTGCCTCCTCTTTTAAGCACTCTCAGGTCACAATATTAGGTAAGCAAGCACAAGCACAAGGGGACGGATGATACGTCATCTTATTCTTACCTTACGTAAGTGCATGAGGGTACGACCCCTGGAAAGTGTCTGTAACAGCGACGCTTTTCGTGCATCCGGTCATGATGAACTTGTGTCCAGTGGACACACTGGTAACTCACCAGAGGGGGTGCTACTGAGCGGATGTTGGGGGGTTGGTCACGCCTGATGAGTTTTTGTACCGTGCTGGACTTGATCTGTCCTGCGCTCACACAGCACTTTTGTGCTTTGGCCCATTTGCTTGTTGCATGACTTCTACACTGCTGTATTACTGCAATTTCTCTGACTTTGTGGATTATTTTGAGTGGTTCTGATTACTTGTATCGTGAAAAGTGATAACTGTCATTAATTTCTTGTGAGTCGAGTGATCAGGATTTTTTATTTTTTCATTGTTAATGTTTTGGTTTTTGAAATATATTTTAAAAACTATATTTTATTTGTACTTTTTGTAATTAATTCTCTTACACACACAAATGCAGTTGTGGATGAGCAAGCATGCCATGGGGTTTGACTTTTGAATTACTTTGAGTCTTTGCATTTTATTTATATTATGAAATGTCAGTTCTGATGAGGAATCCGCATTAAAGTCATGCTGTGACGCGGCTACGTTGCGTGAGCACAGAATCATGCCGTCCCCTGGCCTACATCTTCCAAATGTGCCAAACTAGAGGACGCGTGCCCTGCTTGGGCGCAGATCAGTTTGCTCACGCTTATGTCTTATTTATGTCTTATTTGTTTTAATTCCCCGTATTATGCCTGCTATATTGGGTAATACGAGTGTAAAGGTCACTGCAGGGGCGTTATTCTGTGTCTAAAGGGCTCTGATAATGTTAAAAAAAAACGTATTTAGTAGGTTGTAAGCAGGTTTCTATGCTCTAACTATGAAAATATTCAATTTGTATTCACTAATCTGGGTCTGGAATCAGTTAACCGTGATAAATGAGGGACAACTATATAAAGTATTCATACTCACATTCGCACTTATGTACAATTCCTAGTCTCCAACCAGCCCAACATTCTATTTGTGGGACATGGGAGGAAACTGTAAGAAGCTAATTGCTGTCATAAAAATGTAAAAACAATAAAATATTCAGCCTTAAATATAATGACAAAGGCATATAACGAAAGTGATTTGTGTTGCACATGTGCCCATTTCACCATTTCACCATTCTTAACTGTCATGCGAGTGTAAAAATACGTTAACCACTATTAATAGTAAAAACAAACAACAGTATACCTTCACTTTGACAACAAGTGGCTTCTCGCGTTCTTCTACTCCTAACATACCGTTATTTCCGGTGTATAAACCACTACTTTTTTCTTACACTTTACTACTAATTGTTTAAATACTGTGCCGCTTGAGTCAGTGAGGAAACGTTAGGGGGCTCAGGGACCTCATGAGCACCCTCTGGTGGCCATTGGACAATGAACTGCTCTGCTGGACAAAATGCATTATGGGGAATAAGTTAAAATTGATGCTTTTTTTATATAAACTCCTATTGGAACTTGTCTTATATATTTCTTAGGTATACCTTTTGAGTGTTGAGTTGCTGTGTGATGATCTTAGGGTTCTTTGTAAGATGACACTGTGAGCCAGACTGTTATATCGAGAAACTACCTCCGTAATTTCCGATGGGTTGACGAGCTTTTTGTGAGCTCATGATTGGCTCCTGTCAAATAAATTGGCTCGCTGACTTGAGAACGTCACAATATGTCTTTTTATGACGTGGACATGTGTGGCAAATATATATACAACTCTGTTTTTCTCTTGACGGGTGTAGCTTAAACACTGGTGTGTCTTATACACGGAAAGTTACGGTACGTCTTACGGTGTCACCAAAAAAAAGCTACAAAAAGGCACAAAAAACAAATGCAGACTACGTCCTCTGACCATTACTGAACTGAGCTCTCAAGGTTGAATTTCAAGTTGGATAATGAACTCTTTAGAGAATTAGGTGTGCCTCTTTGCAATGACTCAACGGCAACATTTGGCTTCTTCTGAATCCCGGCTGTTGAATCTGAATCAGCATGGACATAACTCAAAATATTGGGAATAAAATTCCATAGACGTTTTGGATGCACATCTACGTGAACCAAGGACAAATTTGATAAAGTTTTAATCACGAGCCGGATCATTTTTGTGACCCTGCCATTACTCAAACCTTAACGTGATTTAATATGTGCCATTGATACAGTGTGACCCCGGAGGACAAATTGATTAACTGTTGATTATGATGTGGATAAGATTCATTTGGAAAATAGGCCAAACTTGGAAGAAACTTGGTGTAACTTTATTATGAACTAAGGGTAGCTAAGGAAACGGTTCAATACTTGATAACGTCTGTGTGTGGTCGTGCTTTTACAGCGCGCCCCCTCTGGTGATTAAAGGCTGAATTTTTGATACCATATAGGATCACATTGAACTGTGCAGGTCTACCGAATGAGATCAAACACCAGCTGCTGGCTCCAGCTGACAGTGAACAAGATACGTGCTATAGAAAATACAGTCCAACAAAGAATGAGCTCCATGTAGCGAAATACCACCCTTCCTTTGCTGGGTGAAGGTATCGTTACATGGAAAATTACTCCTGAGGCTTAATAACGTCTCCATTTGTGAAATAGGTCCATTATATGTGCTCTTGTGTCAAGGTTACTTATAGTATGTGACATTGACAAAAATAAGTGCATTTCAGCAAGCGTTGTTATTATATCTTCTCCAGTGACAATACTACACAAAGTACACATGGATATCTTTAGTGTCGAGTACAAAATTAGCCATTCTTATCTAAATGGTGAACAAATAGTGGCCAAAGCGTCAATATTTTTTGTGAGCACCTTTGTATTCCTCAATGAATGGCAGCTCCCCACTGCCAGCAGCACTGATGCAGCCGCAGACCGTCATGCTACAATCCCCAACGCTTGACTCTAAGCAAGACACAGAGTTGCCAGCTATGGAAGACAACGTAAAACTCTGAGGAGTTTGTTCTGGTACCCTCCCAAATCCCTCCAAAATAGCCCCTGCTAACCTAAATGGTTTCCCACCTGTGTGTTTTACAGTATAGGTTCTTGGCTGACTGTTGTGCATCCTGTCAATATGAACATATACGTGTATGCCATCCCTTGCCACTTCGCAGTTCGAATTTCAAGATTTGCTATATACAAGATTTTTCAAAACTACTGTATATTAACTAATAAATCGTGCAGTTTTGTGGTTGAATATGGCCTATTCTCGGGGGATAAAATGGCATATTGAAGCAAATTACATGTCATTTTTGCCTAAATTAAGCATTTTCAAGCATAAAAATGGCTAAATGAACTATAACACAAATATGAAGCAGTCAAAAAACTCATTCGAAGACGCTGTGAATGATGTGTAGAATTCTACACTGGTCACTAGGGAGACGATCGCTGGAAGAACAGGCTTGAATTGCAGGTTTGAAAGATCTCAAAACAGGCACAATTATCCCTAATAAATAATAAATCCCTAATAAAAACACAATCTACTGTTGCGGCCGTAACCCACGACAAGGTCAAACTCAACCCTGAACCCCCGACGCCACTTCCTGTCAGCTCGCCATTCAGCTCCTCGGAAACACATTTGTAGCAACACACAGGAGCATGAGTTTTATTCCTACTTCTTTACTTAAACAGCGTTATACTCTTATTATGTCTACTATATTGGGTAATACGAGTGTGAAGGTGACTACAGGGGTGTTAGTTCATGTCTTGAGGGTTCTAATAATAAAATATGCAAAATTGGTATCATTACGGCTGAAAGTTTGGGCGTTTGAGGGTCCCTGCCTCGCAGCATGCTCGGGGATACGATGTGCTCTTTTGCTCATTTAGAGATACTGTAAGAATGCCACTTTTAGAATTGGTTTATTCATTTTCTAATGTAAGATTAATGTCTACATCAACAAATACTAACCGTGGAATCGAATTGAATCGAATCGTATCGTTTGTATACTGTATCGAATCGTTTTTAAAATATATCGTATTTGAAACGCATCAAATTGCGAATCGAACTGCCCATCGCAAAGAGATTCCCATGTTTGTGTGAAAGGGGGTATTCTCTCCACGTTCTTCTTTAGACAGTGAGTCACTGTTGGCCAACTTGTGAACGTCAGTGATGCTTCCTCAGACGCCTTGATTGACATAAGAGAAGAAAGAGGCTTCATCAGACATGTTTGTCATGTCGCAGCGTGACATTTGGCTTGATGGAGAAGCTGCTCCGCGTCTAATGTGATGCTCATGTGTCCGCCCGGCCCGGCATATCAAAGCCGGTCCATTTCTTTCAAAAGGAGCAGTCATGTCTTCACATTGTAACAGCAGAGGAAGGTGAAGAGGTCAGCCCTCCTCCCGTCTACTCCACTTCTGCTTCCAACTGTTTTAAGAAGTTCTTTGACAGATTTCTGTTTGTAGCGCCTACTTACATATTTATCCCAGTAAAACTCTAGATGTGTTTTGCTGCGTGAAAGGCAAGTTGTGCGCTTCATTAAAAGACGGGCTGCTTTCAAGGGAGCCCATTGCTGGGATGTTCGCACCTGAAATCTGAAGGCGACATGCATTATTCACGTGCATTTAAATAGCATTCTTCATCTTTGACCACAGGCGCTCCTTACCGGCGCCCAGACGCATTAAAATACAACTTTAAATGAATGCTTCTTACTTGTTTGCGTTTGCTTCTTCTTAGTTCATTCCTAAACCGTGCACTCACCTTGCTTTTAATGATGCCATGGAACATCCAAAAAAAGTCCTGAATGCAATTAAAAAGACTTAAGAACAGGCATTTCAGGGACAATACATCTCGTTCATGTATTTATCTATTCTTACCTGAAGAGTTATCATCTCAAGGCTGAATAAAAAAAAACAAAAATGAATGAAAAAATATTTGATTTATTTTTATAAAATATATCAAATGACAAAAAAACTCTACTATGTAATTATCATAAACTACAAGTATATATGATTAAATATTAATAGCTGTAGTAACAGTAAAAATTAGGGACGTCTAGCTTTTGATCCAATTTTCTTTAATAGTCTTGCCGATCCGATCCGATTCCGTACCGATCTTTTTTTTTAAATAATTATAAGCTTTTATTACAAACATGAATTGAATATGGTTGTGCAAATAGCTTTTCAAAGCATTAAAAATAATGCAACCAAAGTATTGCGGAATACACATTTTTGTTACACAGCATGACCAACAATATTGTTTGGCTTTTGTGACAAACCCCTCTGAGTCAGGTCCAAAATCCAATAAAAGATCCAATAAAAGTCCATCCAAAAAAAGATAAAATTGGAAAAAATGGGTGTGCAAAATACCTTTAGAGTAAGACTACTCATTTGACATGGTTATAGATACAACTGTGGTGTGATTTAAAATATATTACTTTTTTTTTAACAAACTTTCATAGAGCCTATGAAGGCCGTTTGATTTTTTCCCAAATTCCGTTTTTTCCATTAAAAGTTTTTTTTAACCTTTTCCACTTATTGCTGCCCGTGCTTGTGATTAAGGGAGATGCAGTCACACACGTAATTCCAATCGCGTTATTAATGTAAGATATTTTAATGACACACTTATTTTGTTGACACAATTAGACAAATGTGGCAAAGAGTACTCTTACTTTGAAGGCCGTAAATATATTGTGTGTGTTGACAACGGCAGTTGACGTTGGGTGCAAGAATAAACGTCGTCTTTTTTCACTCGGAGCCTGCACGTCGTCAGTGTGCATTGTAAAATGGTCCTTACATTAAAGCGGTAAAACACAACACGGTGAGAATATACTCTTCCAGCCTGAGTCGTGCGTACACACACACACAGCTGCACTAGCACACTCTGCTAAGCTAAGCTAACCCAGCTAGCTTCCATTCACGCGCCATAACAGAGGAGTGTCCGAGGTTTTTCGCCAGCGTTTCGACATGTTTAGTAGTGCTTGTGATGAGATTCCACCACGATTGGACATGTCTGCATGGTGGTGTTGCGTTTTCTTCTTCTTGCGGGTGGCCGGAGTCGAGGGGCAACTTTACCGCACCTACTGTGCTGGGGTGTGGCCCGGAGCTACCAACATTATATGGCAACCGGATCGGCCCGATCTCGTGGCGGAAGCCGATATTATCCGATCTTCAAAATGCAGCCGATCCCGATCCTGAAGTTTGGACATCCCTAATAAAAATGATTACATTCCATCATCACACTCATTACAGTACGAAAAAATACATTTAAAGATATGGAACAATAAAATTAAATATATCAATATATGATTAATTATGAAAATATAATAATGGAAATATTATGTAAAAATCATGAATATAGCTGATTATTTTTATATATATATTTTGATGTGGTAGTCCATTTCTGTTAATTGTCCCCATCCCTTCCAAAAGGAATTCTTAAATTAAAGAATTAATTAAATATATTAAATAAATTATTTAAATATAGTCTGGATAGTTGTTTTTTCCTTTATTTAAAGGATTGTGTCGTTAAAGTAAAAAAAAAAAAAAGCAGCTTTTTTCCGGTGTTCTAGTGGTGTCCTCTCGGTTAATTATCTCCATCCATTACCATCTATCAGCTTGCCAATGGAAGTTCATCATCAAAGATTCACAACCTAGATTTCCCCGAGGTGTAAAGTGTGTTAAATTTATGCCGAGTGCCTCCCTAAAGGGAATCCCCTCAGAAATGCAAATCCATCCCCTGCGAAGGTGTTCTTTTCAAGTGTGTAGTGTTTAAATGTTTTTGCTTCACACGTTTTATGTAATAATAATAATAAATTAACAGTACAGTATCACTATAAATCACAGTTCAGTGGAAATTGTTAGAAGCATTTGATAATATTGATGTACAATTGGAAAAAAAAATACAAAAAAACTTGTGGAAGGTATGAAGATGCTAAGAAAAGCTAGCAGCACAAGCACAGTGGCATACCTGTAGGAAGCTAACGGCATACCGAGAGAAGCTAGCAGGTTTCGCAACACAATAGGAAGCTAACGACATGCTGCTTTCCCACCATGGCGTACAATATTCCAGCAGAGGCTAGCTGCTTTAGCTACACGACAAACCTTTGGGAGGCTAACGACATGATGGGAGTCATGATCTGTTTTTAATGTGGTGCTCATTGAGTTTCACCTTCATTAGCGTGGATGATGCCTGGCCTTGAAAAAAGGTAATTTGTTCAGGAGGTTGGTTTTATGCTTAATCTCTACCATCACGTATTAGTAAGATATATGAGTCCAAACACTTGCACTAATTAGCGAATGTGTATTGTATACGTATGACCATAAAATGGTCCTGTCAAATAGGGCTGCCAACTGTCCCTTGAAAAACGGAATCATCCCGAAACAAAACTATGCGTCCTGAAAAGGGACGCACTTTGTCCAGTATTACTGTGACTGTCAAAAATAGCTTGTAAAATAGTGATGTGTCGGTCACGAACGAGCCGACTCTCTGAAATGAACGACAGAAGCCAGCTTGCTTCGTTGGGAGGCAAGTCGTTTTTTCCTCGTCTTTTTTTTCTGTTAAAGGCAAATGTCATTGGTCAAGATGCGTGCCGGAGTCTCCGTGTCCACACTGAGCGGGGGAGGGGCGGGGTTAAACACACGCAGTGGTGCTCTTAGGGCCAATTCGTCTGTGGGAAATTTGCATGAAGACATTTGACTTACTTTGACTTAATTTGTCTTTTGAGATGGGTCTTTGTTTTTATACTGTATTTACAATATAACGTTATAATCTATTTGTGTAGCTGTTCATTGAGGTTTGGATAAATCCATTTCAATAATAAACATTTGATTTGGATTTTGATTGATTCATTTTCCACAATACACATAATTTGGCAACAAAAAAATCAGAGGAGCCATTTGGGAGCCAAAAGAGCCGGGTCTTTTTAGTGAGCCAATCCAAAAGAACCAGCTCGCTAAAAAAGAGCAGAAATTTCCATCACTATTGTAAAATGTCAGCGGACGTATTGAATGACAGGGCGCTTGATATGAAATTGTACTGCAAACTGAGATGACACCACCCTCACACAGAATCCGGCTGATCCCGTTGGTCGAGGTGTCGCAGTTAGCGAAGAAGAACCTGGAAGACAAAAGCTGACAACAAAAAGAGCATTGATGACAGGGCGACGGGATGGCTGCCGAGGCAGATGGTACGCCTACCAGCAGTGGTCTCAGCACTCCTCCAAATTATGTAGGCTTCCTGCTAGCCTCTGGCGCTGGCCTGACGACCAGGCTAAAGGCTACACCGTGAATCTGATTCCATCTGTTCATCGATTATCTTAGAGGCTATCCACACGGAAACGCTTTCAGGTCAAAACGGCAAAATATTTTATCGTTTTAGTCTCTCATCCACCCGGAAACGGCGTTCTGGGTGCCCCGAAATCTCAAAACGCCGGCTCGTCGTTTCTGTATAGACGAGCAATCCCCAGCTTTTTTTAAAATGATGACGTCAGCAGCCCGTTGCCGTCACGTGACCAGAAGTGAGCTTTGACAACAAGCCAACATAATATCTGAATATTTCGAGTGTGATGACCCACCGCAGTTGATATTCTCGTGGTATTTTCTTTTCTTATTCTCCCAAAATGACGCACATGTAATTCCACTTTGTCCTAAGTCGAGACGAGCCTCGGAAAACAGAGGACTTGTCTTCTTCTATAGTATGGTGCGTCACGCGGTTCCGTCTGCGTGTGTGTTCACAGCGCCACACGTAGGTGTGCCTTGTGTATTACATCATTTTTCACTCAGTGATGTGTTCCGTCTGGATGCAGAAATGTACTAATCCGGGACAGCGTGGACGCACATTATTTTCAACACGCCAAAAAAACAATCTCGGGAGTGTTCCTGCGTGGACAGGGCCTTAGATTATCATTCCTTAGTGGCGATAGCTGTACTTTTTATTCCTTAACATGTGTTGAATATGTGTGTGTGGTATATTTAGGGCTTAAACCTGGATTGTGTCACAAGTGAACAATGGCAATTGAAGAGAGAAGGGGATGGTTCCGGAGCTGAATCTAGTCTAATGATTACATAACAGTCACTTTTATGTTGATCCGAAATCGGAGGAGAATGTCAACGTCAAGTTGGCAGGAGGTTTTTCCGCAGTTCCTCGCACTTTTTTGCCATTCGCTGGTGGTCCCAGATCAGGAAAGCGGGGCTCTACTGTATTTTTATGTTTTATTTTCATGCTTTGCATCAAATTATCTTCCTAAATGGTTTCCCACTGAAGAAACTTACCCGTCTGGAGCGCGTCCAAGCTCCACCCCACACCTGTTTCCACATATGCCGCTGCAGTTCCTCTCAATCCCTACTTGGCTTCCTTCTCTTTAAATTGGACTTGGCATTCCCAGGCCGCCTTTGTGCTATGGCGAGCGTATTAGAAGACGCCTTGGGCTTCTCTGCCTCTCTGATGAGAGATCTTAGCGGCGGAATATTCCTCAGATGTCACTGGAGGCTGTCGTCTTGTGCCGCCTTTCATGAGCAGAAACGCCGTCGCTCCCCAGAGTTTCCCCCTTGCATCATCTTTTCAACAAAAGCCAAAATGACTCAGCAGGGTTTGTTGACAGCATCTCAGCTCCTGAGTGGAATTCTAAAGCTCTGATAGGTTCCAGTCGAGGAGGGGGGTTGCTCAATTCCATCGGATTCGATTAGGAAAAGGGTGATTAGGCGCGTTACAACATGGAGGAATTGTGTCGAAGCGGGAGGCGCCGGTGTGTTCTCAGTGCAGCTTGTTTGGAATCCTAATGAGAAAGCCACTTTATCATCATAGGCCACATGTCACCGTGTGCCACACGCTGCTCTATTCTTATAAAACACGCCAACAAACACTGCTGTTCATGTAGATGGGATTTAGCTCCAACATTGTGTGTATTCTTGTCACAACACTCTTGATCAAAATTTTAAGACCAGTTGAAAAATTGACCAGGCATTTTGCACTGTTGGCTCTTACGGAGGTTTTAAGTACAGCTTCAAATGCAAAACGAAGAAGTGGGCGCGAGACAACGAATGTTTTGAGTAAGTAATTCATTGCAAATAAACATTAAAGGGAAATAAGCTGTTGATCAGCTGATTAAAAGTTTAAGACCATAGCTAAAAAAAAACCTGAAACCACCAAAAAATAGAAATGAAAGGTCCAAAAAGACTCAGTAATGATTAGTTACGCCATTTTAGTTGCCTCGTAAATGGGTTTGGGCATGCTTGATGCCAGTGTTTCCAGGCTCGTGGGGATGCTGCTCCAGTGGTTAAGATGGCTTCACGGAGGGCATCCGCTGTCTGGAACCAATGCCCATTTTTGTAAACTTGTCGTGAACATGTTTTCTCTCACTCCCTTTTTTTTGCATTTTGGAGCTCTACTTAGAACCTCCTTAAATCCAACAGTGCAAAATTCAAATTCTTTGCAACTTTTGACCTGGTCTTAAAATTTTAATCAGGAGTGGACATGTATTCTTATCATTAAAAAGTTAATCAGTTCTCGTATTTCATTCGTCAAATTGATAGAACCAACATTTTATGGATTATTTTGCTAGACACCTCCCGACGCAAAGTTGGATCAGTTCAATTACTGACTACGGCAGGGGTCACCAACGTTTTTCCTTGTGAGAGCTACTTTTACAAAATGGAAATGGCCAAGAGCTACTCATTTTTGTAACATTTATTTTCAGAGCTTATTTTAAACCCAAACAAAGCGAATATGCTTGTTTTACCAGAACATGAACAAAATGCTGGTGTCCACAACTCACATGTTCTATTTCAGAATGCATTTCTTTCTCCTGTTCTTTCATTATTAACTGAAAACCTGAATGAAAAGCAGGCTTGCGGGCACCTCATGTGGTCATGGGGGGCTACCTGGTGCCCACGGGCACTACGTTGGTGACCCCTGGACTACGGTATCCCTCATTTATCATGGTTAATTGGTCTGATGCCTAACTTATAAATGTCATCTGTTTATGACCTTCAAAATGCAGCTTGGAACACTATTAGAGCCCGCTAGATATGAAATAGCACCCCTATAGTCACCTTTACAGTCATATTACCCAATATGGTAGACATAATAAGAAAAAAATGTCATGTGTCTTCTCAATGCCTTATCCGCCAAGCGCAGCGCAAAACGGAAGCGCAGCACCAAGGTTATGTTTTTGCCGGCGTGTATCTGTTTGTCTGTTTATGTTCAACATAACTTTTTTAATTTTTTAAAGGATTCTTAAACATTGCGAGATAGGACCATTTTCGGCATTTGTGCATACAACTCCACAAAAAATGGTCAGAGCACTTGGAAAAAAAGTTTCCAACAGGTTGCACAAACTATCAAAGACTGATCCAAAAAATGTAGGATGATGATTTTGGTGTGAATCACAATATGGGGGGGAACTATGGCGCTGGCGGAGGTCTGCGCTCTCCGAGTGCTTTTTTGGTATTTGTAGTTTAGTTCATTTAGCCATTTTTAAACTTGAAAATGCTTGCTGTAGGTCGGACATACATTTGCTTAAATATGCACATTTTCTTTTTACTAATAATGAGTCAAAGTCACCCGTGAAACAGCGCTGATCTACTCGTTAATGTAATTTGAAAAACCGCGATAGAGTGAAGTCTCGAAAATTGAAGAGCAAAGTGGTGAGGGACGACTGTATCACTCCAGGAACTCACAGAGAATGAGACACCTTCTTTAAGGAGACTTGCGATGTGAGAGCACATTGTCTGATGGAGCTGTTCATGGCAGGACTTCCAAATAGAACATAGATGGGCTCCAAGTGAGAAAACAGAACCTGGTGTCTTCCACTGTTGAGAAAGGCTGGTTATGTAATCCAGTCACCATACTTTTTCAACCGTTTGTTTTTCAAATGCCGTATTAACTTACAGTTATTTAACATGCTACCCCCGTGAGATATTTTTCGTGGCATGTATTGCAGGATGCAAACTTTACACCACTCTCACAAATGGCATATAAGGTCCACGCGGCAGGCATGTTTGTTGCGCTTGGTTTGCTGCCCCACCCCTGTGCAGTGTGAAGGAAAGGCGGACACAAACCAAGACCTGAGAGCACGGCACTAGACTGCACACAGGGATCTCTACAGGCTTCAGGCTGCCATAGCAGGAGCCACAGGTGATGGATAATTTGCTTTTCCGTGGAAATCGCCCGATACTGATTGTTGGCCGATCGATCATCGCATCCCAAGTTATGAACAAATCAGATTGTTGATCACTGAATATTAAATGCTACCTTTTAAAATGCCGTAAAAAAGAACCTGGACAAATAAATCAATAGACACAAATAAACAAAAAAAAAATTGACGTTCCAACGTGCTTGTAACGAGTTTTCTCCCAATGCCGCCTTGCCAGCGCTCCTCCATAAAAAGCCAGCGTAATTTGGAGAACCAGCATGCGGCTAATCTTCTCCTGCAACCTCAGAACAGTCACGCTTAAGACTTTAACGCCGCTCTCATTTCCACATTTCATCAAGCTGAAAGATGTCCACTGGAGTCCGAAAGCAATATTTACCTCCACGCTTGAGGCGACACATCTCGAGGAAACCTAATTTGCGCACGACTGCTCTAAAATTCAAATGGAGAGCGAAAACTGAGCAAATGTTGCCGCGAAACATTAGCTCAAAACTTAAGGACGCGTTGCTTGCGTGGAGAAATGACACTGTCATATGTAGCTACATTTAACTGAAACACCCACCATACAGCCGGTAAAAGTTCACAGGTAATGGCGGTACTGTGAAGAAGATATGAGCTGAAGGGCACCTTCATGTCTAATGTGCGTGTGTGTATCACTGCAGGGAGCGTGCATTTGTACAACAAAGACAGATGGAAGGAAGAGCGTAGGCTGCTGCACTTGAAATGAAAAAAGGGACACATTAGTAGTTGCAATAGTAGTAGTAGTAGTAGTAGTAGTAGTAATAGTACTTGTAGTAGTAAAGAAAGAAAAAACAAAAAGCATATGCAGGAAGGCAAGTCTAGTTTGCAGTTTTTGAAACATTTATTCCCCCCCCCCAAGCCGATTCGTTTTCCCGGTCATCTTGAATCACAAAAAACAACGGAGCGGCGGGGCTCCACTGACCTGACCTCCATAAATTTCTCATCATGTTTTTAAAAGCTGTGTTCGCTTACTCCCCCCATACCCACCCACTGTTCTCTTTTGCTTTATTTTTACAGGCTTTGGAGACCAACCTGGCGTCCAAGGACAGTCACTGGGTCTACGCCAACGAGGTGAGTCCAAAGCACAAACAAGCTGAGTCGACGCGTTTCTTTGTTATTTGTTTGTTGTACAACAGCCTTTCTTTCAGCTCTTGTTCTGAGCACACATCAAGCCAAATGCCCCTCTGAAGTGGACATAATAGCACACAACAGTCAAGTGCGCACTCTGTATGTTCCCTATGATTCCTCCAATTATTCTGAAAATCAGCGGATGAAAGCGAATAAAAAGGGTCGCTCCCAGTTGACCTGCCTTACAATTAGCATGTCAGTTCCCAGCAGGACCTCGCCGACCACAAAAAAAAGAAAAGAAAAAAAACTTGCTTCCATTTATCATGCTGAAACATTGCATCCTCTCATACGGAAAGATGTCACTGGAGCACTCAAGCCTCAATACGTGACATGCATTGATCCACCTGGATGATTCATGCGCGGACCTCCACAGTCATAAACCTGTTCCCATGAGTGGCATATCATATATGAAAAGTAACGCAATAAACCCTAACTTTCTTGAAGTTGTGGCATACTTTTGTTATTAAAACAATTTTCTGAATGTTCTGCACTCCTGTTTCCGTGCCGGTGTTGTATTAAGCTGAATAATGCTGCCTTTTTCTTGCCATTGGGCAACTGTAGCCCCGCTCGCCATACCTGACATCATGTTGTCCTTCTCAAGACAGCAAACTAGTTGAGGCTGAATCAATAGTAGTGCACTCCACTTTGCTTCCACTGCTTCAAGACATGAGTAATCGATCAGTTCCAGCAAATCAGCTCATGGATTATTTTGCCCCTGCGCTAGTTTTTGCAATGTGACCTGTCATGTTGCCAGAAAATACTCCACTTAAAACATAACATAGTGTATTTTTGTTGTAATTCTTGCAAGAAGCAGTTGCTATGTTTTCACGTTGCAGTACAAAGATGCTGTCCAGTGCTGCTTTTTTGTTAACGAAGGGGGCAAATATTGATTAGTAAAGGTTAATGCAGCTTTTAGTATTCTTGCAATCCAAATGTGCCTCCGTAATTTATTTACCAGCATTGGCAGCAACTGCTTTTTACTGCTGCAACACAACAGAAATATCACATCTCAAAATAAATGATTCATTATCAATTTGAACAGCAGAAGCGTGAAGGCCAATGACAACAATATCAAGCAACATACGTCATGAATATATAACGAATTAATGCGTTTGCTTAATGTGTGTCTTGCATTTATTTAGACATCAAACACTGTTCCTGTCACTTCTTTACTAGGGTACTTTATTTACTTGTTGCTCGGTGTGTCACAAGACACCCAACTCACGAGATGAGTTGATGCACGAGATTGGGTCTACAAGAACGAAAGGAGATGAGATTTCGACATTAATTGTAAGAAAAGTACAACGGAAAAATATGACTGGACAAACAAATTTATTTAACCAAGTCACAAAACAATGCAGGTGAGTTTTGAAATGTTTACTGTCCCACAAATTGATGCTAAATGATATTCTTAACATTTTTCAGACCACATAAATCACTAATGTTATGATAAAGTATAATAACAAATAATAACAATAATAATACATCATAATAATGCAACATTTCCTGTAACATGTCATATTTCAATGTTGTAAAGTTGCAGAATTGGTGTTTGTGACATGTATTTTCTCACAGGCAATTCGTACTGTCTGTCAAACGTTAGCAGGATTTCTTGACATTCTGGCTTTTCAACTGTATTAAAGAGCAGCATTTCTTTTGCCATGACTTTCTGTGAACGCACACCATTTTGCCCTGTTCTGTTTGTATTTACTTTGCCGACGAAACGTCTCAGTGGATGTTGACTGTCGGGACGAAGGCTCTGCATCTTGATGTGTAGTTTTTTTTCTTCCCAGATGGGTAAACTGGGTTGGATGGATATGTTTGAGGTGGGCAAGTTTGTTTTGTTGACTATTATGTTGCTACCACCATCAAATAAATTTCACATACTGGCTGGCGCGTGTTGATGGGCTCACCTTGCTCATTATTGATATTCCCGCACGGGGGTTGTGGCATTTGGCTTTGCAAGCATCTTTTTCCCTCTTACCTTCTACTACGTTACCTTGCATTGCTCCTCAAAAAGCTCCACTCTTTTGCTGTGTGGAAGCTAGTGGCCCCGCCTCGCCACCACGGAGAGAAAGCGACTGTATGACTGACAAGAGGTCTCACTCTGTTGGCTTTTGTTCTATGGAACGGCTTTTCTCTACCAAGTGTGTAAGCGCTGAACCAATGCACAGAGTGAACTCTATTCCTGCCTCTTTGGAGGTGAGAGGCGGGGAAAACAGACATGTGCATGGCGATATATGGAGGCCGGCAAAATTGTCGAGTCCATGGTGTGATTAATTTATTTATTTATTATCACGAGACATCATGTCAAATCTCATCACGTCACGAGACCTTGCATCACTGCTACTTATTATGTATTTAAGTGTATGTTATTTTCAATGTATTTATTTAGTGCTATTTTTCTTTCTTTTTTCTTCTTCCTTACATGCCTCACTGCATAAAGCAACAAATCTATTTCTACACATTTGCTATTATTTTTTTTCCCGATTAGAAAATTAAATTGGTGGCATTTAAAAACAGGAAGTGAACAAACTATCAGTAATTGCTGAGAGACGGAGAAGGGGTCGGACAGAATAGCATTTTCAGACATGTTGAGTTGTGCAAGTGCAATCATGTGACGTTCCTTAATGTAACCGAAACAAAACTAAGACCCTGGCTTTATAATACAGTTTTTATAAAATACCTTTTTTTGTATTGTTTTGAATCAATCCATCCATGCGTGCAGGTAAAATATGGATTTGCAAATGGCTAAAGAGGCCTCAAGCTCTCTGAAAGGCTTCTCTATCTACCTTTTTAATTGGTATTATTGGATTTGTATGCTTCACAAAGCAGCACCAAAAAGGGTCTTGTGCAGTCTGAGCCTGTTTGATAAGTGGCTGACTGTAATTTTTAATTTGAAGTAGTTTTTACACTCAGGCTTATACGTTTCTTTAAGTCTTTTTGTTACAGACTTGCAGGAATTACGGTATGTATGAGGCAATTTCCTCCCTTTAGGGCGAATGTGATGTGTTGTTAACAATAACCTTCATTCCCTTTACCTTCTTCTGACCTTTCTAACCTAATTCTAAAGACCATGAAAAAGCTATAGTTATCTTTCCCTTGTAATATGCCCTCTTTTCCTTTTTTATTATCCAAAATAAACTGCCCATGAAGCTGACATTCACCTTGAAAGGAGAAGACACTTGTTGTCCTTCAGAGCTGCACACTTGTGTCAGAAAGGGCTACAGTAAAACAGCGAGTTTCACCTAAATTACACTGTTTTTATTTTCATTTCGAGCTCTTTAATAGCCACCCCTTTAACTCAATCCCAGCATGCGTTGTTTTACATCTCGACAGGGTTGGGACGATAAATGACGGCAAGCTGCTGATTTGTTTTTTATTAGCCTTTCATTTGGTTTCTGGGAACTTCCTGATCACAGCTGCCTGAAGCGATTTGAAGGACGGACAGTGCATCAGAATTATTACTTTAAAAATGATTGTATTTTCAAATGGAATTATCTTGACATTGGTTTTCGAATTGGCCACAAGAGTCAGAATTTAACGTTATATGTGAATGGACAAGCAGATTATGTGTGCATGTGGATGTACAGACTGATGTTTGCATCACGCATGTATGTGAATGGACAGACAAATGTTCATATACGGGAATAGACAGTTTACATGAATGGACAAACAGGTGTTTACGGCGCAGCTATCCATATGGACACACAAATGCTTACCGTGTGGGTATATGAATGGACCGACAGATGTTCACATTATATGTATATGTAAATGGGTAGACAGATGTTTACATTGTGCGTATGTGAATAGATAGACAGATGTTTACATCGTGTGTATGTGAATGGATAGACAGATGTTTACATTGTGCGTATGTGAATGGATAGACAGATGTTTACATCATGTGTATGTGACTGGATAGACAGATGTTTACATTGTGCATATGTGAATGGATAGACGGATGTTTACATCGTGTGTATGTGAATGCACAAATACATGCTTACAATGTGCGTGTATGAATGGACTGACAGATGTTTACATGGTGTGTATGTGGATGGATAGACAGATGTTTACATCATGTGTATGTGAATGGATAGACAGATATTTACATTGTGCATATGTGAATGGATAGACAGATGTTTACATGGTGTGTATGTGAATGCACAAATACATGCTTACAATGTGGGTGTATGAATGGACTGACAGATGTTTACATGGTGTGTATGTGGATGCACAAATAGATGCTACCAGTGTGGGTGTATGAATGGACACATAAGCATATGCTACTGTATGTCCGTATGTAAATGGCAGATGGTGTCATCATGTATTCATAAACTGACTTACTAAGGTTTCTATTTAGTGTGTATGTGTCTGACAGACAGCTGTTACCATTGTGTGTATGTAATTGAAAAAGCAGAATTTAACAGTAAGTATGTAAATGGATAGACATCCACCCGTTGGCCTATGGTAAAATGATGAAATGATGAAAATGCAAGCTTAGACTTTAAAATTGGTTAAAGTTTTCTACGGCATGGCTTTAATTATACGTTAGTCGGTGTGTCGAGATTTTGTGTTTGAAAGTCCATCCATCCATTTTCTATGCCGCTTCTCCTCATTAGGGTCGCGGGGGTATGCTGGAGCCTATCTCAAAGTCTTGAGAGAAAAAAAAAAACGTTTCTGCTTACGGCATCTGGACCTAAAACTAAATGCGGTGTCATCGTATCTTACAACCTTGCAGGGATAAAAATAATTGTCTCGTGCGTGCTATACTATTCTACTCCCTGGTCATGACTCAGCCGTGACATTCATTTCAAACACATGATCTCCCGACCCACAAGTCCCGTCCCCACCGTTCCCATTAGGGGTGGCCTACATTTCATTGGACTCCTGCATCCACTGGAGGATATGTTAATCTGGGACCAGCGCACCACAATGAATGATGAATGTTGATGCTTTGCTGCAAATGGAAGAGCAATGAGTGGATTAAATTACATAGTTTAGTCTTTAATATTTCATCTTTGTACTATTTTTACTATGTTTTCCTAATATTTCATTTTTATTCTAGTAAAAATTACTGCTCTTTATTTCCATTTTTTGCTATTGTTGTTTTTTTTCATTTTCTTGTTTAATTGCTTTTTAGAATGTGCTGAGGGCTGATAAAAAAACAGCCACAGGCCATTAATGGCCCTCGGGCTTAATCACTGGCAACAATTTGGCACCAGTATCGGATATGTAAACCCAATACCCAACCCTCGTTCTGAGGCAGTAAAAGTTTTCTAAAACTAGTAAGTAAGACCAGGTGAACTCGGTGGACACCAAGTCATTTAAGAAAAAAACCCAGAGGCTTCTAAATTGGATACTAAGAGTTGCAGCAGAACTCAAAAGGAGTGCATCAGCAGGGGATGTGAGTTGGCCATGCCTCCCTCTGACCCGCCTGCCGAACCACATACAGGCGCGCTTGTTGACATCTGACACTCGCCAGCAGATTCAGATAGATTGAACATCCGGGGAGGGATTATTTGTTGTGTTCTTCTTCTGAAAAAGCAGGCGGCCGACACTTGAGAACACGTGATGGATGAGGTGGCTGCGCCCGCTGTGACGAACAGATTTGAGAAGGAGAGTCGTTATATGATTTATGGTAACGGCACTTCACGTAGTTGAAACCCTGATGGCGCCCTATGTGGCCGTTATGTGCTTTGTGAATGGACAGACAGATGTTTGCATTTTGCATATATGTGAATGGACAGGTATGCTTTTGCGTTATGTACAGTAAGTGAATGGAAAGACATGTTTGATGCATTATTTATGTGAATGTATAGACCACTAGCTACATTTTGTGTTACGTTAATGCACAGACAGATGTTCACTGCATGTGTGTATGATTGGACCGACAGACATTACCTGTATGTGATTGGACAAATGGATGTTTACAGCGTGGGTGTGTGACTCTACAGACATGTTTACATTCTGTGCTATGTTAATGGATAGATACTGTATTTACAGGTGGGAATATGAATGGACAGACAGACTTTTATGGTATCCTTGTATGTGAAGGAGCACAAAGTCTAGATCAGAAGTGGCCAAACTTTTTGACTTGCGGGCCACAACAAAATTAGGCCGAGGGGGCCGTCCATATACTGTATGGGTGCTCATCAAAGAGAATGACATACTTACTCACGACGCAACGAAACAAAAACATACCCACAGCAAGTTAACGCATCACATAAATCAGCTGCTACTACTATTTGGGTGATGAAGAACAGCTAAGTGGTAATTTAAACTGTTATTTACAAGTGCTGGGTAATCCAGTACCTGACTATTTACTGTGCGACTCGAGCCTGCCACAACAGCACTGGGTTTAAAAAAAAGGAATTTGGAAACGCCTGGTGGTCCTGATTAAGACGCTTGGCGGGACTGATGTGGCTCGCGGGCCGCAGTTTGCCCACCCCTGGTCTAGAGTGTAGCTATATGTGTAGGCCTGTCACGATGATCAATAAGTCTTAGTCTTTGTCCAAGAAACACAGAGGAGAGTTTCTGACACACATCATTCATTGGGTTTGTATGACATCCCCATCAGCAGTGTAGTACATCCACTGTGAGTCCAGCTCTGGTTGGATTTTTGTGATGAGGAACGTAGTTCCGCTTAGTTGCTGGGTCATTTAAGCAAAGATTTTGGCTTCTCGAAACAATATGCGTTCAAAAAAGTAATACAATTGCATCACAGAAATGCCTCCACGAAAAAATCAGACCCCACAAATCCCTCGGCGTTATATTTGACCCCTACTGTGTCCCTGCGTACTGTCGCCTCTCCATTCTTGTGTATGTGATGAAGATGCTCGCATCTTCTTCCGCTGTGGAACACACACGTAAAACAAGATGGCCGCGGTGCTACGTCGCGGAAGAAGATGCGAGCGTCTTCGTCCCACACACAAGAATGGACATAGGACAGTGCGCAGGGAAGACAAATATCATGCCGAGGTCTGATTTTTTCCAGGAGGCATTTTTGTGAGGCAAATGTATTACTGTTTTGAACGCATATTGTTTTGAGAAGCCAAACTCCTTACTTGTGAAACCCCAGCGACTACCTGGAACTTTGTTCGTCATCACCGAAATCCGACCAGAACTGGACTTAGGGGACCAAGCGGGGGGGTAAGTCGCTGTTGGTGGACTACACCGCTGATGGGGATGTCATACAACTTCATGTCAGAAAATCTGAACTATCCCTTCCAAGAAAAAATGGTCTCTAAATAATATTGACAATAACATCGTTTATTGGCAATAATTTGTAGGACAGCAAAATTTGTTATCGTGACCGGCCAGAAGAAGTGTTAATATTGTGTGTACATGAATGGAGAGGCCGATATCTATGTGACTCAAGAGACAAATGTTAACATTGTGTATGTGAATGGATAAACATATGTTTACAGCGTGGGTATATGAATGGACCGACAAACAAAAATCTGATTTCAACAAACCATACTGAGTCACATGTCAAATGAAAGGTTCTGACGAGAGCGTTCTTGTTCCTTTACCAAGTTGTCAATATGCCTTAATATGATGATTTTATATCCCAAAAAACCTCCACCAATCTATACTATCGTTATTCTGTCAATATGACCTCATATGGCAGAAAAGCAATCTTTATTTTTCTGAAGAAAGCACGACCGCACATTCTGAAAATACTCAGCAATCACTACCAAAAATGATATTCAGCACAAGGGCTCCATCAGCCCTAGTACGGGATTTACTGCCGGTGTACTGAACGTATAGTCTGATCTTCATATAGTTGAAAAAGACTCTTCGCTATCTTTCCAACCATGTGTTCCACACTTCTGAGAATGACTCCCTCACGTAATGAAAACGCTGATGAGAAATGGTGCTCCAGGCATTATGAGAGCGAGTGAGGGCAGCCCCCTGATCGGAGGGTCTTGATTGGCATTATAGCGAGCATTTTCGCTCGAGGGAGCACCTAATAGCTTCAAAGTAATTGGATAAAAAGACAACGGTGAAAGGTTTTGTGACTGGAAGCAGATGAGCTTAGATACTGTTTAAGGAGAGTGGACAAACTTGCCTTGTAACTCAGAAGACGTTGCCCAAATCCACTTTATACTCTTTAAGTAGAGACACTAAACAGTTTGGTAGTTTTACAGCAACTTGGATCCAAATATACACAGTGGAGCTATTTGGTTTGCAAAGCAACGTGTACTTTACTACCATGCAGAAGTGGAGGAGTGGCTTATTCTTACAGCTCCAGTCAACTGGAAGTCAGTGCAGGAATGAAACAAATAACTGAATTACTTACACATCATTCCGCCTTGTTGGAGGTATCCTCACTCCAATTAGGTCGTCTTACAGACAGTGGACTGTTAAGTACAAAGGCAGTTACGATGCAATACTCCCTGGACCATGCTACTACTCCATGTTCTGCAGCCGGCCATGAAACGACGCCACATTTCTCGCTTTTCCCCGTTGTGGCTCATTGTTCTCAAATAGTTTGCAAGCAAAGATTCCTATAACTGCTTTTTAATGCCCCTACATAAGCACGTTTCACTCTGCAATTGCGGTTTCCGCAAGCTCCTTGATGTCCAATTAATTAAAAAAGGCTGGCCGCCATTACTGCTAAGTTATTTATTTATTTCTTGATGAAAGATTAATGGCTGAGGACTGAGTGGCACAAAGAGGATCGCTTAGCCTTTTTCTGTCAGCCGAGCGTGATTTGATTAATGCCTGCGCTCATCGTGCTGTCATTGGCACAAAGTCGCAGCGCCACGTTGGCATTTTTTCCGAATTTCATTTCCTTTGCCTTTTCGAGCTGTTCAACACCTGCATAGATGCTGTTATACAAGAGTGTTTGTGTCCAAATAATGTACTGTCACTTTAATTTGCCTCTGGATCTAAAGAATATACATTTTCTTATTGGCATATTGCGTGAAAAGTTGCACAGATCAAGGAAAATACACTAATGTGTTGTACTCTAAGACAGGGGTTCTGAACCTTTTTCCACCTCGGGGCCCAACTTTTACAGAGGAGTCCGGGGCCCATTCAGATATTAACACTGAATTGGTAATTGTGCTCTTGATTTGATTTGTATTCCAATAACTATGTCTAACCTACTTACAGTTTAACGAGCCTAAACCTTGTCAAAAGACAGAAAACCATGTGCTCATCACAAATATATTCATCACTGGAACATAAACCAGCACATACAGTACACTGTACGTACAACAACATGCCAAACAGGCTATCAGTTCTTGGAACTGACCAAGCTTCTAAAAGAACAAAGCACAAGTCAGGCTGATTAATGCAAAAATAAAACTGTATTTTCCGGAGTATAAGTCGCACCAGTCAAGAATGCACAATGAAGAAGAAAAACACATATATAAGTCGCATTTTTGGGGCGAAATTTATTTTATAAAATCAGAGACCAAGAACAGACATTTCATCTTGAAAGGCAAGTTATAGTAATAACAATAAAATGGAGAACAGGCTAACGTAACGTGATATGTTAATAACAGTTAGTCGGATAACTATAGCCTAAAAAACATAACCTAACTATTTTACTTGCAGTTTGTAATCTGCAGAATATGATTTTTTTTTTGGGTCATTTGTGTTCCATCTTTCTCAATTGTCTTTATAAGTTGATGTTTGCATTGTAAATTTTCAGTGGTACAGGAGTGATCGGAGTAGCAGATACCAGCACACAAGCTTAGAGCGCCCTTTCGTGGCTGACAGTGTGAAAAATAAATTATATGTCACTCCGCGGAAAAAAAACGGATTAAAAAGTCTTATTCGGCCACCCGGTTTTGATCTGATAAATCTTAAGTAAGTTTGATCAAGTTTTGAATTACTTCAGCTTCTGTTTAGACTGCTTGAACTGCAGCAGCTGTTGAACTTCAATAACAAAAGTGTCGCAACGAGTGACCCTGGGAACATCAAGTGGATCGCAAGGTTTATCGTGTGTGTTTCTGTGTAAATGTCCCGTGTTACAAGGTGGACACCTGCGGCTAATAGACAAGTCTATTAGCCTATATATGTACAAAATTTGTTTTCGCTTTCAATTTGGTGGGTGCGGCTTATATTCATGTGCATTCAATAGTCCGGAATGTACTATACGGTGTTCCCTCGTTTATCGCGGGGGATAGGTTCCCAAAATAGGCTGTAATAAGAGAAACCTGCGAAGTAGCCAACTTTATTTTTTACAATTATTGTATATCACCAGACACTTTATACACTTTTCTCAGACATTTACAAACATTTTCTCATATTCCTCTTGTTTAAACGCTCTCAAAGTTCACATTTTGTTTGAATTTTAATTATCAACCTACCAGGTTTGACACAAGAAAGATGAAGTGACTCACACATATTTTACTCCTCTGGCCGTGCCTCTCCGCTCTGGCGCCATTCCGCTGAAATGTTTTCGTATCGTTGTTAAAACATAATGCTCTTGCCGTCGTATTTTCCTCCTCCTCCTCGTCTTCCATGTCCTACAGCCGCAAAGTCTACCTTCCTTCAGCATGTCTAGGAGTCCAACTTTTTGTGTGATGACTGGTTTCCTCTGCCTTTTGGGTGCGGAACGTTTTGTCGACTTTGTGGGTTTTGTCGGGGAGAAAACTTGCAACCATACAGCGTTCAGAGTCACACGGTTAGCTCCTTCTTTTTCTTCTATTGTTTATTGACGGTTAGCAAGCACTTCACACGGTTAGCCAGTTTGCTAGCGATGGCCACAACAGGAGACGACACGAAAGAGATTGATTGACAATGGTCTATAGCCAATCGGGACACAGAAGACAATGGCCGATGCAGACAGAAGAGAGAGAAGACAGAGAGAAACCCCCGCAAACTACAACACTCAACTTCCCACAATGCAATTTTTCTTAAAAGGCAAGACTTGGCCTGTAAAAGCGTTCATACGCTGTAAAAAAAAAAAAAAAACACAAAAAAACACAAAAATTGCACCAAAAGGTGAACCGCAATGGAGCGAGGGAACACTGTATATACATACAATGACCTATTATTATCACATCATATGCTATTTTTTAAGATCATTTTTAAAACATAAGGTTTTTACTGATCCAAAGCTGAGCCAACTTTGCTTCTTTTCAGCAGTATGGGAGGTGGCATGCTTGGATGCAAGGTGATGTTTTCCCTGTGTTAAAATGCAAGGAGCGTGTCACCGTGGTGACAAAAGAACAAGACAGCGACGGTGTTGGAGGGTAGAAAGAAAAGGTTTGTGGCCGCATCACATATTCTTTCTGTAAAATGTGAATATAAGTGAGCGTGTGATGCATGCTGCCAAAAATAACACACTGATGTTATTTCTGCAGAAAAACTTATGTGAGTTGGGGTGTAACGTACGTCGTTGCCATGATGACATAAAAACTCTCTAACAAGACACCCGCCATTGTTTAGCAAGGATCCATTAGATTACTTTCTCCTGTTTTCCTCGGGCGCGATGCCACACCGCCTCGCCTTTGCTGGGTCAGCGCCCGACACAGAGGTCAGCTGGGATGGTGACAGAACGTTCGAAGCGGGCATCACTGCCGGTTATTAGCTTGGACGTCAGGGTTTGGCTCCGTGAACCGTGAGGCATAATTTATCTGATGAATGTGTCACGACAACTCATGAATATTCATGACTTTCCACCTGAGTGGAATATTGTCTTTTTATGTCACAGTAAATTCATTTTTGTTTTTCAGTTGGGCCAAGGTGAAGATTTTCCAAAACAAAGGCAAAATTATGTTCTATTCTCATCACTCTTGATTCAGTCTCAACTAGTTTGCCATCTAAAGAGGAAACATGAAGGTCATACATCCATGCACTGATGCAATATCGCCAGGGAGCAGTACCCTGACCGGCAGGGAAACAGGAGTGCAGAATATTCACAAAGATTATCCCATCCCTCCAACGTTACTTATTATTTGATGAATTATTTATTTTCTCCATTGATTATTTCCCATTGTTGTTATTGTGCCTTTTCCATTAATGGCTTTCTTCAGGCTTCTAATTGGCTGAAATGACCTTTGAGAAGTTTATGATTGTGTTGAGAACCACTGATCTACATGATGGAATCCCCATTTTTGTCGTTATATGTTTTGCATTAATGACTTTCTTCAGCTTCTCATTGACTGAAACGGCTTTTCATGGGTTATAGAGCCACATGTTGCTTTAGCATGCATTTGATTGCCTATAAACCCACTTTCCTGCAGGAAATGTGGTCTAATGTGGTCTAATAGCATTGGTGCGGACTCGAAGACTCGAGGCGTGTTGTTCTTGAAGATACCCACATAGCCTCTGAGTGATGGTGATGTGATGAGACATCAAGGAAGGATGAGGGCGCTATGGGAAGGAGGAAAAAAATAATCCCGATGAAGGCACAGACAACAGTGCTGATGACTCCATTCCGTGCAGCAAAGATGCATACAAGAGGCAGAGTTCAAAATGCCTCATTAGGGAAGCAGAGAGGGAGCATGGATTCAGGGCCCATGTGCGCAGGGGTGCCGTCAAGGCGCCGCTCCTTAAGTTGCGACCCAGCAGTAACCCCACGCTGTCATTGTCAGATTGTACATGAACTCAACGCCTCTTCGCAGAATTCCCCGGGAGCCGCCTCAACGTTGACCACTACGACTTGACGTCTCATGAATATTGATGGTGCATCGCCGCCGCTGACACCTCCTCACCCACCCCCACAGGAAATAGCCGAGCGTCACGAATAATATTAGCAATATTACAATATTGCAATTGCACCAGCAGATCTTCCCTATCTACTGACTGTGTGGCCAACAGGCTGACCACTCGGCCACCGTCCAACAATGACCACATTTATTCTATTCATTGACTGCTCTGCTTTGCTTTTTTTGTTTTCTTTGTATTTATTTTTCTTTATTCTGGATGCATTAGGGTGCTTTCACACTACCTGTAAAAGGCATCATTTTTTTCCACCTTTTTTCCTGCATTAATGTTGTGTATGAACCGCACCGACAAGGAATGGGTGAATGTAGTCGACCTGGCAATTTTCCACCTCCAGAGGTAGTGTCAGTGCTACTGCAGCGAAGGTGGGACACCACCTGTGTCAAAGGGCATTCTTCGGACTGGACTCCTGCCGCCTTGTTGTGTTGAAAGTATTTTTTTTGCTGAAATGTATTTTATACATCATCACGCACACACAGTGCAAAGCAATAGCTCTGATATTCTGTGTGAAAGGCGAAAATTGCTAAATGCTGGCTCTTCTGTGTGAAAGAGAAGGATAAAGTAACCTGGCAGCCTCCCAAACGAAATACCCTACCCCTGCGTCTTGTCCCCCCACAGGAGGTGAGTGACGCTGACATCATGGAGCTGGTCCACAGCTCCCTGGGCCGCATGACCCTCATCCGTCAAGTGTTCCCGCTGTGGAAGGACACCAACGTCCGCTGCATGAGGAACAACCATCGCATCTCCTCGCTACTGTGCGACCCTCAGGAAGGCTACCTGCAGTCCCTGGAGGTAACGCCGCTACCAACACATTCCAGAACCATATGACGTGCCGTCACGCTCACTGATCATATACGGGGCGTGCGTAAAATGGCCATCAATCACGATTAAATCGGCTTGGAGACTTTGTGTTAAACCGAAAGCAAATGGTGCATGACGCAGTGACATTTTAGCAAATGGCGCTGAAGATTGCGCTCAACAAATGACATAAATAATAGTCAGTTAGTGACTGATTGCAAGAAAAAAAATCACTTAATGGAGCCCAAGATTGCACCATTGACTTGAATGATTGTAAAAAATAATACATGGTGAACATGCGGTGCTAAATATGCAATATGTTCCATAAGTCTAAATAGTTTTTGTTATTTTTACTTTTTTGTTTATTATTTTTGTACTTTTTTCAACATGATTGGCGTATAGTATTTGTTGTAAAAAATCGATAGCGTGTCTTTAAAAAAAAATTATTTTACATATGCAAAGCATATTATCTCCTTCCACTGTTATGCTGATGCCAGCCACATCTATGTTCCATTAAACCCCCTCAATGCAAAGCTTGGGTCGGGGTGTCCAAAGTGTGCCCTGGGGGCCATTTATTGGCCCACGGCACATTCTAAAAATATTATTTAACCAAAAAACAAACCCGGCAGTAATTATAATAAAATAATAAAGTCAAAATATTAACAGAAAAAGTTGTAATTTAACGAGAAAAAGTTATAACTTAATGAGAAAAAGTCTGAATATTACGAGGGAAAATAACATCATTTTAGTAGCATAAAGTTGGAATACTAACAAAAAAGCCAAATACAAACATTCAAATTGTGAATGTAGTATTCTACATTGGTCACTAGGTGTCAGTAATTGTTTTGCCGGAACAACAGGCTTTTATTGCAGGTTTAAATGATCTCACAACAAGCACAATGATAATAACAAAATCATCATCATCATCATAATAACACAGGCTACTAACCACAATAAGCTAAACCTCAACTCTGAACCCCTGACATCACTTCCTGTCCTCCACACAGAACACATTTACTGTTTTATTTATGTCTTAGATGGCTTGTTTTCTCTGATTATATCTACTATATCGAGTAATACGAATGTATGACATTACTAGCACCACATTGCTGAGGGAGAGCGGAGGGAGCCACCTGCTGTGGCCTATCAAAGTACACTGTATTCGGACACATGCTCCAAGCAGCCAGTGTGCCACTTTGGAGGTCAAGGAACCCGAGTATAGAGGGGAGGGAGCCACCTAGCGTGACCCAGCAAGGTGCACTGTATTCGGGCACACGCTCCGAGCAGCCGGTGTGATGCCACAAGGTCTCTGGCAAACCTTTTGCACTTTTCAAACGCCGCAACGCTGGCGTTTCAGGTGGCTGACAAGGTTTTTTGTGTCCTTGATCGCGAAATGTCTTCCTCGGAACGTTTATTTTTACAAGTGAGGTCAGGGGAGGTTATGAAAGGAGCACTTGATTTGCACAGCATGGGTAATCTTGCGTCATCGGAGCGCTTTTTACCATTTTCAGTTGTCTGAGTTTTTTTTAACGTTATCAGATTTATTTGTATGACGTCATAATTCCCTCATATTGACACCCCTAATGAACACATGAATATAACACTTCCAAAAGGGAGGAGGAGGGAGCATAAGCTCATTAGGTAATATTGGTTTACATAGACTGATGGATAAATGTAGATAGAGGCTAATAGCTTAGGGCTTAAATAATCATTATGCTAAGATGTTCTATTCAATTAATGTCAGTGAACCTTTTTCATGCATGGGCCATATTTGGTGCCGTAAGTGGGTATTCAACATGGAACCTCACGCCTCACTATTCCCAGTGGGATAAAATGAAACTATCGCTTTAATAATGATGTGTTGTTATTAGTATGGTAAGGTATGGCATGGTTTATTTGTTTCAGACATGCTTGTATAGAGCGTGATGTTCCTTAATGGAACTTGGTAAGCGTGTCTGAAACAAACATCCATACTATACCATACTAACAACAACATAGTAATACAATTGTGGTTCTTTCCATTCCATTGGAAAATGTTAAGCGCGAGGTTCCATGTTGAGCGTACACTTTTTTTTTGTGGCTCCTATATGAGCGACTACCTGTCCCAATGATCCTAGGAGCTAAGACGTCCTGTGCTGTTCACCCAAGACAAACAGGTCCTATGGGAGGGGCCACACAAAGAGTAGCTCAAAAGAACCCAATGATAAGCGACGTCGGGTGCAGGGCGAGATGGGTCGCAGCTGATAGCAGGGACCCTGGCGGTTCCATCCACGGTTGCAGAAGTTAGTTTTGTGTCGGTGGAATGTCACCTCACGCTTCGTAAGATTAGAGTTTCAAAGTTTTTAGGCCAACTTTCTCTGTTTTTTCCAGGCCGCCGTTTTGACATGTTTAGTTCGGGAGGGGGCGGGTTAAGTGTTGGTGATGAGATTCCGCCACAATGGAGCGATCCGCCGGGGAAATACTTCCCCACACAAACGTCCCTTTTCCACGATGACAGCATTTCATTCACAGTTTGTCAATTTCCAGGAGATTCCACGTTTAACAATAGATTATGCTTTTATTGGCCGATGCTGTTAACACAGAAATCATAGCATCCTTCTCTCAGGGAGGGGTTTGACTTGCTTCCACTCTGGTGTTGCCAACTGAGCTGTCAACTGATCACCACCTGGTGGTGAGTTGGCGCCGATGGTTGAAGAGGACGCTGGTCAAAAAAACCAAACTAGTATCACTGTTTTATGATCGAGGCCAGAGATATGGTGAGTTGGAAGGCTGAGTGTTTGATATTCAATGTTGTTGACGTCCACATCCACACTCTGATTGTAGAAAGTTGGCCACCTGTTGCTGTGCTGAAGCAATATCATCTGGTTCTCCTCCTGTGTTGTTAGCTGCATGTAATGTGGAGCCCGGTCACAGTCACGTTGTTCATGCGCGTAAACTGTTGCAAATCATAAATTCTGCACATCATTTGCGATACAATGTGATCCCTTCCATCATTTTCCAGCAAAAGTTTTTTTTTTTTTTACAAATGAATGAAGTATCATTCTTCACTTGCTTAATGTGTTTTGTTAAGTACTATGTGTCATTGTAGGCTACTGTTGATCTCATATTTCACAGGTGTCAAATGTGTTTCCATTGAGGGCCACTTCAGACATTCAAGAGATATTCAAAGATATTCCATTTTTGATAACAAAAATTGAATATTTCATTGCATGATCACATCATATTCAAGTTTAGATCTGCACGCAGAACCGTCTTTTTCCGTCAATGAAAGAACAAATACATTTAGAAGGAAGAAGGTGAAATTCATTATTGACAAGCAATATCTGTGATTATCTGAGATCTGTGGTCGGGAAAAGTGCCAAAATTGTTATTCTCATAAAAGAAAATGAGATAAATAAAATGTTCTCCATAAAATTGTTTAATCGTTTTAAAATCCCATGTAATATTTTAATGAATGCCCTTTCAAGCGCCAGAGAGATTTTGTTATCACTTTGAGAGAATTAATATTTGAATGTGTTTTTTTTGTTTGTTTGTTTTTTTGGCTCAGTAGCATGGGAGTGTTATGAAGACAACTTACTCAATTACTAAATAGCTTTTAGGAAAAACAACATCCTCTCTGAACAGCCACAAATCATCTTCTGGCTGAGCTGCTCGCCTGCAAGGGAGCATTCACACTTGTCATGTTTGGTTCGTTTAACAGGACCTCTGGTGCGTTTGCCCTGCTAGTACGGTTCGTTTGGTCACGTGTGAACACGATCAACCGAATCCATCAATGCATCAAAAAGCGAACCAAGACCACTTGAGAGATGGATTCGGTTTGGTTCGCTTGAGCTCAAATGTGAACACTACACGGACCAAAGACATGAAGCAACGTTATAATGACAGGAAAAAAGCATGCAGAAATGACAAATATCCATCCATTTTCTACCTCTTATTCTTGTTCAGGGCCACGGGAAGCTGCCACCTAAGCCAGCTGACTTTGGGCAAAAGGCGGACTCCACCCTGGACTGTCAATTCTGTAGAGAAAATGCGTTGGAAGGAGTTTCTTTCTGCTCTGTTATCTTTCTCTGTGTGACATACTGTATATTTAGTATACAATAATCCCTCATTTATTGAGGTTAATTGGTTCCAGACCCGACTGTGATAAGTGGGATTCCTTCTTTATAAATGGAATGTTTTTGTATGGGTATGAATGTGAGTGTGAATGGTTGTTTGTCTATACTGTATGTGCCTTGCGATTGGCTGACGACCAGTCCAGGGTGTACCCCGCCTGTCGCCCGAAATCAGCTGGGATAGACTCCAGCATGCGCCCGCAACCCTAATGAGGAGAAGCGGCATAGAAAATGGATGGATCATTAGAGCCATATGGACATGAAATAACAGCCATACAGTCACTGTTACATTCATACCCGATATCGTAGATATAATCAGAGAAAATAAGCCATTTAAGGCAGTTTACCTTGTAGGAGAGCAGAATCGGTCACGGACAGGAAGTGGTTCAGAGTTGAGTTTTAGCTTGTCGTGGGCTATGGCCTCAACAGTAACCGTGTTATTATTATTATTATTAGTGATGCATTTTTTTTCAAACCAATAGTTTTCTGCTTCTCAAGACCGATACTGATACAATAACCTTATCAAAATCTATTATTTTTACAAATTTAGATTTAGCTGTAATTTGTGCACACCTGCAAGTAAGAAACTCAAAGGTGGATTAGACAAACTTGTCCTAACCAAATATGAAATCACTGCTATTAAGCAAAATATAAAAGTAACAAAAATCGAGAACAGTTTTGTTTCTTCAGCAGCTCTGGCGTCTTTGTAGGCTTTCAAAACACTGTCATAGCGATGCTGGTGTTTCAGGTGGCTGTTAGGCTAATGACGTCCCACACGATCGTCGCCATGATTGATTAAAGGGGAGCTCAGGGAAGGTGTGCGGCACGTCGCAGAAAAGGAGCGGTTGCTTTGCTCGTCTTAGCCCTGTAACACACACCACAGTACGGGTAATCTCACCGTATTGGAGAGTTATAGGAGCTATTTTTATCAGATTTATCGGTATGACGTCTCAATTTGTCATATCGACCTCATAATTATCATGCACCCCTAGTTATTATTGTTATTGTCACAACTGTGCCTGTTGTGAGATAGTTTAAACCTGCAATAAAATGCAGCAGAATATAAAAAACAACCTACATATTTGGTCTGGAATCTTTGAGTTACCCAAGGCTGTGCAGTAAAGAACATATGCATATGCATGTGCACATCAAGTAGTATGGTAAAAAACCACGAGTGTGATGCAGTCTAACGTGAGAAAGAACAAGACAGAAAACCCCAAACAATAACAAGCAAGCAGTGGTGTTTGCCATCACCCTGCTCTTGTTCTTTATTCCTTTGCCGCTTTAAGTGTTTTTGTAGGACACGTTTGTTCTTTGGGAGCACGCGACATGTTTTATCTACTGTGGAGAAGAAGCCGACAAGAAGGCCACTTGTTATCAGCTGCGCTCGCTCAGCCATGGCAACAAGAATGTTGAAGATTTTTTTTGTTGTTTTTTTTGTCCTGTACATGTTGCTATCGACACACGTGGGAGTCCCTTGTGTGTTGGAGTCTATTGTGATGGGATGATGGACATCAGCATACAACGTGAATGCAGATATTAGCTGATTATGTATGCAAGTGAACATAGACGAAAGGCCCTTGATAAGGTAATTATGAGGCACAGGAATGCCCATGAATATAAATGACTTGGAACCCAAGGTGTCAAGGGAATAAGTGGCACAGAGGAGTCAAACGTTGCTCTAATAAAAAGATTATTTGTGTGTCGGCGAATGTTTGTTATTGCGCCTCTTAGATGTATCTTAAATCCTGTCAAAGCAAAACGCATTTACAGTGAGCTCTTAATGGATTACGCCTGCTGTAATTAGGCTTAATGTGCACATTTATCCTCCAAGGACCACCTCACATGTTCAGTTATCGCACTGTCAATAAGGGCCGCCACTTAAATACTCATAGTATAGACCAGTGGGTCGCAATTATTTTTTGTTATTCTCAAAAAAGAGAAAAATGTGTAAGTGATTCACGCATTTTCTGTATTCACTGCAAACCCAAAAGCTATCTATGCTTCATCGTGTTTCCCGGCCTTTTTGTTGTGGTTATCATCACTTTGTGTATCGTTCAAGCATGAATAGCATGCGTGCAGGCAATGCATGAAGACACTAATACTGACACCTGGGGGGGACGCACTCCACTGAAGCACTGGTATAGACTAAATAACGTCATCTGTCAATGTCAATGCTCCAATTAATACCTCTATTTAATTCACCACAGAGTCTCCAACAAAAGCAAATAACCTCTGGAGTCTTTAATTAGCACTAGGAAAAGAAACATTGCCATTCACAGCTGTGGCTGTAGGCATCCTCCTGATGGTTTTTTTGTATTATTATTAATGTTGCATCTTGTTTATCGCGGGTAATTTGTTCCAGATCTGATTGTGATAAGTGAATTTCCACAAAGGAGGATTCTTTATTTATAAATGGAATATTTTCATAGTTGGAGCATAGAAAGTCGTGTTTACAACCTTCTAAATACGGATATTAACATTATTAGAGCCTCATCCTCATGTGTGTTGTTGTAAAAGTGTTCGGGTGTTGGGGGAGCTGACTGGGAAGGGGATGGTGGTGGGGGCAGGAATTGATGTTGGGGTTCAAAGTTGTGTTTTAGCTTGACTTCGGCCACGGCCACAACCGTCGCTCGTGGTAGGGGTCATTGTGCCTGCCACATTCAAACCTGAAATAAAAGGCAGTTATTAAACATTACAGTAACATTACTGACACCTAGTGACCAGTGTAGAATACTAGATATCATCGCAATGTCTTTGATTGTCTTCTGAAGGCCTTGTATTTATACATTAGGTCATTTAGCCATATACTGTACATGCTTGAAAATGCTTAATTTAGGCAAATAATTACATAAAATTTGTCAAAGTATGCATATTTTTTTAGTAATAATAGGCCGTATTCAACAGTGAAATTATTCATGAATATATTTTTGAAAAAGTGCGTCGCTAGGGATTACTGTAGCTGCATTTGAAGTATCATGAGTGGTTAGCTTTATCTACATCTTGATGAGTGGTTCTCAGCTGGTGGGTTGGAGACCCAGAAGTGGGTTGTGGAACTGTTTTCAGTGGGTCGGAGGTCTATGCCCGGGCAGAAAAAAACAAAATGTAATGACCTGATATCCATGAACGTGTAATACTAATCATGAATATTTACAGTTGTATTTCAAAGTTTAACGGTTAGATTTTATATATGTTATATGTTTTATAGAAAGATGTACATCATTTTGACTTGCAACTTGCATGCTGAAAAAGTGTGTGCACCCCCGATATACATATATATATATATGTATATGTATATATATATACATATGAACATATATTTTTTCTATATTTATAGCTTATCTTTGGGACTCGGTCATTTTAAAAGTAGCTCGCAGGCTGAAAAAGTGTGAGCATCCCTTATCGAGATGTAGATAAATAACGTCTGTTGCACTGTTAGTGTGACATTCAAGTGTGTTACACCTGCCGGTCTGTTGTTTACAATGAACTCATCGGAGAAATGGATACTGGCTGAGCAGTGTGAGCCTGAGCGCTATTACAACATTGGTTCTATTGTGTTGTGCAATATACAGTACTTGTAAATAAATGACCGTGCGGCCAAAGATAGCTAAATGTTCATTTCCACTCTTTTATGCACTCCAAATGATTATTAAAGTAGAAAATAATAGCTTGTTGTATTGTTTAAGTAAACAGGCTATAATTACAGCATTCATGATATTTGGATTTATTTTTGTGAGAATATGCTTTGCCCATGGAAGTCGTCAAAATGTTGACAATCATGTGATCTGAAGCTGCTCTTTCTGCCAACTCTTCCACCGTTTACAGCATCCAATGTTTGTTGCTTTTTGACGTAATTTAATTACACCAACCAAAAGTGATGCTCCTCAGGTGTTGACGTGACCATGCTCTGTATTTCCTGATTTTTGGACAAGAAAGAAAAAAAACCCACCCTGTTGCTTTGTTGCAAAGTTACGCTTTAATAAGGTGCTTCACAGATAATGAAGTGCATGAAATGAATATTAGGTTTTTCTAAGGAAATAATAGGTGTAATAAAAAGTGCTCTGAGCAGTCTGATTCAATGACGCTGCCTCCTTTGGGTCTTTGTATCAACATCCTGTAATTACAGACATTAGCGTACGTCAGAGGCGCTTGGAAACTTTCACCTGATGCCAAACTAAAGTCAATTAAAGGCAATTTATTGCTCAGTACAAAAACATTTTGCCATGTTTTTCTACCAATTTTACTCAAATTTCACACACTTGCGCTTTTCAGTCCCCGAAATGTGCGTGTCGAATTTGGTGGTGATTCGGCTAAGCATCCTACTGTTACAGTGGCTGTTTTGGAGAGTGCTTTGAGCCGTGTGATAAATTTCAAGTCGGTGCAATTATGGGGTCAAACTTTGGGGTTACATAACCAGGGCCGGGAGCAAGCCAGTGTTTTGCGAGTCTCGAATACGTCTCAAGTCTTTAATCTGAAGTCTCGAGTAAAGACATGCAGGTCCGAGTCACGTCTCCAGTCAAGGCAAGACAGATCGAGTCAAGTCCGAAGTCATAGGCTGCGCTGTTTAGTGTCTCCCAAACAATACTGTATGCCATACAATCAACAATCTGTTACATTTGGCAAATACAAGGAATGCATTTTCAAATGTTTTTTTTTAAATAAAATAAGACAAGACTTAGTCACAGAAAAAGAGCGCTGACATAGCATTCAGGATTTATGTAATCCACACATTTGTTGTTTGTTCTTAAACCTGCTTGGACGTTAATAGATGCATTCAATGAGGCACATTCAAAGGGAGCTCACTGGCGTATATAGAGCAGTTTTTTAAAAACCTTTTTTATTATAGGGAAAAACCCAATATCTACCGATATTACATTTTTATGCCAATATCGGGCCGATATTATCGGACATCCCTAATTGTAATCTCAAGTATTTTTAAATCATCCGACTAAAGTCTGAGTCAGGTCCGGAGTCATTGATGTTGAGTTGCAAGTCTTTGATGATATTGTCAATTCGAGTCCAAAGTCATCAAAATTGTGACTTGAATCCACACCTCGTTAATAACAGTGCCGCTATGTCAGAGGTTGGACTAGAATTTATTCTACTTAGCAAGACATTTAGGACATTTGTGTATTTTTTTCTTTGTGGGACTGGGGAAGGACCTGATTTTTGGTACTAGCGCACAAAAGGCATACTTGGATGAGTTTGGTGTAGAAGAAGTCCATCAATGACCTGACAAATGTACATAAACAGACACACTCCGACATCTTGTAGTAGAAAGCCTTCCCAGAGGAGTGGAAGCTTCTATTTTCCCAATTGGTTATACTGTAATATGAGCATGCTTACTATTGCGCGACCGTAAGTCAATACAAGTTGACTTAGCCGCGTCTCGCCGCTGAGATTCTCCACTTTTCGTGTGCAGAGTGCCTGGAGTGGCAGCTGGTCTTGCTTGCACAGGTGGGGGCGGGGATTCGACCCGTGGGCCACAAAGTGTACTCTCGTACCTCTACAGGAGGCCGCAGACATGATTCCTGACAGGATGCACTGCAGGTGTGGAGACAGTTATTGAGCAGGGGAGCAGAAATAAAGACTTTTCACCATTTCTTTGTATTTATTTCCACTCCTGGCTCTAAGCAGAAGCTGTCATGATTTAACTCCCGTCCTTTATGCACACAGCCACGCACAAAAGGTCCACAGTACAAGAATGGATTTATTAATAAGTCATCTTTCAGTCTACTCTGCCTCCTCAAGGCGAGCGGCGCTTCGGTGCCGTCACAGGACATAAACGCTTAATTGTCTGCAGGGCTGTGATCAATATGAAAATACGCCACCTGAAAGTGTGGCGGGGCTGGCGGGGCTGACGGTGCAGCACCGAAGGGCGAGCCCGCCGCTGACTTTGACAGGCGCTGGGAGACAGCAGCGTGCCTCTGACAGTACAAGTTATCGACCCGCCCTGACACGAAAAAATAAAAGAGCTGACAGATTTTTTTATTTTAGCGACGTACAGTCTATGCACGTACAGAATTATTAACTCAAAGCTTCAAAGTAACGTTTTAGCACGTTGAAGGGACAGGCACCCTTTTACTTTTTCATGCTTGAAAATGTATCTATATCTATAGATCTATATATCTATATCTCAGCGCTAACCTCGTTGATTAGTTGGTTGTTGAGGTCACACACGAGCAAAATCCATATTGGTTTTCAACAGCGTCCACGTCAAGATGTTTGAGTCTTAGGTTACGTAACTCCAATGGTCCTTTTGAACCCAGTTTTAAAATTGGAGGGATTATAATGGCATACTTATACTGGAGTACTGGAGGTCAAAGGTAAAAACCTCACCTCACCTCACCTCATCTCACCTCACCTCTCTATCTGTTGTTATTTTTAACCCATCTTTATAGTTATTGGGATTATACTACCTACATAACCAAGATCCCTATTGGTTTTCTAACATGTCCAATCCAAGATGGGGTATTAAATTCATTCAATACCAGAGACGCAGTTATACGTTTTTATAAACCTGGTCGCCCGATCCCAACAACGTATTTATATGTTTTTGACGTTTTTTTTGTGCGAAAGGCAGAAAGAGGTGATGACGCAACTCTCCACTAATGGGTTTCACTTCAGAGCAATTTTAAGAGATTCAAGATTCAAGAGATTCAAGAGAGTTTTATTGTCATCTCTTGAATGGGTTTCACTTCAGAGCAATTTTAAGCCATAAAAACGGCCACAAGGTGGCAGAAATGCATTTCATAAGAGCTCGGCCGGGATCAGGTGAGTGGAAAGATCACACATGACAGGAAGGAGAGAGCGTGGAGGAGTGTAGCGTGCAGAAGGTTACACATTGTAGGGAAATGTTAATGCATGCACATGCACACATACGCGCGCACGCACATGCGCGTGCACACAGTTACAAATGTAAATACTTCATGGTGTTATATTTGTAAATAAATGGTTAATTTGATGTAAAACAACCCCCTTTTTGTGGTGTTTATTTTGGTATAGGTGTTTAGATATTTGAGCTGTCACAAAAGCAAAAAATATTTGTGTCAAAGTGAAAGTTGTGTATCTTTTCACAAAAAGGTTTTCTCCCTTTTCTAGTCGGGAACTGATATTTTCCTGAAACGCACCTATGTTCTACTGCTGATTACTAAAGAATTATCCTTATTGGTTTTGAAATTGGTCCAATCCAAGAGAAGGTACTTGACATCAACACGTTATTGTTCTTTGTCACCTCTCAATCTGTCCTCTCAATTTTCAGCACAGTTTTAAACTTGTAGGGATTATTACCACACAGCAAATCAGGATCACTATTGGTTTTGAGTTACTTCCACTCCAAGATACTGTGGGTACCTTGGTGGATTATTCTTCCTTCTCACCTTTCAACCTTTTAAGTGTTAGAGCAAATTGCAAAATGCACTTTGGACACCCCTGGTCTAATCCCAAATGGTTTAACAGTCTGCCTTCCCTGTCCAGGTGTCCAACCTGTACCTGTATGACAGCGTTCTGATGCTGGCCAACGCCTTCTACAGGAAGCTGGAAGACAGGAAGTGGCACAGCATGGCCAGCCTCAACTGCATGAGGAAGTCCACCAAGCCATGGAATGGGGGTTGGTCCATGTTGGATACCATCCAGAAGGTATCTGTCTGTTTTTTTCTATGTGTTGCTTACATACTGTGGGGTTTCCAGCAGTCTTCTTTGATAGACGACTCACGTAATCCAAGTTGTTGCTTTAGACTGCAGGGAAACAAAATGCACATTCAAGCTTCTTATGAGGAGTACTTTCAAGTGCTGCAGACTAAAGGTTTTTTTTTGTGTGTGCTGTTGATCGACTGGGACCCCTGGCAGGAACTTGTAGGATATTCCCAGCAGTCTTCATTTCATCTTGCTGAATCTTGATAATGGAGTTTGTCAAGGCTGCAGACAGTCATGCTGGTTTCATCTTTGGACTGACAAGAGATGACCAGCCAGGCATGCGCCTTTGATTCACACTCTTCTAAATGTGTCATTCTCAACAAACTACAAAAAGTGAACAAAAAGCTACTTTTCACTGTATAAAACACTCAGATATGCTTTATACATAATGATAACATGACTTACACTGATTAATATCATGTCATTTCATTAAGCTGTGATGCAAATCAGCTTTGTGGCTGCAGGCGCTTTTCTTCCAACAGAATGAAAAAGAAAACACACACCAGCAGCAGAATAAAGCACAAGCACAGTTACCGGGTCCACTTTTTGTTGTGACATTTCCCATTCCCCCCCCCCCCCCTCGCTCGCTGCAGGGACGCATCAGTGGCCTGACGGGAATGATGGACTTCCGGGCGGAGGGCTCCAATTCTCACGTGCAATTTGAGATTCTGGGAACCAGCTACAGCGAGACCTTCGGGAAGGATGTGAAACGGGTCAGTCGTGAGTAATTACCGCGTGTTTTATCTGCCTTCGTCTTTCATGGGCCACCTCACGGGATGCTTCCCACAAAACATCCTGATATGTTCCACCGCGGGTGCCCTTTCACCATGAATAGTGTGATACAAGCTGTGCCAGTGTTGTCAAATTGTGTACACAAAGAATTGGGTAACTGAAAGATGGAGTTTATAGGTATCAAAAAGCTGCTAAACTACACTGGAACCTGGGTTAGCGTCGTTAATTCGGTCCAGAAAGTCCGACGAAACCCGGAACGAACAATGCAAATCCAATTCATTCATCAAAATATGGCATTGATATTTTTTGCAGTCTTGCAGTCTTGTGTCGGAGGAGTGGTCTGAAGAGGAAGTACTTGAGATGCTTCAATTAACTCCTTTATTCAATTCATGAGACCTGAGCTGAACAGTTGTGTTTTGACGCCATCTCGTATTCAGTCATCAAAGTAGTCAATTGGCAAGATATGTTGTTTTCAGCTTGGGTTTAGATGTGCATGTACACTAGCTGGGAGATTGCACATTACTGTTTTGTATTTGTTTTCAATCGAACAATGTGTCAGAGATAGCTGCATTGTCCGCCACGGGGTGCCTCTTACATCACAGAGCATTGTTTGCATATAAAATAAATGTGTTAGATTAAACCACAGTATGTCACCACTGTGTTGGCCTTCTGTCAGCTGATGTTACTTATTTTCTTATACTGTATTTTCTGCATGTGACCTCTTTCGCTGCGCAAATGAAACCATGGATCATTTTCTCGAGACCTGGCCGCAAACCCCCACCATTAAAACAAACACCTTTGCCTCTGCTCTAGGGGTAAATTGTTCATGTGGGTGTCACCTATAGATGCAGTACATACAGTAATGTTGTATGGCTCATTAGGCATCAGACACGAGCGCATTAAAGGTGCATGTCATACACAATCACAATGGATGGTTTTCGAGGCGACGTGAAAGCGCCATGAATCAGACACCAGACAACCTTGTGGGTGAAGTATACTACTGACGTGCAGGGGAGACATCAGGGAAAAAAACAAAATGAGTAATAATAATGTCAAATAATAAATAAAACATCAAATAACAAATAAAATCAAATAAATAATATTTGTCCATTGAACTGTGTTGTAAATGTATTTTCTATATGATACCATCATTTTTAACATTTAAAGTAAAAATGGCAAACCTGAAATGAGGCCGCACGAGCCGAGCCTACTCTCTGACTGCGCAACATGAACTGGGTTTGGATGGCGTGTACCCGTTTATTCTCAGCATGTTGCCAACGTACTGTACAATGGAACCCTGGTTAGCATCATTAATTTATTCCAGAAGGTTCGACTCTAACTGAAACAGATGTTAACCAAATCAAATTTTCCCATAAGAAATCATGTAAATCCAATGAATCCGTTCCAGAAAGCCAAAAATGTTAACACAAAACACGTTTTTATAGTTTTACATGCATAAAACAACTGTAAATGCATATAAATGACGAATGAAAGGGATAAATGAACGTTTAAGGTGACTTTTACATTGATTGAAGATGTGATTCTTGACGTGACTGAAAACAGGAAGGTGGTGGTGGTTGATCTCGCTGCCACATTGTTTCTTTGGGAACAGTCACATCTTCAATGAAGGTAAAAGTAACCTTAAATGTTCATTTATTCCTTTCATTCCTCATTTATCTTATATGCTTTTGCAGTTGTTTTATGTTTATAAAAGTATCAGCCTCTGATGACATCATAGATAGGCGACATAACATAGCCCCTTCCAGTTCCGGTTGCCGTTTTGTTTACATCAATTTGAAAAAAAGTCTTAGGCTTCAGTCTTATCACTAAGTAAGAAATAAATAAATAGTGTATATGTAAAGATAGGTAAACAGCGTTATTTGCCACATGTGTGCAATGAAAATGCTGTCAGCTTGGAAAAGTTAACAATCCCATACTCAAAAGGACATAACAATAGAAAGCGTGCAACATTTCAGCCTGAGCATCGTGGGGGCGGGGGGTTTTATGTCTCACAAGCAGCGAGCATTTTATTTCTTATTCTCAAGGGACGATACTAAAATGAAAGTTGCTTGTGCTTTAGAGTAGTCAGTGTACAACTTGTGTAGCAGTATAGATTTGCTCTCCACAGAAAACGACTCATCTCACAGCCATTATTGTCGAAATAAGAGAGGACAGTCAATCTTTACTGCTGTCCACTATGCAATCTATACCGCTTCACAGTCAAATCATCATCAGTGTCAATTCAAATGGGGCGTTGTTATGTCGCTCTTTCTGATATCACTCCTGTATAGGAACTAATTAAATAAAGTTTCCAGGAAGTTTGCGTCGCGACTTCTGTAATGTGTTTTTGTCAGCACCGCTGAGAGAGATTGAGCGCATCGTCATTGTCATCATCATCTGCTGCTGTCTAGTCTCTGGCTGTAATTTGTTTGTGGCCACCAACGTCCCGAATCGGTCAGTGGGGTCTTCCCGTCGAATAAAGAGGTATTGACTTCTGTTGGGGTGGTGGTGGGGGTGGCGCGCTGACCGGAAGCTGTAATGAAGATTTAATCACCACTCGGCGTAGGAGTGAAATCACGACTCAGATTCATCATAACGCCGCCATTAAGGAGTCGTGAGTGTGTGTGTGCGTGAGGGAGGCGGGGGGGGGGGGGGGGTCACATGGTTGGCCATACACACACACACACACACACACACACACACACACACACACACACACACACACACAAAGCTGGTTGGTTTTGTTTATTTTGAACGTGCTTGGCGTTGAAGTACATCGCATGTTTAACAGTGTTGTTTTTGACAGCCATTTTATTTTTAGTCTTTGTCTTTTGGACGAAAATGCCTCTTGTTTTAGTCACATTTTAGTCAGTTCTAGTCAGTTTTAAATATGCATATGTTTTGACTAATAATAGGCCATATTCAACCATTCTTTAATATATATTTGAAAAACTGTGATAGAGTAAAACTGCGAAATTGGAAGCGGGAAGTGACGAGGGACGATGGTATCTTCAATAACTCTTATTGTTAGTATGATATCTTGTTCCGTAGTTCCATAGTTCAATCCATAGTTCATTCTATAGTTCAACTTTTTTCTTTTCAATGTGACCCCTAATTTTCCGTTATGTACAGAATGTTCCTAAAAACATTGAGCTGCTTGCCACAAATGACCCCCAGGCCGCACTTTGGACACCCCTGGTCTACTGAATAAATAAATGCAGAATGTATTATAGATAAAACACATACATAATACATAAATCCATAATGCTGTAGATGAGAGATTTCACTTTATTAGATGAAACGATGCCATTCTGCTTCTTCCGCTTGTGTGGTTTCTTAAACTGGCTGATATTAGTACATTGTTCGAGTTCTTTTCTCAGTCCATCCCATAATTTTACTCGGCACCCTGACACGTACACGCTTGTATGTCCAATTAGAGGCAGAAAGAGACAGCAATGGGATGCCACATGTCATTACCTGCCGTGTCTGCATGCGACACCATTCTCTATTAGGATGCTCCTATAAGCATTCAGGAGGTTCTGCCCTGCCCGTGCTGCGTCAATCTAGTGCCCGTCATCGAGATGAGACACACCATTACAGCCCATCCTCCTCATCCTCACCTCTAACTCACTCCACGCCATCATTTTCCTCCCCTCTCCATCATCGTTTATCTGCCTCCAGCCCATTTTCCCTCCTGGCCTGATGGCTCTTAGATGAGGCGTCTCTGCTTAGAAGACTCTAATGAAGACTGAAATACTATTTCCTGGTTGGCCACTGTGAGTTTTCGCCACCAAGAAGCACCCATGCTTCTTCCGCCGCCGCTGCCGCTGCTGCAGAGTGATCGATGCCGTTCCCGTTGTTGTTTTGCTTCCACGCTTTGCGATTATTGATGTGTCAGCTCCTTCCTAAGCAGATATTGCAATTGACTTCCAGTTCACGCCAGGCTCTTCACGGAGCAGAGTCCGCTCGTTGAGATGTAATCGTTCCTCTTAGCCGAGCGTCTTTCATGCATCAGTCAGAATTGATCCCCTCTGTGTAACTATGGCAGCCGTCTGCCCTCAGTGTGGCATTATGGAGAAACACGGCTTTGTAATGGCGCTGCATTAAGCTCTCACACTTTAGTTTAGTGGTCATTTGGAGAGGAAAGATGACAAATGTGTTTGTTATTCAACCTCTAAACCAATGGTAGAGGGCTTTAGTCTATCTTTTGTATCTATATTGGCTATTGGAGGGGTGTCTAAAGTACGGCCCGGGAGCCATTTGCAGTCCGCAGCTATGTTTTTATTGGCCCGCGGCACATTCTAAGTATATAATTTAGCAGCAAAAATGGAAAAATAAGCAGCCATTTTACAAGAAAAAAGTCCAACTTTTAAGAAAAAAAAACATAATCTAACAAGAAAAGGTAGGAATTTTATGAGAATAACGTATACAAATATTAATATGTAATATTAAAATATTAAATATAAAAATCATTAAAAATAACATTTAAAGTTAGAATATTAAAAACAAATATATGTTTTTTTAAAAACAATATGAGTTTTTAATATAATATTTTATATTATATCATATTTTTAATATAATATGAGAAACAAAACTAATAAAGTTTGAGATTTTGGACAATTGGCTTGCTGAAACCTTCAAATGTTTGGAGAATAAAGTACAAAATATTATGGGAATAAAGTCAGAATTATGAGGAGAACATTTGCAGGAAGAAAGTTGAAATAGTTGAAAAGTTAAAAAAAAACAACAAAAAAAACAGCAAAAATGGGGGAAAAAACGGTTGTAATTTTACCAGAATAAAGTCAAAATATTATGAGAAAAAGTACCCACATTTATGACAATAAACTATAATATTAATATTATGATGACAAATAATCATAATAATTTTAGTAGCATAGAGTTGAAGTGTTAAAGAAAAATATATGTTATTTTGTAAAAGTCGTAATATTATGAGAAGCAAACAAAACAAAACAAAGCAGTAATTTTTGGAAAATTAGGTTAGGGTAAAGGTTAGAATATTACGGCGATAAAATCAAAATATGCAGAAAAGAACATTTACAAAGATTATTTAAGGCGAAAGTTGAAATACAAAAAACAGCAAAAATGGGGAAAAAAGAGCAAGGACCAATGTTGATACTAATAATAGGCTTTTTCACCTATATCTATATTATCTTGTTTCTTGAAATAAAGATATCTTGTAAGCATATCTACAAGTGTTGCTTTACAAAATATCAAAGTGGCGCTTGCATCCTTTCGTTTATCAGTATGTCCTATACATTCCTGCAGGGAGGCATCATGAAGAATTAAAAAAACGCCTGTGTTATTAATGCATTTTGATTGTTTAAAACATTTTTTGAAGTAAATGACCTCCTCTTGACTTAGTGTGCCGTCTCGGCTTAGTGTGTCTGGTATCGCCCATCACTAGTTTGTACAGCAGTGTCGAGTTACTCTCCACTTAAAATAAGTCAACACACAGACATTATCGTCCAAGTTAACAAACCACCAAAGAAATCAAGTGGAAAACGAATGTACCGATGCATGTGAACAGAGTCACTTTCTACAGTGATTCATTTATTCGTCCTTAATCTTTCTCCGTATCGACACCAAAATGCAACGGCTTCCTCCTTGGCCCATGTTTTACAGTAGAGCTTCGTGGAAATCAGTTTGTGTAACGCGTCCCAACATCGATTCTTCCCTGAAAACAAGTTGGGCGTCGTCTCCGCAGAGTCGCCAAGACAATTTGTCATCACTGACCTCAATCTGGCACACGCGGTCGCCAGGTTGTTTCACCAGCTTTGAAGAGAAAAAAAAACAGCAGCGTCTGCCTAATCAGTACCATAATTCACTTATGGCTGCCAGTTACCGGTCCAAGCGCTGCTAACTGGAGCCCAAATGAGGCCCAGTGGTCGCCCCCACCTCCCCACGCCCCATCTCTGCTCCTCCACCTGATCAAGCCAAATTGGACAGCCACTTGCTGGTCATACAGACGACTGCCATTTTTTCCTTCTCTGCTGTATAACACAGCTCGTTTGCGCTTGCGTTTGGCCATAACTTTTGTTCCCTGGAGAAGAGGACATACTTTTTTTTCCCTCTGTGGCCACAAACGCAAGCGACGGATCTCATTTGCTTTGCTAGTTTATGAAGTCAGCAGCCAGATACAGTATTATGTTTACCTCTGCCAAGGAGGGGATGTTTTCAGCTGTTTGTTTATTTTTCAGGATTACACAAGAGCGACACTTCTAAGTTCTACAAAGCCCGGTACAGTTTGGTGCAGTAGCCCGTGGAAGCTTACTAAAATAAACCATGCATGGTTGCCATAACTTTGGCGTAAACATGATAGTACCCAATAAAAATGGGTCATTGCCCTGAGCCCAAGTTTGGAAATGACTCATTACACAGTACATTTTGTAACCATCCCTCTTCTGTGCCGCTTATCCTCACTGGGGATGCTGGAGCCTATCCCAGTTGACTTTGGGTGAGAGGCGGGAACACCCTGGACTGGTCGCCAGCCAATCACAGGGCACATATAGACAAGCAATCATTCACACCCGCATTCATACCTATGGACAATTTAGAGTCGCCAATTAACCCAACACGCATGTTTTTGGAATGTGGGAGAAACTCCACACACGCACGGGGAGAACATGCAAGCTCCACACAGAGATGTCCAACCAAGTTTTGAACCCAGATCTTCCAGCTCTCCGGACTGTGTTTTTGTAATTAATTCCTCATTGAATAATGCATGAAGCCTCGTAAGACACGGTGTGCATATAAACGACGAAGGTCTCTGTGTTAACTCCAACACAACCTTTATTATCTGTAATATTAAAAAAAGGCCAAGGCTGCACTGACACTTAATGAAAAAGATACTTGGTGTGGTCCGCTTAGCGTTCACACTGGTGTTTTTGTCATGGGGAGCAAATACTGTGTAGTAAAGAGCATGCTGTAGTGTGGCTGGAGTACATCCGGGTCGCCAGCATGCTTTGCGACACCTTTTTGTAAAGAGTCGTTAGAATGACATGTATAGCGCTACATTAAGTTGTTGTTTGTCATCCTCCATAGTACACTCCTCATCAAAATTTTAAGACCAGTTGAAAAATTGCAAGAGTAATTTATATTTCTGCTGTTTATCAGCTGATCAGAAGTTTAAGACCACAGCCTTGAAAAGCCAAAAATGTGGGTCGATTGTCATTTTCTGTCAGGTATTCACACTGCCATGATCTCTCAATGGCAAAGGCAAAAAAGCGTTCTCTCTTTGAACATGGATGGATTGTTGAGCTGCATAAGCAAGGCCTCTCGCAGGGCCCCTTTGCTGAGTTTGGACGCAGTAAGACAGTCATTTGAAACTCCTTCAAAGATCCTGAAACTTATGGAACAAAAAAGGAAAAAAATATCACCGGCCCTGAGCCGGACAATCACATTGGCTGTTCGTCAAGACACGGGATGATCTTTGGCCCAAATGAAGGTTGTTACTGGTGCCGAGTGTAGTCCAATAACCAATCAGATGGCATCTGCGAGAGAAGGCTTTTAACAAAAAACATCTTCAAAGGCCTTGTCTCCTTCAACGCCACAAAATTTCCTGTTTGGAATTTGCACAAGAGCAAATGGGACATTGTATGGGGCATTGAAAGGTGGAAGAAAGTTTTATTCTCTGATGAGAAAAATGTAACCTTGATGGTCCTGATGACTTCCAACATTACTGACATGACAAGGAGATCCCACTTGAGATGTTGCCATCATGATCTGAGGTGCTTTTTCCTTCAATGGAAAAATGGAGCCTCAGCTTGTGCAGGGGCGTCAAAAGGCAGCTGGCTATGTGGAGATGTTGCACTGAGTATCCCCCATGACTGAAGGCTGACTGTTTTTTTCAACGCTGCGCTTCACAATGCCCGCCTGACAAAGGACTTCTTCCAGAGGAATAAGACCATCCTGGTGTTCCCCTGACATTTGGAAATGCATAGCAAGCGAAGTTTGTAAAAATGGACATCAGTTCCAGACAGTGAATGGCCTCCGTGAAGCCATCTTCACCACCTGGAGCAACATTCTTACTAGCCTCCTGGAAACACTGGCATCAAGCATGCCCAAAACCATTTTTGAGGTGATTTACAAGAATGGCACAGCTACTCATTACTGAGTCTTTCTTAGAACAGTTTATTTCTATTTTAGGTGGATTTCAGGGTTTTTTTTAGCTATGGTCTTCCACTTTTTAATGAGCTGATGAACAGCCTATTTTACTTGAATGCTTGCTTGCAATAAATTGCTTACTCAAAACATTCTTTGTTTTACTTAGAACCTCCTTAAGAGTGCAAAACGGAAATTCTTGCAATTTTTCAACTGGTCTTAAAATTTTGATCAGGAGTATATTAGGAGTTGACCTGCTGGGTGTAAAGTTCACTCTGCAACGTTTATCTCTTATTTATCGCTTATTTGTTTGGCACCATGACTGTGGTTAGTGTGCTGAGCATTGACCCCACCTGTTGTGGGGAGCAGAGCAGAGAGACAACACATTTTCCCCATATATGTTGAATATACAGTATATATCACATTAATGTCATTTCTGTATGGTTGTTGCTGTCATTGCAACACTGGTTCGTGTCTTTGATCCACCGTAATTTGACATTTTAATGCAAAGTCTTTATTTTAACACACCCACGGACTCCCAAGTTTCATTGATGTGATTGCCGATGAAGCACAGTTTTTATCCTCACACATTCTACTCAAGTTGTCTAAAATTGAGATAAAATGCAAGATTTCAAAGCCTACAAGTTTCCTTTTTTGCATTTTCAGCAGTACATAATGATAAGAGCGTTCACTCCCTCTAATGCAAGTCTTTTCTTTGCCTGCTGTCGTCGTGCATTGAGATATAAACGCTGCTGGGAGATGTCATGGTGACAGACACACAGCTCGCGTGTCAGCCTATCAGTGCAGATAAGACGTCCTTTGACTTTAAATCATCATGACATTTTTTTTTTGTCTCGGGTGTCTGGCTATGAGTGAGGGCACAGCTGCACTGAAAACGTTAAATCTTGCCTAGAAAATGTTTGTATATATATATATACTGTATATATGTTACTCAAAAAAGTCAGCTTTTCACTTTTTTTATTTTATAATAGAATACAATTAAACTATAATGAAACAAACTGGCAATATGGAAAAAGTGTAGTGATTACAGGAAAATTAACGCTAAATTAAGTCATTCAATTAAGTTTTTTTTTTTTTTTTCAGAGTTTTGTATTAATCTTAGATGAGCGAAAATTGAAGAAAAAGTGTATTTTCCCACGCCTTAGTAGGAACATAATTTAACAAATAGCATTGTTGTTCTGTGGACCACAAATTATAGTCGAGACTGAATGAACAGCTGCTGGTTGCAGCCAAGTAGCGCACCCCCATTTTGCCTGTCATTGCTTTGATTAATCCACTTTAGTTTACCAATCCAGTTTAGTTTAAGTTACCATGACAATACAGCAGCTTTAAAAGAGAGCTGCCTTCGCTGAACACGCAAGTCCGGCTTTCCACTCAACCCAGCACGCTAACCCACAAAAACTGGCGTCGCAGAATACCCCCGTTGCAGACCAAACCACTAACTGTTTGTTTGGTTCATATTGATTTGGTCCATCTGGGGCAGGGGTCGGCAACCTTCACCATCAAAAGAGCCATTTTCCAGTCTCTTTTGCAGATTTTTTTTGGTGCAGTTTTCGTGCTTTTTTTTTTTTTTTAACAGTCTATGAACGCTGTTACAGGCCAAGCCTGGCCCTTTAAGAAAAACTGAATTGTGTGAAGTTGAGCGTTGTAGTTCTGTGCTTTAGCAGTATCTCTCAATTGTCAGCACCGCCCATTGCCTTATGCGTCCTGATTGGCTGTAGACCATTGTCAATCAATCTGCTTCGTGCCGTCTCCTGTTGTGTAGCTGCTTGCTAACCACCAATACTGTAAGCAATAGAAGAAACAGAAGAAGTTAACAATGTGAGGAAAATACGACAACAGGAGCAATACTGTATGTTTTAACAAGGATACAAAAATGCTACAGCCGAACGGCACCAGCAAGAGGAGACATGGTCAGAGGAGTGAAATACGCATGAGTTACTTAATAATTTCTTGTGTTCGACCTAGTAGGTTGATCATTCAAATTCAAACGAAAATTGAACTTTGAGTGTTTAAACAAGAGAGAAATGTGACAGAATGTTAATGCCTGTCTGAGAAAAGTGTATAAAGTGCATGGATGAGCGGTTTTACAGCCTTAAAACAAACACAATCATTGTAAAAAATATGGTTGGCTACTTCGCGGATTTCACTTATTGGGGGCTATTTTGGGAACCTATCCCCCACGATAAACACGTTAACACTGTATTCCATTTATAAATAAAGAATCCTACTTTGTGGAAATTCACTTATCACGGTCGGATGTGGAATCAATTAACTGCGATAAACGAGGGATTACTGTAAGTTTATTCTTGCAAGTCAAGTTACGCACTTGCATTTGTCTGATGGGCAAGTTTATTAATCCTATGCGGAAAATGAAGGTGCATGCGATGCCTATACAAGCACGGGCGTAAGATTCTATCGCAGCACACAATTGGCTCAGCTAGGCGATGATATTTGCAACTAGCACCAACTATTCGTCCATTATGATGCAGTTTAAGTGGCTGATTGGGAGGAGGCATCGGACATATCTACATCCTGTAATTGAGGCACTTCCGATGGCTTTTCTATTTGAATTCCTGCCTTTGTCAGGGTGAATTGATTTCCACAGACTCGCTCATGACTGTACAGATTGTGCGCGGTCGCCGATAGCCGAATAACTGTCCCGTCATAATTATGAGGTTTTAAAAAGACAAATGTCACATAATTTCAATATGTCAATACAGTATGGGCCCCGTTTTGCGCTGCAGCATACGTTGCTGAGCTTTTTTTTTTTTTCACAAGATCGATCCAAAGCTCCAAAGAAAATGTGGATGTTCCTTTTATGAAATTATCCCGTGGGGGTATATTTTATACAATAAGCCTCCATATGCAGAGACTTGAAAAAAGGAGTCAATTTTCTATATTAAAAAAGTTTGCTGGGAAGTTTGTGAGGGAAATGCTTTAAATATGAATCATTCTTTACTTTTTAAGTATGTGTCACTGCCCACAGTATTGGTGGTTGCTGTTCTTTTTCCTCTTGATTGGCTTTTCCCGTAGTCTGCATCAATGAAAGAGATTTAAAAACAGTGCACCATCGACACTAACTAGCAAACAAATGACACATTGCAACGCTCTTTTTTTCCCCCCTTACACTCTGAGACGTGTCAATAATTCATGACGGCGAGGTTCAAAGTGAAGTTAACTCTTACGCAACTGAAGCTTCAAAATATCTCACCTGCTGCATGCTGCATTCAGAGTATTTGTTTGAATTCAAGATGAAGACTTTGTGACCAAATAGCGGAGACGATGAGTGGAGAATGGCTGACAATAAAAATAAAAACAAAATACAATAGAATAAAAATAATGTCTTACATTAATGAGACAGAGAATGTATAGTTTTATTTAAATGATATTTTTGATCTACAGAGTTTAATAAACATGATAACATTTGGGGGGCGGCGGGGGATAATACAAAATATTTAATTGAATTTCAGATATTTTTTGATTGACAAAGGTATTTCTTTTGAACAAATGATGAAGGGATGACATGTAAAGGGAATCCACCATTATTTTTCAATTGTTACATAAATGATTTCAATGATTAAAATCTTAAATTGTTGTTAATTCCAATTAGTGGAATTTAATGTCACAGTTCTATAAACATAATACTATTCTTATTATTGTTATTATTTCCTAAATATTTTATTTAATTTACAATATTTTTTGGTTGAAAAAAGTGTCAGTTTTGAACTTTGAAAAAGTGAAGGAAATCCATTATTATTTTTACAAAAGACTGAAAATATATTGATAATATTTCAATTCATGCTATATTATTCTATTTCAAATTACATACATTATTTACTTAAATATTATATTTACAGATACAGACCTTTTAAAAGTGTGTTCTGAAAAAAATTACATCTTTAATTATTGTTAGTTACCATTAGTGGAATTGAATGAACAATCTATTTTCTTTTGGATTCATTATATATTGAGAGATAAAGGGAATTCACTTCTCCTTTTATACATTTTCTAAATGAAAAGCATATATTTTAGGGAAAGGTGAAGTCCCGTGTTTGAGTCACTGAGGTGTTCTGCGGCCACAGAGGCCTGTTGTTTGTCCTCGGGCCATCCTTCTTGTCCTGTCTTCTCCGGTCTTAAAGACACATGAAAGTGACGTGTCGCATCCCCCAGCATCCTCGTCCAGCTCGCAGCGCTGATTAACAATTTAAACGACATCAACCTTCATGAGTGGACGCGGCGCTCAGAGAGCTGACATGGTGGAAAGGCGAAGCACTCAGCCTCAAATGTCACATGGGTCTGAAATTGTATTTTCATATCATTCACGTGGTGTTTTATTCCACTAATGACATCTGTTATCAGACGCTCTTTCCTGTAATCCTCACGTCCGTCCTCATCACTGCCACTCTCGTCGGTATGAACGCTAAGTACACAGCAGATTGCAGCAAAGCAGGCAGCGTTGACTGCTGGATGCTGGAATGAGGGTCCTGACAGCATGCTAATGGCTGACACTTGTTGCCTTGGTAACCACATGTCTTTGTAGATTCTGCTGTTGTTTTTTCCCCCAACACAGCCTGAATCACAAATGGTTGCTGTTCGGATGATGACTTTTGTTATACCCTACTTTGACTCATCTGATGCTTTGTAAGACAGTCATTATTTGACATACTCACCATCAAACATCATCGATTAGGGGTTCACATCTGAATTCTTCATATTATCAAGACATTTTGGACAATCGTATGCTGCCAAGGCACTTTTCTCTTCCCAGTGCACAAACCAAGGCGAAAAAAGACATTTGGAATGAAAGAAAGTCTTCTCTATTTAGGGATAACGTGATCTTTCCTTCTTCCTGTTTAGTTGGCGTCATGGGATTCCACCCGGGGTCTGAATGGAAGCTTAAAGGAGAACCGGATCGAGAGCGGAATGCAGGGCGTGACGCTCAACATCGTGACGTTACTGGTGAGTTGGAGTTACTGTACAATTGATGGGAGTTGGTCAAAAACTGAGGTTAGTAACACATTTTTGGATGGGAGCTGTAATGACAGCCGGGGCGTTTATTTACCTAAAAGCAGGAAGCAGGAAGCAGGAAGTGTGGCTGTTATTTCCTAAAACTCATTACAGTAATCCTTCATTTACCGCGGTGAATTGGTTCCAGACCCGACCGTCATAAGTGAATTTCCGAAAAGTAGTTTCCCTGATTTATAAATGTATATAATGTATAATCACGTAGATAATATTTTCGCAGTTAGAGCATGGAAAACCTAACATTACTGACACCTAGTGACCAGTGCAGAATACTGAATGTGTCTTCTAAATGCCTTATACTGTATTTGTATTTTAGTGTATTTAACCATTTTTATGCTTGAAAATTCTTAATTTAGGCACAAAAATCCGTTAAATAATTAACTATAAAGTTGTAATATAAAATTGTAAAATATTGTTTGACTAATAAGAGGTCGTACTCAACCATGAAACCACGGTTTTATTAACTCATTCAATCCCAGCCATTTTTCAAAGGGAATCCCCCTCAGTACCGGCCATTTTGGACGATTTTGTCTGATTTTTCAAGGCACACAGAATATTGTGTGCTATGGCTATATGAACATGGAACCTACCAAAAGAAAGATTTGACTCTCGTCTAACCAAATGTCTAAACAACTCTACCACAACATAAACACAAAAAAGAGTTGCTTTACATCAAAATAAAAGTTTATTTACAAATATAACACCATGAACTATTTACAATTGTCACATTTGGAAATAAAGTGTGTGTGCGCACGTGTGTGCACGTGGCTGTTTATTAACAAGTATATTGCACAACAGCAGCAGCAACAGAACCAATGTTGTAATAGTGGTAAGCCAGCATTAACACAACATGATGAGTTCATTGTGAACAACAGTACGGCAAGTGTAACACGCATGAGTTTTATACAAACACCTGAGTAGCAACATTTTAAAGCGCATGCAGAGGTACAGTAGATATGTTGGACAGCCAAATATGCTATCAAATTATATGTCAACTTCCACAAGTATCCAAATATGTTGTAGAATGTATTACAACTTTTTCTATTTGAATAATGATGTTGGCGTGCCTGAGAAAGTGGAAAGGAAAATGTAGCTCTCTTTGACCACGAGGTTGTTTGTTAACAAGTATATTGCACAACACAGCAGCAACAGAACCGATGTTGTAACAGCTGTAAGGAGCAAATTGCTCACTACGCTGATGAGTTCCCTGTAAAGAACAGTATGACAAGTGTGACGCGCATGAACAGCTGAGGAGCACGGCCGACATTTTAAAGTGCACGCAGAGGTAGGTATACTGCTGGATTCCGAGCACTTGTGATACTTCAAATGCAATGTGGAGTTATGAAAACGACATCAGGAGGCTGCTTACAGCCACGGCTGCTAATGAGAGACCACGTGCCAGGCGACTATAAGAGAGTTAAATGGAGGATTCACATAGAAATAGAAATAGAAATATAAAAGGCACAATGCTGTGCTATAGCTAGTCCATAAGAGCTGCAAAAATGAGTCATTGAAAAAAGACATCTTGATTGTTTTTTTTTGTTTTTCATGAGTTGAGAGAGCTCACAGTGGTGTACAAGAAAGCCAATGTTCTCCTGGTTCCAGGAGGCTTTTATGGCAGGAGAATGGAGAAGACAAACACAGGAAAGTTGTAGGCGACACTACAAAGCTTGGTCATTTCATCGCCTGAGCGGACTTTTAAAGATCTTTTCACGAAATGGCGGCGTTCAAAACCCTTGTCAGTTTGTCCTCCACTAACTTTCTTCCCGCTACCTCCCACTCAGTGCACTTCCTCTTCATGCACGGTTTCCTCACGCTGTATTTATTCGCAAAAGTTCAGCCGAGCATCGTCCACGTAGTCGCTTCATCACGCAGATGGCCCCCCCCGCTCTTCTGCCGTCCTCTTTAGTCCACCTTCAACCCTGGCGCTTCATAAAGACGAACAATAGGCTCTGTCAAATCTGGAAAAAAAAAAAGGAAGGTCCATTTCCACTTTGATGAGGCATCACTGTTGCCATGGCGCCGTAGTGCTACAGGTCAACACTTACCGACTGGACTGTTTTGGACAAGATGAAGACTGCCTTCGAGGCGCTTAATAAAGGTGTCACCCCAAATTTCTTATGGTGACTAAATGTGGCCGCCAGCAAACTAATAAATGATGAAAGCAGCAGTTTATTATCGTTTTAGTTTTTTGTGGACACTGGCAAAAAAAAGTAGTCAGCAGTTAAATAGGCCAAGACAATGAATGTACTGTTCATGCTAAAGAAGAATAAATCCCGATCAGGGTTGTGTTTCCACTGGTGACAGCTTTGTTTGCTATGTAAGGAGCGTGATATCATAGCAGCACAACATCATGTAACTCGCCGACCTGACAGCAGTGCTTTTAGCCGACATTATCTGTAAGTGAGCGACATCACCTGTGTAAATTTCTCCCTCCGTCGTAATCAGTGGTATTTTTTTAACCAGGGTGAGCGAACCACTTAGGACGGAAGCGTGGTACACTTCCCTAGCCCCAGCACGGTTGGATTGATCAATGCAAGCAAGCAGTCCCAACCTGGACATGTTGTATACGCAATGCGCTCATTCCTGTCACCAGTTATTATTCAGAACTGTCACCTTTCTTAATGAAAACAACCAAAAAGACCCAAAGTGATCCACAAAGTCAAAACCCACTGGTCCGCTGGTTCAGACACCATCACACAAGCAAGCAGACCCAGGCTGGACGTTCTGCATACTGAATGACTTCATTCCTCCCACCAGTTGCTGTTCCTAACTGCCACCTTCCTTAATAAAAACAACAACAAAAGACCCAAAATAATCCACCAAGTCAAAGCACGCTGGTACACTCACTCATGGACGAGCACACAAGCAAGCACACCCAAACTGTATGTGTCATATACTCAACACCTTCATTCCTCCCACCGGTTATTATTTGTAATTGCTAACTTCCTTAATAAAAACAACCAAGGAGACCCAAAATAATCCACCAAATCAAAGCCCACTGGTACACTCGCTCATGCACGAGCACTCAAGCAAGCACACCCAAACTGTATGTGTCATATACTCAATGCGTTCATTCTTCCCACCATTTATTATTCATAAATGATGTCTTTCTTAATAAAAACAACCAAAATCACCAAAAACAACCCACAAAGTCAAATCCCACAGGTACGCTAGTTCATGCACGAGCACTCAAGCAAGCACACACAAACTGTATGTGTCATACTGTATACTCAAAGTGTTCATTCCTCCCACTTCTTATTATTGATAACTGCCCCCTTTTTCAATAAAAAACAAACAAACATACTCAAAATAATCCACAAATCAAAGCCCACTTGTACGCTAGCTCATGCACGAGTGCTCAAGCACGCACACAAAAACTTAATGTGTCATATATTCAATGCCTTCGTTCCTCCCACCAGTTATGATTTACGGTATAATTACCGCTTTTCTTAATCAAAACAACCAGAGACTCAAAAAAAACTGCAAAATCAAATCCCTCTGGTACGCTCACTCATGCACAAGCAGAGGTGCACACTGTAGATGCGTCATGTCATTTATGCAGTCACTCCTCCCAGCAGTTATGAATGGCAAACCTGCAAGTTGCACAATTAGAAGGAACCAGAACAGTACAAGCTAACCCATAAAATGCAGTTGCAGTCATGCAGTGTTTTCTTTCTCCATCATCTCCATCTCCATCATCCTCTGAACAGGAAGAGCCTTTCGTGATGGTGGCAGAGAACATTCTGGGCCAGCCCAAGAGATACAAGGGCTTCTCCATTGATGTCCTGGATGCCCTGGCCAAGATCCTGGGCTTCAAGTACGACATCTACCAAGTGGAAGACGGCAAGTACGGCTCAGCGCTCCCCAACGGCTCCTGGAACGGAATGATGGGCGAGCTCATTGGCAAGGTTTGTAACGCTGTCTTGTTTTGATTATCTGAGGCAACCAGTGTCCAGATTTAGATCTGAATGATTTTTGTAGGAGCAATTAGGAGCCACAATTTCTTGTGTTGAAATGGAAGAGCAATTACAGAGCTGGCTGTAATGGAAGAGAAACAGAAAAACATCACACAGTCCAAAAGCTTTTTATCTGCAAATCACTTGGTCGCATTTCTGCAGCAAAAGAGAAAGGATAAAGTTTGCGAATGCGACTATAAGTTGTAATATTCATTCACCTCCTTCCTTAATGGACTCACAGGTTGCTTTTTCATCCCATTAAGCCCTTCACCCAATCTTTTCATTTTTAATTTTGGCTGCATGAAACAGAACACTCGTGATATAATTAAGACCACCGGCTCGCTTTCACCGAGGTGATCACTTTGCAGAGAGAACCTCTTGCTGCTGAATAAAATATCTATTTTCCATGAAGAGGATCCAGACCGTATGCATTAGACATGAATCATATTCATCTCACACACACTGTGTAGCATCAATAACCATGTTGTCCACACAAGTAATGCTGAGGTTATTCAGAGTGCCGGTGCAGAGATATGAGAAGATTACTACAGAAGAGAAAACACGACTTTTAAATAAAGCATCCTTCGACCAACCACAATAATTGCCAATAAATAATTCACATTAATAATGATCTCAAAATATTTAGAAATGAAGAGCGTGGCAAGAATTTGAATAAAATGCATATAAATGCAATTACTATGACTAATATTCCAAATTTGGGTCCCTAATATGTTCAAAGTATGTTTTTTATATTATTTTATGTACCGGTATATTTTTTTTAAATGGATTTTTATTCATTTGATTGTGTTTATTATATTTGATTGTGTTTATTATACAGATTAATCCCACAGTTTTTGCCAAAGTCACTTCAGGAAGCGTGCCACTCGCTCTCAAACGTATTTTGTGGCTTTTCGCTTGCTCTCTGTTCTTTCTTAAAATATGACATTTTTATTTATTCAGATTTATATGTATTGTATGTATGTATGTATTATATAGATTATTATATATATATATATATTATATATTATATTATATTATATTATATTATGTGTATATATATATATATATATATATATATATATATATATATATATAATATCTGTATATGTTATATATTTATATTTAATTTATTCAGATTTCATATTCTTTTGTAATATTTCAAACACAATTATTATTATTATTATTATTATTATTATTATGTGTTATACATTATATATACTGAAATTATTCAGATTTTGTATTTAAGTACAGTATGTGTTTTATTTTTTTTTTATTTTTGTGTATTTAATTTAGTTTTTCAGAGGTGTTACAATGTTTTCAAATATTTGTATTACTTTTAACATTCACGTTCTTGCAGGATTATCTGTTAGTATTGTATTGTAACCCTGTTATTTATTATTTACTATTACTATGAGTAGTAGTAGTAGTATTAGTAGTATGACTGTTCTTTTCTTCTTCTTGTTATTATTATTATTATTATTATTATTATTATTATTATTATTATTATTATTATTAATTATTATTATTATTATTATCCACAGAAGGCGGACATAGCCGTGTCAGCCATCACCATCACACCAGAGCGAGAACGAGTGGTGGACTTCAGCAAACGCTACTTGGACTACTCGGTGGGAATCCTGATGCGCAAGTCAGAAGAGAAGATCAACATCTTCTCTTTGCTGGCGCCATTCGACCTCGCCGTTTGGGCGTGCATCGGCGCCGCCATCCCGGTGGTGGGCGTCATGATCTTTCTGCTCAGGCGCATCCAGGCCGTGCGTTGCCAGAAGAACACGGGTGGCCACCCGCCACCCTCGGTGTCCACTTCGCTACAGAGCGCCATCTGGATTGTCTATGGCGCTTTTGTCCAGCAAGGTATGGCATCGGTATAATCCTTTTGAGTGCTAATACTCTTGCTAGTAAACTTGGATATACTTTACAGTAGAGTAGTCAGTGCACAGCTTGTATGGGGTATTGAAAATGACGTAACACACAGCCATTATTGTCGAATTAGCTGGCAACACGGGCAGCAAGGTAATTGTGTCTTGCCTACAGTAAAGCATGGCTGCATCAGTGCTGCAGACAGTGGGGAGCTGCGGTTCACTGAGGGAAGTTCCAACATGTAAATGTATAATATAGCACGTAGTTGTTCCCTCTACTCTTACTTTCAGAACACACGAAGACAAAGCACGAACAAAAGTCATTTGTGTCAATATAAGCATCCTGGCTGGTCCACCCATGCTGTAGACCAGTAAAGTAGGTGAGATGATAGAGATGCGATTCTTCCGATGTAGGATCAACATTTTACGATATATTCATTAGTGCATAAGAAAATCTCCCTGCAGAGGACGATTCGCGGGATAGTTGGATCTCGGATTCAGGAGGAGCAGTGTGGTTTTTGTCCTGGTCGTGGAACCGTGGACCAGTTCTACACTCTCCTTGAGGGTGCACGGGAGTGTGCCCAGCTAGTGTACATGTGTTTTGTGGACTCGGAGAAGGCATTCAGCCATGTTCCTCAAGGAATTGTGTGGGGAGTACTCGGGGGGTATGGGGTATCGGACCAGTTAATTCAGGCTGTTTGTTCCCCGTATGACCGGTGTCAGAGTCTGGTTCGTATTGCCACCTATAAGTCGGACCCGTTTCCAGTGTGGGTTGGACTCGGCCAGGGCTACCCTTTGTCACCGATTCTGTTCATTACTTTTATGGAAGATTTTTTAAAGAATTTCCAGGTGCAACCAGGGTTTTGAGGGGTTTCGGTTTGGTGGCTGCAGGATTGAGTCTCTGCTTTTTGCAAATGATGTGGACCTGCTGGCTTCATCGAGCCGGGATCTTCAACTCGCACTGGATCGGTTCGCAACCGAGTGTGAAGCGGCCAGGATGAGAATCAGCAACTCCAAGTCCGAGTCCATGGTTCTCTCCCAGAAAAGGATGGAGTGCCATCTATGGGTCGAGGATTAGCTCCCGCCCCAACTGGAGGAGTTTAAGTACCTCGGGGTCTTCTTCACGAGTGAGGGAAGAATGGAACACGAGTTCGACAGGCAAATTGGTGTGACTCTGCATCGGTCCGTTGTGGTGAAGAGGGAACTGAGCCGAAAAGAAAAGCTCTCAATTTGTCTTTGTTCCTACCCTCACCTATGGTCATGAACTTTAGGTAGCAACAGAAAGGACAAGATTGCGGGTACAAGCGGCCGAAATGAGTTTTCTACTTAGGGTGGCTGAGCTCTCCCTTAGAGGTAAGGTGAGAAGCACTGTCGTCCGGGAGAAACCCAGAGTAGAACCCCTGCTCCTTTGCATTGAGAAGCCAGATGAGATGGCTCGGGCATCTGGTCAGGATGCGTCCCGTACGCCTCTCTGGGGAGGTGCTCGGGGCACGTCAGACTGGTAGAAGGCCCCGGGGAAGACCCAGAACGTTGGAGAGACTATGTCTCTCAATTTGCCTAGGAACGCCTCGGGATCCGTCAGGAGGAGCTGGATGAAGCGGCCGGGTAGAGGGAAGACTGGGCTTCCCTGCTTAGGCTGCTGCCCCTGCGACCTGACCTCTGATAAACAGATAAGAAGATGGATGGATGGATGGATGGATGGATGGATGGATGGAAGAAAATGGCAATCTGGAAGTCATTTCAAGTAATTTTCTGTATAACTTTATTAAACATGTTGGAAAAAAACAAACCATTACATGATTTTGAGGCTGTTACTTCAAGGTCAAAATATCACATGATGAAGAGGGGAGGTTAAAACACTTTAAATGATTAAAGTGAGCAGAGGATTTCTTTCAAGTGATTAAAGTGAGCTCAAGATTTGAATAAAGAGCGCATCAATTAAAAACGAGGCATATAGTAATTTGAGTCATGAGTCATTTCAACAATGCACACCCATGCATTTTCCTAAAGGTGTCCTTCCTCAAGGACACCATGCCGTCTTTCCATCTGGTGGAAATACAGCTACTGTATGTCGAATTTTGGATAAACGGCTACTTCAGCAAGCATGCTGCATCATCATGGTGGCATGTTGCCCGTGAGCCAATGGGAACCCAAAAGAAGATGAATTTGGTGTTTTTCCCCTGTGTCTTTCTGGCTTTGCCATTTTTATTTTTTGTCAAGTGGACTGTTTCTTTTCCGGAGATGACATTGGCCAATATGAAAAGGATAGGAGTGCTGATATATTGTCTCGGCAGCAGTGTGGGTTTAGTAAAATATCGACTCATAGACGAAGTGTTTTCAGTTGCCTTTTTGATGCACAGGCTGCCCTTTTCTTATCTGGCAGACAGATCATCGAGAGTGTCGAATAGACACAAGGAAACAGGCTTTGCTTGTAATTACAAAGTTTATTTGTAAGCGGGAGACAAGATGCACTTTTCGTATCGGATGACCTCGAGAGATCACTCAAAGCCACATGTAATAAAATGACTGCTGCTCGAGCGCCGCACATCCCACGAGGCTTTTCGCTTCAGTCCCGAGGCCCCAGCTGCGTCAGTGGTGACACACTCAGCCAAATACGCTCTCATCACATTTTGCACTGCGGTCGCTTCCTCGTGACATTTCTACAGCCCAACTTCTTTTTTTTTTCACCCAAACTTGAATGTATCCTGACATTTCTCTCTCGTACGCCTCATAAGCTCTTTTTTTATTCATTTCATATTGAGAGTCAGGATGATGGTGCAAGAATGGAATTTGAAGAAGAGACAGGGATTCTAAGACATGAAAGGAAGACAGTTGGCGGAATAAAAATGGTTATTAATGACGACTGCACTCTTTGAAATACGCATTTTCCTACAGCTGGTTCAATATGCGCTTTTTTCCTTGTAATGCAGGCAGCGACTCCATCCTGGGATCGGTGGCGCTGCGTATCGTGATGGGCAGCTGGTGGCTCTTCACCCTCATCGTGTGCTCATCCTACACAGCCAACCTGGCCGCCTACCTCACCGTGTCCCGCATGGACAACGCCATACGGTAAGGCGCCATCCATACCTGTAATGAGTACCTAGAATGAGATCGTATACTCTCATTGGCCACAACATTAGGTACACCTGCACAGTTGGATTCATTCATTTCATGCCCGAAGTCAGCCGGGATAGGCTCCAGCATGCCCCCGTGACCCTGAAGAGGAGAAGCGGTATAGAAAATGGATGGATGGATGGATGTATTAACCGTAATAATAATAATAATAATGCATCTCATTTCAATAGCAGTTGTCTAGGTACTCAAATGTACTAAACTCACTATAATATTTTATCACTACATAATGATAAATTGATGAATATGACATCCTAACCTTAATAATTATTTCTTCATATAAATATGGTATTGATTATTATTACTTCCATTCATCCATCCATTTTGTATGCCGCTTATACTCACTTGGGTCGCAGGTATGCTGGAACCTATCCCAACTGACTTGGGTGAGAGGCGGGGTACACCCTGGACTGGTGGCCAGCCAATGACAGGGCACAAGCAACCATTCACACTCACATTCATACCTGTGGACAATTTAGAGTCTCCAATGAAGCTAACATGCATGTTTTTGGAATGTGGGAGGAAACCGGAGCACCCGCAGAAAACCCACACACACACGGGGAGAACGTGCAAACTCCACACAGAGATGCCCAACAGAGATTAAAACCCAGATCTTCCCGATCTCCTGACTGTGTGGCCAACACGCTAACCGCTAGGCCAATTATTATTACTTAATTATATTTCAAATGTATACTGTTGACACTGTTTTATTAATAGTATATATATTATAGTTGCATATTATTATAGTTCATTTGTTTTCTGTTGTATGTATTTTACATAAAATCAGATTTTTAGCATCAAAACACACAGAAAACAGCAGTTATGCAACAGTAGTGATTTAAAAATTGCTAACTAATGAGCATACATTACTAAATGAATACATAAACTAGAGCATCTATGAGGATGGCAATAACCAGAGCCTTATCATCTGTTTAAACTTGTCTTTTTTAGTACATTTACAGACGCTGCAAGGCAGGTAACTGCAAGTAATTGCAGCGAGTGCACGCACAACCTTCACAGTGAAAACACAGCCTTGTCAAAAAATGTTCGCTCGGCTGTTCCCAGAAGTAACTACTTTATAAATCATGTAGACGGTATGGGGGATTATTTGTGGAGAACACGCTGTAATCTTTGTAAACATAAAACAATCCCGGGAAGGTATTCCACATTATTTGTTTGTGAGGAAATTCAAGGGCAGCACAATGCAGCAAAAGGGGGAGAACCAAAAGAAGGGAAAAAAAACAATGTAATAGCATCCATGCAGAATATTCAGAAAAAAATGAACTGAATTTGAGAGCTCCTTTGATGTTTTGCAAAGGACACAAAACAAACAAACTGGATTAGTAAGAGGGTCGACCTTATGGTCATGTACCAGCGGATGTCGTTATGTGTGCCAACTGATCTATATGCAAAGTGTAAGTCAACAATAGTGTGTTAAAATGAGTCTGGAAGCTAGTTTGTAAACTTCCCCGCTAAAGTTTCTCTCTACGCAGACCATTTACTCACTCAAACACGGCTCATCCCTCACAGAACCAATCGATAACGCCTCCAAATATTCTGCAGCAAAATGTCTTTTCTGCTCTAAAAACATTACAGCCATCTTGTCCTACTTTTAAAAGCCAAAGCAGAAGAAGAGCAGTGACAGACGACATAAAAACCATCATATTTTACCAACTAGACCGAACAAGGTGCAGTTTGTGCCCCCGTATAGTTCAATTGGAAAACAATAAAGCTCTTTTACAGCCATACGGGTAATCAATCTCTTATCTCCCTTAAGAGGCTGTCATACTGCCAAAGAGCACAAGTAAGGGGAAGAAGTGGCACAAATGGGCCAAAATATCCTTCACTTATGTCCATCTTTTGACATTTCACTTATCTGCAAGGACCAGAATTAAAATGTACAGGCGGTCCTTGGGTTACAAACGAGTTCCGTTTCTAGACTGTGAGGTAAGTGGAGTCTTGGTTTCAGTCGGACCTAAGTCACTCACTCTCACACATGAAGGACGTCATGTAAAACACAGAGAAGATTAAATACAATAATGAAATGAATTCCTTACCTTTACTATTTTATTGTGATTCTGGTCTTCCAGCCAATAATAAGACATTATTACACCTTTTGTCCCAATATTTATGTAACTGGAGCTCATGTGTCAACTTTAAGACGGAGTTGTGCACGTTTTTACCTTTTTACTGCTTGTTGCCCTTGCCTTTTTCTAGATTAAAATCCTTTTGTTCTACGCGAAGGCGTGTTTATTGAGTGGTAAGTGAGATAAAAGAGTAAGCGTTTTTGTCTAAGATAGTTCCTTGTAGGTTGTTCCGGTTATTATAAAGCATTACAGGTCCTTGTGATTACTAATAGATGAGTAAATGATCCCAGGTCCATAAGAAGAACAATAAGCCAATTAGGGGGAAAGCTGCTATAAAGTAGAGGATCCAGCACCTGGACGAAAAGGGGCCTTTTTTACACTGTAGGCAGTGAAAACCTGGGTAAATATAATTAATATTAATATATACAAATGTGTATGAAATTGTGTCTTGTTGTTTATCTTTTTGATCACTTCTCTTTTTGTTCATAAAATACAGTAAAAATGGGCATATTTCACACATACTGTAGTTGCAAATGGTGGTTAACCATGTTTAATGAAGTGGAAAACTGTGATTAATTTGATTAAAATGTTTAATCATTTGACAGCCCTGATAAGAATACAAAAAACGTTGATGGCACTTTTTTAGATACTGAAAAGTACTCATAACCATCTGTCCTAATAAAAGTGTTTTTGTAGCAGTTCAAGTGCAGTATTAGCCTGATCTACATAGTAGCACTTGATATTCATAGCAACACCAAATGTTATACTCTTGTCTTGAGTTGATCAAATAGAGAGAGTTTGTATTCGCTTTATTATGCAAGAGAATCTCACTTGCTTGCCACTTTTTAAAATCTTTTTACGTATGTTTTATACCTTCAGGCCCTTCTTAGAGTGTGTTTGTATTGTGTGTGCTTTTGAGAAGTTGTTTATCTTGCTGTTGTTTTACTACCAAGTTGCATTTATCTTCCACAGCACCGTCTTTCACCTCTTTTGGTTTCCCTCCTCACCCCAGCTGGCGGCTCCAATTACTTGCAGACTTCGTTTCATTGTAAATGTGCAGTGTGGGCTACAGTTCACAATGTGGTCTTAGATTTTAAAAAAAGTAAGCCATCACAAGTACTTTAACCTGGCGATAGACGCCTCAAACACCCGTCTACATTTTCACTGGAGAATAAAATAATCAAATACTTTTTCTGGAAAATGAGCAGAATTTCTAGCAGAGTTTCCACCAGCACCGTTCCATTTTTTTTTTTCGGTGACAGTTAAAGTACGGGAAAACTATTCAAACGTGAGGTCGCCAGGAGAGAAGAGCAAAATACAGTCGTTTTCTGGGGAAAACGGGAGTGTTGGCAGGTATAATGAACTATGGTGCATCATGGCTACAACTGTGTATAATGCCTAAAAAAACCTCTAGCCTGATGACTCTCCACAAAGAAAGTCCCATTTTCTCCACGCCTACGCAGCAGCTGCATAATGGCCTTTGTGTCAGGCGAGACTCATTTCCACATATGAATTATTGTTCATGAAAAGTACATTAGACGTTGGCACACTGTCTTACGGCCAGTTAATGGCCAATCAATCAGCATCCCAACCCTCAAATTCTGGTGCTTAAATTAGCGTACAGTTGCAGCAGTGATGCTGGGGGTGAAAGCATCAGCTACAGGTGCATCTCATTTGCTTGATAAAGGGCATGCTGATTTGCCGTGATGCTCTCCCATGGATTCTGAGTGGTAGTTTAAGGCATACTGATTGGACTTGGAGCCAAACCAAGCTGAGAGAACACAAACACAGCTACCAAAATAACTGTCAAAAAGGCTGCAGTCACACTTGTGGTTTGGTACTCAGGTTTTTGTTCTTGGTAAATGTGGTTCTTTGTTTCGTGGTTCACTTGCAAGCAGACCGGTACACCACCAGGGTCCACACATGACCAAACAAACCGCACTAGCCAAACACGACAAACCAAAAATGACTCTTGTGAACGCACCCTAATAAGGAAGGACCTCCAGTTCCTCCATCATTGCTTATAACACTGCCTGTCCTCCAGGTCTTTCCAGGACCTGTCCAAGCAGGTGGACCTGGCCTACGGGACGGTGAGGGACTCGGCCGTGTATGACTATTTCCAAGCCAAAGGCACCAACCCTCTGGAGCAGGACAGCACCTTTGCTGACCTCTGGAAGACCATCAACAAGAACAACGGATTTGAGAACTCCGTCTCGGGCCCTGATGAAGGCATCAAGAAGGTAATAAGTTCTTTCCGTCTTTGGTGAACAACGTTGGCTGTTATTGGCTTTTTTGTGAAGTATGTTCAGTCATACTGGTTAAAAGTTAGCTTTGCAGGAAAGTTTTATAAAATCTTGTGGTTAATCATGTCCCAAATGTTCCCGATAAACATAATGATGCCTTTTTGGCTGTTTTCGAATTTCAGCGCTTCTTGCAAATGTGGCAAAGGCTACTGAAGTAATATTTCATGACGACTCCCTTCCTGTCTGTCAAACCTGCTATCCACAAGCGCATGTAAGCTGCAGAAGGAGCAATCCATAATTTAAGAAATATCAATGAAGCTTGCATGTCTAACTCGTAGAGGGCAGACATCCAGCAGGCCCAGAAAATCCTAATTTGGACACACACTTCCTTTTTCTATGAACATTTTTCTGTGCTTAGTCTTCTACATCTGCCATGCCTCAAGCACGCTACACAAGTAAACTCATACAATAGTTTTTATTAGATTATCTTTTATGAATTAATATGCAATGGACAACCAATGGACTGGTTAGTGTCATTCATTTGTTCCAGAAGGTCCGACTCTAATCGAAACGGATGCGAACCGAATCATTTTTTTCCCATAAGAAATAATGGAAATGCAATTAATTCGTACAGAAAGCCAAACATGTTAACACAAAACACGTTTTTATAGTTTTCCTATTATAGTTTTACATGCAGAAAACACCTGAAATGCTTCTAAATACATATAAATGATGAATGAAAGGGATAAATTAACATTTTAGATTACTTTTGCCTTCATCGAAGACGTGATTCTTGATGTGACTGTTCCCAAAGACACCACACGGATACCACTTCCTGTTTTATCATGAGTTCCTTAATAATAATAATAATAGTTTGGATTTTAAAGCGTTTTTCAAGTCACCCAAAGCGCTTCATTCTCCTCAGCCACACACTGGTGGTGGTAATCTACATCTGTATCCGCAGCTGCCCTGGGGTCGTCTGACGGAAACGTGGCTGCCAATACGCTCCTACGCCTCTCCGACCACCATCAAGCATTCCTTTACATTCATACACCAGTGTGGGAGCACTATTTCTTCACTTCAGTAGTGCTCCTCAACCTTGTAAAACTATAAAAACGAGTTTTGTGTTAACAGGTTTGAGAGCCAACCGCTGATGATATCGTAGACGGGCTACCTCCGGTTCTGTTTGCCATTTTCTTAGCAAGTTATGCGAACAAGGACGTATGTGCGACCACGTGTGCATTTTTACAGTTTTGTGATAATTCTAGTTCCTCCTTGATGAATGAGTCTTTCACACGAATTAGTGCAAATGTTTAAAACCCTCCAGGGTGGCGCTACTCAGCGGGTTTTGAGACCCTTAAAACACGTACATTTTCCCCAGGATGCGCACGCTCACATAATCTGGAGAGTTTTAGAGTTTGTTATGCCCCAAACTGGTTCAATTGCCATAACAATTAGAGTGGAACCTTGGTTAGTGGCATGAATCCATTCCACAAGGGCCGACCCTAACCAAAACGTACTCTAACCGAATCAATTTTTCCCATTAGAAATCTTGTACATCCAATTAACCTGTTCCAGAAAGTCAAAAATGTTAACACAAAACCCATTTTTATAGGTTTACAATAATGGTTGTACGCGCAGAAAAAAATCTAAACGCATACACGTACATGACGAATGAAAGAGATGAGCATTTAAGGTTACCTTCATTGAAGACCTGATTGTTGCCAAAGACGAGATGCGGCAGCGAGATCAACGTGCACACCAGAGCAAAACACAAAGGTGGCGCCCGTATTGATCTCGCTGCCACATCATAGACAAGCTAGTAGGATGCTAACAAGGATAGTTTATGATAAAAATAGATTAAGAACACAGTTAGAGTCACCCAGTGTCTTAATAACACGACAATTTTTGACGCTAACCAAAACACACGCTAACTGAGGTTCCACTGTAATAATAAAAAGAAACAAAGCAATTCCAAGGGGGTCCTTGCATCACTCGGGCCCTAAATAGAACTTTAGTCGTGTGAATGTATTTTTACTCTGTTTAATGTGACCCGAACACTCCTTTGTAGAGTTGGAATAACCGGAATGATTCCGAATAAGCCACAAAGTGGGGAAAGTTGAAGTTGTCGTGACATGATGTGCATGAGTGCAGCACAGTATGAGTGCGCCCTGACTGGTGCAGTAGGCGGATTTTGTGCTGATGCGAAATGTTAATATCCCTGTTTCGTTCAAGGGAATCACATCTGTGGCCAAATCAATCTCCACCACTGCGTCTCCCTTTGAATGTTCTGAATTCCTGTTTCTACAGTGTATCAGTGCCGTAGTGAGCAGAATAATGCTGCCTGGAGGAGTCGTGTCACACCTCAGCTTCAGTGTTGCACTTCTTTAGACAGAAAACTAGTAGAAACTGCGCATCTTAGCGCATCTGCTCATCCGCTAACTCAAGATCTGAGTTAGGGAAAGCAGCGTTAGCGTGTGCAGGTGTGGCTAATGTTGCAAGAATGTAATAACATCATAACAGGGTAAAGTGCTTAGAAGTTAATTGCATTGGGACGGAGAGTCACATAACTTACCCTTAATTATTTTGTTGTTTTATTTGCCACTGCGCCATTTTATTCCCCAACAAAAACGACATCATCATGTACCTCACTTGAAGTCACGACGAAATGAGTTTCCTCCTCCTGTGTGTGCGTTTTCACCACGCCGAGCAAACTTTCCAACTTTTGCTAATGAGACGTGAGGTGAAAAGGTTGGTCTGTCGTCTCTGGGAGTACTCGGGACGTTGAGGACACCACTAGCGTAGAGCATCATCGACAACAACAACAAAAAAAATCCAAAAGGATTTCAGACCCATTCTCATCTTCTTTGTGTGCAGTGGGCGCTGGCGGCTGTTGTGTATAGTTGTCCCCAATGTAACAGTTTTCATCATCTTCTCCAGGAAAGGCAGCCTTGTTCACGCTGTGCGTTTGTTGTAATTCCATGCAAATTGCCCTCCTCCATCTTGCACCTAACACATTAAGAAGTGATGCTGGAGACAACCTGTTGAGTTCCGCTGTCAGGAAAAGGACGTTTGGCTTTGACGGTACACGTAATTGGGAACAAGATGTGAAGGATAGCAACACAAGTGGAAGTACAAAAAGTAAAGCAAAGATACGGGGAATTATGCTGTGATATGAGTAAACAAAACTTATTTGCCTTTGTGAGCTCACAGAAAGCAATTTAGTCCTTAATTAACCGAACAAACACATTTTTGGAAACAGTATGGACCAGCTGGTCTTAACATGCGTCCATTTTTCCATGCTTTTTCTATGGCGCTTATCTTCACTGGAGTCGCGGGGATATGCTGTAGCCTGTCCCAGAATTTAGAATTTAGAGTCACGGATTAACGTAACATGCATGGGGTTATTTTTTTTGGAATGTTGGAGTTAACCAGAGTACCTGGAGAAAACGCACGCACGCACAGGAAAAACATGCAAACTACACACAGCACTGCACAACTTTGACATATTAACACTTATCTTTTTAAAAAAATAAATACATCGGAGCAACAACTGTCTTTTTTCATCTTTAAACTCTATCTATCCTGTACTGTTTTTATATTTTACTGCTCTGAATTATTGACTGCAGTACCTGGTGGTGACCACTAGGTGGCAGTATGGATAAAATCCCATGTGATAATGTTTTACTTTTTGTGTTTTCTTGCCCCTGTGTGCTTATTCCTCCGGCAAATATTGTAATATAAGAAGACAAACGGGCTGAGTACTCACGCAAGGACGGCTGTGACATCTACGTCTGCCAACATTGGCCGAATTGATAGTTCATATTGCATTTTATTCCTGATGCTCGGCTCAAAAAGTGGGCAAATGTAGCGTATTCCCTCAGCTGAAAACCTGTATGTCTTATAGAGAATTTCATCAGGGAATGCTAGCGGATCCGTGTGTGATCTGAAAGTAGCCACTCCAGTCTTGAATGACATAATACATGGTTTTGTAAACACTGCAGATGATTTAGGCTTTAATTAACCTAATATGCTGTACGTGTCTTTGTCAACACAATTTTGTCCTTAGTGAGCCTAATATATGCATTTTTGTAAACGTAAGTGACCACATGAAGTCTTCAGTGACCTTAACATACTGTATGTGTTACTGTAAACATTAACGATAATTTAGGCTTTGATTACACTAATATACATGTTTTGTAAACACTGAAGGCAATTTAGTCCTTATGAACTAATATGTGCATTCTTGTAAACATTATGGACTAGCTAGAGCCTTGAATGACCTTAACATGTGTGTTTTTGTAAACATAGCAGGTAGTTGAGACTTCAATGAACCTAATATAGGTGTTTTTGTAAACACTGAAGACAATATATTCCTTAATGAACCTAATTTGCACACTTTTGTAAACGTTGTGGACCAGCTAGACTAGATCCTTGATTGAAACTAACATACAGTACATGTTTTGTAAAATAAAAGACAACTGAGTCAACTAAGTTGGCTTTAACAGTGAACGTAATTGGGAACAAAATGTGGGGGCTATGAGTGGGGGAAAGTTCACCAAAGTACAAAAAAGTAAGGCAAAGAAAGAGGAATAGATTGTGTGACACTAATGCAGCACTTCAGCCGGCATGAAAGTCATTCCGATTCTTTCTTCCAGTCTTGTGAAGCTGTCTACTTGTCATTTTTGCTCGTCTCCACCCAACAATGCCGAATTGATCTCTGTGAAAAATCTATGCAAGGCGTACATATTAGAGAGATTTCACTCGGCTTTGCATGTACTGTACTGTAATTATTCTTTGTGTGTGTGATCAATCCAGGCAAAGCGGGAGTCGTACGCCTTTCTGTGGGACATGGCGGTGGTGGAATATGCCGCTCTGACAGACGACGACTGCACGCTGACGGTGGCCGGCAACAGCATCAGCACCAGAGGCTACGGTGTGGCCCTGCAGCACGGCAGCCCTTACAGGGACCTCTTCTCTCAGAAGTACGTACTTCACACCTAATTATTCACACCCCGTCCTGAGACCAGACAGTCATTGTCACAGCGTCTCACGTACGCGCTTTAATATGAAGCTGCGGGCGGGTCGCGTGGTTAAGTCAAGGAGCGAGCCACCCTGAAAGGCTGCGAACAAAAAGGAAACGACGACCGACTCTGCACCTCATAAGCTCACTAATAAATGTGCTTTATGGATTTCAATATTGGAAAAGAGAGAGAGGAAGAGTGTTTAAACCAAAAGCAGTTCTTTTAAAGTGAGTGATATTCACTTGGCGAGAGACTGCTTTCTGCAGTCTGGACTGGTTGCCTGGCAACCTCACAGTGACGGGAAGATCTATCCGTCTGCAATCAACCTAACACACACGTTGTTTGTATACAATGAAGACAATTTAGTCCTTAATCAACCTAAGGTCCATGCTTTTGTGGTCCTTACTCAACCTAATGACCAACGAGACCTTAATGAATGTAATGCACACATTTTTTTTAACATAAGGACTAGCTAGAGTCCTCAATAAACCTAAAGTGCACATTTTTGTAAACATGGAAGACAATTTCGTCCTTAATCAGCCTAATGTACCTGTGTTTGTATTCCCTAAGGAATGTAATGTACACTGTTTTTTAAACATTATGGACTAGCTCGAGTCCTCAATGGACCTAACGTACACATTTTTGTAAACATTGAAGACTCTGAAATCTTTAAGGAATGTGTTTTTGGAAACGTTGAAGACAATTTGGAGTCTTTAGTGGCTGGTTACAAGCGGCCGAAATGAGTTTTCTCCGAAGGGTGGCTGGGCTCTCGCTTAGAGATAAGGTGAGAAGCACAGTCATCTGGGAGAACTGCTGCTCCTCCGCACTGAGAGGAGCCAGATGAGAGGGAGGTGTTCAGGGCACGTAGGAGGCCTCGGGGAAGACCCAAGACACGTTGGAGAGACTATGTCATTCAACTAGCCTGGGAACGCCTCGGGATCCGCTGGACGAAGTAGCCGGGGAGAGGGAAGTCTGGCCGACCTCAGATAAGCAGTAGAAGGTGGATGGATATAAAAATGGGTTTTGTGTTAACATTTTTGAGAGTCAAGCGCTGATCACATCATAGACAGGCGATGTAACTTCCGATTCTGGTTGCCGTTTTGTTTAGCTAGCTAATAGGATGCTAACAAGGAAAGGTTTTGTGATTAACCACACAGTTGGACTCACGCAGTGTATTAACACGACACGTTTTGACCTTAACCCAAAAACACACTAAGCGGGGCGGATGCTAACCAAGGTTCCACTTTATACTCAATTGTGTAAACATTAAAGGCATGTGAAGTCTTCAGTGAACCTGATACATTCTGTAACATTAAAGACCCTCCACGTTTTTATAAACATTGAAGACAATTGTGTCGTAAATAATATACACATGAAATTATTAGTCCTTAATGTCCTTAATGAACCTAATGTTTTTGTTTTTGCAAACACTGAAGACCATTTAGAGTCGGTAATTAACTTAACATGCATGTTTTGGTCAACACTTAAGACAATTTAGTCCTTAATGAACATCATTTATGCGTTCTTGGAAACATTGAGGATAGGCTCCAAAGTTGAAAAGATATCAACGGCCTTACTATTTGCTGTTTTTTTTCTGGTTTACCTGTTGCTTCTGCAACGACGCACACAAAGCAGAAAAACACGCCGATGATGGATGGGTATGAATTTCAAATCCAGTCTGTGAAAACACGATGCGGGTATCATCCAACTATAAGAGGATTGATCGCCCCTCAAACCACAAACGGCCTCTTGGCGAAATATCTTGAATGCATCATTTGTAGGAGAATGAGTGGCGCGTCTGGAATGGTGTTATTCGTGTACTAATGTGTATAAATTACTCAATGTCCAACACTTCAACATCTGTGATCTGAATGCGTTTCTTTTTTTTCTTTTTTGCTGGTAATAAATGTGCAGGATTATGTTCAAATATTTATGTGGCAGGCCTTGTTGATGGCGTTGAAAAATCACTGTGCATAACGTTAGACTCAAGGCCAAGCCTTCGTTGTCGTTCTTCTTCTTCCACCACACCTCAATGTCCATCTCTTCTTCCACTTTCTTGGCGGTGTGCAGGAAGTGGACTGTTTACTCGTCGCTAATGCTCCTGAAGCAACACACACACAGCACAGGTCACATCATGACACTCGGCACACCTACTGTATGTATGTGCTCTAGGTAGGCTCTATACAGGATCAACACTTCTTTATATCACGTCCATTTTGTGCTTTGCTATCACCTATTTATAAATTAGAATCAACTTAGGGTGTTTTCTGTGGAAAAAAACAGCCTATTTTTGTAAGTAGTAAAACTTAAGTACATTAACTCATTCAATTTTTCAAGACATCCCTTCCAGTAGCGACCATTTTAGACCATTTTGACTGATCTTTCAAGGCACACAGAACATTGTGTTCTACGGCTATATAAACACGGAACCTACCATAAGAAAGATTAGAAGTTTGTTTCTCCCTATTTCTGTTCTTTTGCAATCATGCTAAAAGTTAATGCTAAAAGTATCATTCAACAAGAAAAATACAAAAAAAACAACAGCAAAAATGGAAAAATGTGCACTAATTTTACAAGAATAAAGTCAAATTATGAAGAGGAAAAGTTGTAATCTAAGGAGAAAAAGTTGTATATTTACAAGAATAAAGTTGTAATATTATGAGAAAAAATAAGGTAATTTCGAAGCATAAAGTTGAAATATTAAAGAAAAAATTGTATTTTTTTAAATTACTAGAGGACAATTTACAAGAAGAAAGTTGAAATAATAAAACAAATAGAAATTGTAAAATTTAAAAAATAACAGTAGCAAAAATAGAAAAAAACTGCTGCAATTTTACAAGAAAAGTCAAATTATTAACAGAGACAAGTCATGGTCTAACGAGAAAAAAAAGTTGAAATTTTACGAGAATAAAATTGTAAGATGAGGAAAAATGTCATAGCATAGAGTAGAAAATATTAAAAACAAAAATGTGTTATTTTTTTAAATGCCGTAACATTATGAGAAACAAACAAACAAAATAAAGTTGTATTTTTTTTTTTATTAGATTGGAGAAAAGGTTATATTTTTACAGGAATGAACTCAAAACATGATGGTAATAAAGTCATACTCTTACGAAAACAAAATGTACCAAGATTATTATGAACAAAGTTGAAAGATTTGGAATTAAAAAAAAAAAAAATGGCAAAAACGCTATAAAAAAAAGAGCAAAGTTGATTGTAATAATAGGCTTTTTCACCAATATACAGTATCACAAAGTTGAGATGCCCCTGGCCTACCATGTAAAAAGCATATACAATATAAAAAACATATATCGTGTAAAAACCATATCGTTTGTCCTCCTCAGGATATTAGAGCTTCAGGAGAAAGGCGACCTGGACATCTTGAAGCAGAAGTGGTGGCCAAAGAAGGGCCGCTGCGACCTGCAGAGCCACGCCGACGCCCAGACGGAGGGCAGGGCGCTGCACCTCCACAGCTTTGCCGGGGTCTTCTGCATCCTGGCGGCTGGACTGCTGCTGGCCCTGCTGGTGGCGGCGCTGGAGACCTGGTGGAACAGCAACCACTGCCGAAGAAAGGAGCCCAAAGAGGTGACCAATGACAACTCGTCCAGCCCGGGCCCAAACCTGCTTACCCAGAACCGGGCCGTGATGGTCACCGCCGCGGGCCCCCCCGCCCCGCCGAGGCCCCGGTCGAGACCCAGACCCCCGGGCCCCCCGGTGCTGCCCAGAGACGCCACTGCCACACTCTACTTTATGGATCCAGCAAGCACAGACGCCAGCCCCGATTTAGTAGAGCTGCAGTACACGCAGCTATAATAGGTGTGCCCCGATGATAGTCCAGAAGTCATGTGATCAGTCTGTGATCATTCCTTCTCATGGTTGTGGTTCTCTCTCATGTACGACTGGCGCTCACGTGAGAGAGAATCTTACGGCAGCTTACGAGCAAGCAGTTCACAGTGTTAATTTGACAAACTCACCATTGTACTTCTGGGTCGATGCGCGCTTCAGTGGTACAATAGCTCTCTTTAGCCAATCCATTCAAGTCTTAACGCCGTAGAGCTCCGACTCGGCAGCCCCTCTGCACCCACACGACTAAGGCTTGACATGGATCCCTAAACTAAAGTGTGAGCACGAGCAGATGACGTAGAATCTGAGCCTTGACCCCCCCAAACCCACACCCGCCACCCACCCGACTGTTTGACTTGACATCCAACGTATTCCACTCCGTACCTGTCAGTCAAACCAGAGCCACTGCTGGTGTTTGAATCCGCTTTCAAAATAACCACAAAGTGGTTTGGCTTCATTTATAGTCACGCATTCCACTAATTACCCTTGTAGTTGCTGTAGTAACGACGGATGCAATGATAGCAGGTTTTCATCACAGGCAAAACTTGAATAAAATACTTGAATGCAGCGGCCTGCCGCTGTACAGTAATTACATCAAGCTCAAGGGTCACTGCAGGGGTTAATGACTTGAAAATGTCTTTAGACTTAGACTTAGACTTTATTGATCCACAAGGGAAATTGCTTGGTTACGGTAGCTCAGTTGCAGAACAAAAAGACAAACACTCTTAAATAAAATGCGATGCAATATGAATAAAGTATAATAAATTAGAAAGAATATAAGATGAACAAAAAGAATATAAAACAAACACGATTTGCATAGTTACACATAGTGTGTAAAATATGGTAAATACAAGAAAAATTTAGACTTTATACAAGGGAAGGCAGACAGTACAGCGCAATAATGCTGTGAATTAGCTGGATGGCGTGTGGAATGAATGAAGTCCTGTAGCGTTCACTGTGGGGACGGAACTGGGGGAGTCTACTTTTTGAAAATATGTAAAATTGTGTAGTTTTATGATCTAAAGCCAACACTTTTGCAATTTACAAATACAGGTATGTGTATATATTCTACATTGTATATAGAGTATATTTCTATATTCTTAAAAAAATAAAATAAAATGCACAATATAAAATAATAGAAATTCATGAATTAATACAAATTAATACAAATATAGAGGACAGTCAATTGAAAATGTTTTTCTATTCTCGTATATATATATATATATAATGTTGGCTCCTCTAAATTGTCCATAGGTATGAATGTGAGTGTGAATGGTTGTATGTCTATATGTGTCCTGCTATTGGCTGGCGATTCGTCCAGGGTGTACCCTGCCTCTCGCCCAAAGTCAGCTGGGATAGGCTCCAGCATACCTCTGCAACCCTAATGAGGATAAGTGGCATAGAAGAAGAACGGATGGATATAATTTAACATTTTTAGAAATCTAAAATCCCATCCAAAAAAGTGTAGAACATTTTTTACAAATGTTTTATTTTTTACATGCAATTAATAAGGTCATACAACAATAATAACAATGTAGATATTGACACTTGAAAACTGGAAAATATATATTTTTGTATGTATAAATTATAGAATATTAATATTCTAATAATATATTCTTTGCAGATTCTTCTGTCTTCTTGCGAAAAAACTTAAAAAATAAATTGTAATTAATGAATACAACAACAATAATAATAATCATACAGTTATTATTTCGTCTTAAACTCAAACACGCTTTTATTTGTATT